>NW_024340849.1:17774977-18304190 GCF_902729225.1 Pteropus medius
ATTCCCTTGAGAGTTCAGATGCTAATTTTGGCATCTATACAAAGTCTTTAGTCTCTAAAAGGAGCCCAAGTAAGCATTTTAGAGTACTCTGAAAGATCAACTTCCTATTTAGAATAGTGATGATATACCAACTTATCATAGGAAATAATAGCGTCCTAAAACTTGCTACCAGGCAGTTCAAACGAATTGAAAAATGAAGAGGAAAAAAGAGAGAGAAGGATAGATGAAGGGACAGACTTGGAAGCAAAACAAAAGGGACAATACCTTCAAGGGGCCCATTAAGTTAGATGTGAGATGATTTCATTGTGAATATGTATATCACCATATTAAAGAATATAAAACAGACACAAGTGGAAAAAAAAAAAGTTAAGAAGACCCAAATAAGCTCAACCACTTTAGAACTCCAATCTGGCTGTACCCTAAGCCAACTGAATCACAATTTCTGGGGGTGGGATCCAGCCATCAGTGTTTTGTAAATTTCTCCAAAGGATTTCCAAGTGCAGCCAAAGTTGAGAACCACTGCCCTAAACCTTGAGAGTAAAAAAAAACAATAAAAAGATGAAATCCACACAGTTATAAGCCTTCCAAACTGCAAATAATTCTCATTTAAAATGTAAATAATAAAATATAGTTCTTGACCTTAAAGGTATTTACAATTATCACCAACTTGAAATTAAGATGTAACAACAGACATTCTTTACAATCAGTCTCTGGTAGCTTTCTATCTTAGCAATGATATAATTTGCAGTAGCAAATAATCAAGACTTAAGTTATAAGATTCTGACCACCTATTATCCCAGTTTTACATAGGTAAGCACTACCCTCCATTTTTATCCACTCTCATGGTTAAACTAAATTTTCCTGGATGTCAATCACACCACCTAATAGTGTCAAGGTGACATACCTAAAATACTTTGTTCCCGAGAAACTGAAATTCAGCCACATTTCCTATCACCAAAATTACACATTTTAGAATGAGAAAAAAAAATCCAAAAATTCTAAATCTGACTCATTATCAAGCACATATTTTGACATGTTATAATGCAAACAGTATCATACTGAAAGTCACTCAAATGACTATCGAAACATGTGTCAACTGGATTTCTCTTTTTAAAACAATCGAATCTTCAACTGTTGAAAAAAAAGTCCAAAACTTGGTAATTTAACAAACTAGTATTAAATTCTGTGACCTCTTTTTTTAGTGTAGAAAATAATAAAATCATTGAAACTGGTTAGTTTTATACATGATTAAACATTACCTCAGAGTCATCTTTAATCATCACTTAAGCAAAACAAAACAAACAAAAAACTGCCTAACTACACAATCTTCTTGGGGGTGGGGGGAAGGAAATCCAAATGTGTACAATGAGCACTGAATGGCTAAAGCACATATGTTTAAAAAACCATTCACTCTAAAATCAATGAATGAAAAATGAAAAAAAGTTAGGTGTGAGCTAGAGAGGAACAAAACAGAACTAAGAAAATTTTAAGCATAAGAAAAATAATGTATGTTCTCACCAAAAGAGGCAAAATTTTAGGCAAGACTAAATACATATTTTAAATATAATGAACAAGGCAGAACATGTAGGGTTAACTGCCCTGCAAGAAGCCTCAGCAATTCGCAGCTTAATTAGAATAGTGTCTAATGATGTTACTATAACACCAGCTCACTCAGAAAAAAACAGCTTCCAAGCCGGAGAGGAGTGTGGGCAGCATAAATTAGTTTTACACTTGCTCCCTCATTGGTAGGAGAGGGATCTGAAGGAGAATGCAGAAAAAAGAATTCACACAAATGGAGAAATAGCTCAACTAAAATGTAGCTTAAGAAAGTGAAGCACAGGTTTTTAAATAAGATTTGCTGCTTCCTGGTAGAAGCAGAATTGCTCCAAGCAGCAAAGCCATCAGAAAAGGTCAATGATCCATATAAAACTTATTCCAAAAAATTTCAGAGTGACTTTCTCAGCACAAATTTTCATTAACTCTGAAACGGACTTGAAGTTTCTTTTTTCTTCCTAAGCTCAAGATTTAAAATGAGGGCACTTAGCTCAACAGAGAAATTTCTACTTATGCACTCCATTTCAAAAATAACACAATTAAGATGTAATACCTCTTTAAAGCAACCTTCCCAAAAACCTGGAAAGCAAAGAAAAAGCCACCTCTATTAACACTCACAAAACGATATATCAACTTTGTCTAGAAAGCTTTTAGCTTTAACTCCTACAATTTAAACCTACATAATTCATCACCACCTTAAGACTTAAAGATACTCCAAATCTTAAATGCTTGGCCTGCTGCATTACTTTTGTTCTGTAAGGAACTCAGTAAAGAAAACAAAAACCATGACATTATTGAAGAAACATTAATAAGAAATCAAATTTTAAATGTTAGTTTTATCAATCATTTACAGCGTGAAATGTCATGTACTAACTTTCTAAAGAGAAAAACCCTTGGCAGAAAAAGAAAAATTACACACTAGAACTTCATACGCTGTATTTCAGTTGAAATACATTCTCTGTATAACATGGCAAAGGCAATTTATGAAATTCACAATAAAAATTATTCAAAAGCAATGTTCCAAATCACTTTATGAAAGCATGTATTTCAATATTGTTTTTTCTATTAAGACTAGACGGTTTCTTCCAGCAAAAAGTAGTGAACACCCCAATAATCAAACTGCTGAGACTAAAAGGATGCTAATTCTGACAAAAGTCAAAGGTTGTTAACAAAAATTAGTCAAGACTATATGTCTTTAGAAAGTCAATTCGAAGTAATTAAAATAATTCCACATTATCTTATATTTATTATTCCTAAATAACCGGCAGTTTCACCTTAGACTCTGGTGCAAAAACTAAAGGCATTAAGAAACTAAATTCAAAATAAATTAATGAGAAATAAACATATTCATTTTTAAAGTTCACTAGGGTTTTCGGGGGGAAAATAGCTATCAACCTTCTATAGGGTTTTTTAAAAACTATTCCCGCAAAGAAATCTTTCAAGTTAACGAAACACACCCATTTCTTTGAAAATCTTTAAAAATCTAGTTTGCGGCATGTGACGGAGCCACCGCCCTCCACCCTACAGCAATTTCACATCTAGTATTTGTAGTCCTAGCAATAAAATAAACTATGTCTTTCGCTTTTTTATGAGGGGCGGGGGGGGGTGGTCAGTTAGGTGCTAAGATTGTTTCCCGCATACCGCCATCAGCCACAATACTCAAAAAGTAAGTAAACAAATCAAAGCCAGAAACAAATTAGAATGACACAACCAGGAAGAGAAAATAAGAAAAAGAGAAAACAAAAAATTTGCTTGAGAAAAGAAATTAAGACAAACCATTCACAACTTGCATTTAGACACCTAAGGCAATACACTCGAGCCGACCCCTAGGCGCTCGGGCGGGGAGGACAGCGAAACGACTCAAGAACAACAAAGAGGAGCGCTGGCCGCAGCAGGAGTCCCTGCCCGAGTTTAACTTGATTCTGCCACAAACTGCTAAGGGAGTTCGGGACCCGAGGACCGACCCCAGAGCCCGAGGGACGCGAGGCACCGAGACTTAGCCCGTGCCGCCTTAGGGCAGCTGGCTCGGCGCGGCCCGTCGGCCGACCGCGCTCGCTCTCGGGGCGGACCGCCTGCCTCCCGCGCGCTCCCCGCCGCCGCCGCCGCCGCCGCCGCCGGGAGCCCGCCCCGGGGCGGGGAGGCCGCGGGCGGGGTGAGCGGGCTCGGCCGGGGAAAGGGGAGGGGACATGGCGCGTTACCTGGGCTCGGGCGATGACGAGGGGAGTTCGCTCTCCCGCCGGGGCTAGTCTGCGGGGGCGCCGGGCCCGTCGCTCCCCCGGCGGCCCGGAGCGCTCCTCGGCCCCCGCCCCGACGCGTCCGGGCCGGGCCGCCCCTCCTCGGCGCCGCGCCGCTGCCCGCGCGGGTCGGGCCGCCTCGAGCTCCCGGGCCGCCCCGCGGCGGGGGGCCTTTCTCGCGGGCCGTCCGGCTCCCCTCACCCGCTCCCGTCCCCTAGGCGGCCACGGAGCCGAGGGGAGAGAGGGAAAGGCCTCCCGAGGAGAGCAGGCGGTCGCGAACGCGGGCTCCGCCACTCGAGCCGCTCCGTTACCGCAGCGGCGACGACGACCCAGGGCCGAGGTGTTGCTGCCAACTTGTCGAGAGGACACTGAGCATGCGCGCGCGAAGACCACATCCGGGTAATTTCAGGGTTTGGCCCTTTTTCCCCCCGCAGCTTTCCTTTCTCCAGGCTGCCCCCGCCTCCCGCCCGAAGTGACGGGAGGGTCGCTCTGCGCAGGCGCCCGCGGAGACTCTCCAGTCGGCGGACTGCGCGGAGTCCCGGCCTGCGATCCGGCGCTGCAGGGAGGCGCTGCCCCACAGCGGTGCGGGGAAAGGCTGCTTCGAGGGCATGGTCGCAGGATAAGTTAGCCTCCCTTTGCAAAAATGTACCCTAGCAGCGCAGGCGAGCTCGGTGAATAGTGGGCGTCCAGCAAGTGTTTATAAACAGCGATCAGCCAGACCTTATTTTTGAGGACCTTTGTGGGCACAAAAATTAGCCTTCGGCAGCTAGCGGTTTACTTTGGGAAGAAACTGGCGTTGACTGCAGCTTTCTTCCCTTTCCTCCATCCCTGGATTACTAGATTCAAAGGTATTTAAACTCACGAGACTCCCACACATTTGAGAGCCTCGCCAGGTGTTACGAAAAGTGAATGGTTTCTTGTTGGAAGAGATTTAGACGGAACGTCAAAGTTGAAAGGGACCTTTGAAGGCCTACGACACACCTGTTAACTAGGTTATTGCGTAGAGAAAAGCATTAACTCTGCTTTTGACTGTATACTTCTTTTAGTCGAAAATTTTACAAGTAGCATGTATTTCTTTTAAAAAGTTTCAGAAAATTACACGTTTTTCACCCACCAGGAAATACTTCCGCTGGAGGTCTCACCAAGACTAATTAGAAAGTTCTAAATTCATTTCTTAAGTCATAGAGCCCAGAAACTCTCTAGTCCTCCTCCTACCTTTCACCCAGTGCCCCACCCCCTAACTCCATGCGGTCCTTGTCATCACAGCAGCTCGGGCTCTTCCCTCTTTTACCAGAAAGCCTCTAAAACTCTCGTTTCACTGGTGTTCTCTTATCCTTGGAGTTCATGAGGAATTTCCAAGACTAGTTTTAAGGGAATTCATTTCCAGATCTTCCACTGCTATATTCACTATTTTCTACAATTGTTCAGCTTCAGAAAGCACCTGAAGACACAGCGTTCCTGTTCAAAATTGCCCTTCTCCCACCTTAGATAAAAAAGTCAAAACTTTCACCTGGTACTAAGGTGATTCAATCCAAGACATAAAAACCTCCAGGGCAGTTCAAAGGAACATTTCAGAGATTGGTGTCTGTGCTGAGAAAGTAAACAATCCGAATTAAAGGGTTATAGATTCTTTTGCAAGTCAGGTGATTTCTAATGCTTCATTACCAAAAATATTGAAGGAAGATCTAAGTGATTCTTAGGCACTATACCTCAGTTGGAATTAAAAGAATTGATTAACATTGCTATAACTAAATTTTTTCCATTCCATTCTATTTCAGTTATCTATTGGTGTATAACAGTATTACCACAGCAGCCTAAAACAACACAAATTTATAGGCTCACAGTTTCTATGGGTCAGTAATCCAGGCATGGCTTAGCTAGGTCCTCTGCGAGATCACAAAATGAGGCCTGTCAGGGAAAGGATCCGCTTCCAAACTCATGTGGGTTTTGGCAGCATTTAGTTCCCTGCAGGATGCAGGACCCAGGGCCTTAGTCCCTAGCTGGCGGTTGGCTCCCTGAGTTCTTTGGCATGTGACTCTCTCCATAAGGAAACTTACAATATGGTAGCTGGCTTCTTCAAAGCCAGCAAAGAGGAAAGTCTCAGAGTAAGACATTGAATACAACCTTATGTAACATAAACTCATATGTGTAATCACATACAACCCATCACCTTCGCCATACTTTATTGGTCAGAAGCAAATCACAAGTCCCAACCCCAATCAAGGAAAGGAGACTACAAAGGTTTGAACAGCAGGAGGTGGGAATCATATAGGATCACATTAGAGTCTGTCCACCATACCCTCTAATTAACCAAATGACAACCCCTATAGGCTCAACCTCAGAACTTTTCTTCAGGTTCCCTTCATCTTCTTGCTAAGGGAAACCTGACTTTCTCCCAGTCCAGTGCTTCCCTTTCCCCCACTCAAGTAGTGGCAACTGTATTTTCAACCATAAGCCCCTTAGATTGTGCCTTAAGATGAGGTAAGTGTCCTCCTTGCTCCTCAGCATTGCTTCCAGACCATCCTCTTCTCTCCTCCCTGTTAACCTGCAGCTTTAAATCTTGTTATCCAGTACCCCGCATCTTATTTTCATTCCTCTTCCTTTTTCACCATTTGTTCCGGCCAGTCATTCCAATGCCACTTCTGTCTTAATCCTAGATTGTTATAATATATGGTTAAATGATCTTCCCATTATCCTGACCTCTCAGTTCCTTGACTTCTCCTCCAAGGCTCTTGTCCTACCTTAATTCAGCCACTCACTTCCATGGGCACAATCACAGGAACTTATCAAACTCTGCAACTTCTTCATAATCACAACTTAAACATGTCACACTCTGGACACCACCTCATACTTCCATATTTCCCTATAGTGCTCTAATTCTAACAATCCCTCAACCTACATATCTATTTTCTCCCATCCTTACCCTGGCCAATCATTACAATCACTCCTTTGCACACACTTTCAACCCCCCTAACTCTCCTCCCCCTTTGTCATGCTTGCTGAGCTAAACTACAGTCCTGATTCAAGCCAGTTTTCTACTTCTTCACACCAGGATCCATGCCTCTGAATGTGGCTAGAGAAGAACACAATCGCACTGACTAATTTCACTTTGATTTCATCACTAGGAACCTCAAGTGGGCCTTTAGTGCTGCCCATGAATCCTGTTTCCCTCCTCCATTCTTCTGGTTTTCATACCTTTCCTGTCCTCTAACCTACACCTCTCCTGTGCCCCCATCCTCATTCTGTTAATAACTTCGCTTCCTATTTCACTGAAAAAATTGAAACAGTGAAATGAAAACTTCCACAGAATCCCACCACTTTATCTACCCATAGCCACATACCAGCATCTGTAACCTCTTCTTCACTTTCCACTCCAGCACAAGGTGAATTTTCCATGCTCCAAGCTAAAGCTAGTCCCTCTGCTAAAGCAATAGATCCCAGTCTTGCCTTGCCTGATTTGATTATATATGCCTTCTAATCAAGACCATTCACTGTCACTCCAGCAATTATTCCCCCTCTTCTATATTTTCAGTGTTTCACTCTCTACCGGGTCACTCCCATAGTTTACAAGTAGCTGTATTTCTCCAGTCCTACAAAATCTTCTCTTTGACCCTCTTTGACTGTCACCCATTGCCCCATTTCTTTGCTTTTTGTAACAAAACCTTTAAGAGTTTTCTATACTTTCTGACTGTACTTCTCCCATTCTGTAGCAGCAGAATACATGCCATATGATACAATTTACAGAAAGTTCAAAAACATGCTGAATGCAATGGGTGTGATAAGACTACATACATATAATCGAAATCATAACAACACACAGGATTACATATGTGGCATATTTTAGGTCTTCAGCCTCTCTTAAACTCATTCTATTCTTGCTTTCATCCTTAGCACTATATTTAAACTATTCTTGTCAAGGTCAACAACTTCACATTGCCTAAATCCAATGATCTAATCTCAATTCTCATCATAATTGACTTGTCTGTAACAGCTGACACAGCTAATCACTTGATTCACCTTATTTTTTCTTTACTGCACCCTGTTCATTTATCTCCTTTTTCACTAGTCCCTCTCTCCCTTGCCCCCATTTCTTCCTTGTTGATTCCATCTCTTCTTAACCTTGTAATGGACCAGGGCTCATTTCTTGGATTTTTTTCTCTTTTCATTGGTGATCTCATCAAGTCTCCTGACCTTCGATACCAACTAAGATATATGATATTATATCTTCAGCTCAGACCTCTCGTTTGAACTCCAGATTCTGATACCCAGCGGTCGACTGCACATCTCAAATTTAACATGCCGCAAACTGAACAATATCCTTCCTCGAACTTGTTCAACTTACCAACTTCTCTATCTTACTGATGACAAGTCTATCCTTAAAGTTTCTCAGACTGAAACCCCTGGAGTCATGCTGGACATCCCTCTTTCTTTTACATCTCACATCTAGTCTGGAGTCAGAGTATCCCTCACCACATCTACTGCTACCCCCTGGTCTGAGCCACCATCATCTCGTGCTTGGATTACTCTTCTAAAAGCTCTCCCAACTCTCAATCTTGCCCCTTAGAGTCTATTCTTAACATAACAGGCTGGGTCATCCTGCTAAAACTTGTGAAATCATATCACTCTTCTGCTTAAAACTTTGCAGTGGCTCCTCATTTCACTCAAAGTAAAAGTCTATGTCCTTAACAATAGTCTACCACCCTCCCCCAAACATTAGCTCTCTAATCTCATCTCTTGTTATTCTCCTAGATGACTCTGCTGCAGCCTTAGTGACCTACTTCGTTAACCCTGGAAGATACCAGCCATGTTTCCAAGTTAGGGCCTTTGCATTGGCTGTTCCTTCTGCCTGGTACACATTTCCCACAGATATCTGCATTACTATCCTCCTCGCCTTACCTTAGTCATATGTCACCTTCTCAGAGGCTCATCCTGACCTTGTTAAAATCACAACCCATTCTAAACCCTCACTTTATACCCCAGACTCCCCTTACTCTGCTCTCTTTTCTCTTAACTTCTAACTCTTATTTTCTAACATACTCTATTATTTACTTATGTGTTATGTTTATAGCTTATTGCCTATCACTCCCCTCTAGAATGTAAGCTCCGTGAGGGCAGGGATTTATCTGTAGTGTTCACTAATGTATCCCAAGTACATAATGAAGCTATTCACACATAGGAGGAAGTGCTCAATAAATACTTGTTGAATGAACAAGGTGTTTCATGCTTCTATTCATAAAAATGAAAACTAGGAATAGAGTTGACTCTGAATCCTATTTTATTCCAGTGAAAGTATTCTAGGCTTTAATATTAATAGTTTACCAAAATTTGTAATATTTTATGTTGTTTAGATCAATTAGGTATTCCAAATTGTATCAATAATAAAATCAAGATGAGATTTTTAAACTTAGAAACTCAGTCAAAAGATTTTTTTTAATTTTATGTAAGGAAATATGATATGCTGGTCAATAAAACTTTTCAGCCTAAAAATCTTTTATTAAAATGTTCAGGGGCAAGATAAGGAGAAAAAGAGTGATGTAAAATTTCTTTTAAAGAAAAGCTTGTTTATGTATCTTGATTCCCTTGGTTACACTTAAAGAATAATGTAACAGTCTTATTTTAAAATGTCAATATTTATGCCAGAAATAACAAGCTTTGCCATTATTAAAACTTAAGATGAACCACTTAGATCTTGACCTTTAAATGTACAAAAAGAAACAGTTTCTCAAATTTCTTTGAGGAGTTAAGCAAGCAAGAAATCTGGAAGACCACAGTCCCAAAGCACTCCAAGGGAAACATCTCAATTTCCATATCCATCTTTGACCTGGGCAGCCTAAGGCTTGAAAGTTTTCTTTCCCTTTTGTTTTCTTTGATGGTTCCACTTCCTGTGACTTGCAGCTTCCCAGGCTCAAGAAAAATATAGAGCTTTAACCTTTTCATCCAGTGGTGGAGACAGAGAGCTCTCACCTCTAGCACCACCCAGCTAGGAAGAAATGGAATAATATTAACAGGGAAATGACCTAGCAATTGACAGCTCCAGGCACACATTACCATCATGACATTTTAGGATTAACCCAATGTTTTTAAAAATTATTCAAGCTTCCCTTGAAAATTATAGTGTTTCCCACATTCCTGAAAAGTACCATAGTAAACTTTGTCGTCTCCTTTGGCTTAAAGTGTAGGAAGTTATGCTTGAGGGTAATTGATGTGCATTTGACTATTGAGTGATTTGTTCTTTTAATTTCAGAGAAGGCCAAAGACTTGATGCGAAGATGAGAAGAGAAGATGGGTGGAGCTAATGCTCTATTTAACTTAATTATTTTCTAAAAAGCTATAATAGCTGCTATCCATGCCAGATCCAGCAAGGGCCACAAGGGCAGCTGTGGACAGGATCCCAAGGGAGTAAAGGGGTGGAGACAGGCAGGAAGGAATTAGGTGGGAGGGGAAGGGAAATTACAGCCCACCTTTGTCTGGCGGCAGGCTTCTAAGTATTAACAGAAGCTAGGGGGCAGCTGAAAGTGAGGGACAGGAGCAATACAACACCCCTTTGTCAGTCCTTACCATTCACGCAATGAACATTTTACTCAATATAGGTGCCAAGTATTAAGGGGGTCAGAGGTAAACCTAAGCTAGCACATGCCCTTGGGTACCTTAGTGGGGAAAGAGTGAAGTGTTAAAAGACAATTCTGATGATGTGAGAATGGAATACTGTGAGAGAAAAGAGAAAGACACACCTAATCTTGCCTGAGAGAATTCAGAAGGCTTCACAAGAAAGTAGCAGTTGAGCTAGATCTTGAGATAAAGCAAGAGTTTGCCAGTAGAAAAGGATTCAGTGGGGACTTTCAAGGCAGAGAAAACAGCCTAGAGATATGAAAGTGGTTGAAGTATTTGTGGAATGGGGGAAAAAAAAAATTCAATATGTAGCCATAGATACTTGCCATATACAAAACAAAACATAAACACGACTTATAAGAGGTTACACATTACAGCATTTTTTACCATAACACACTGTTGGAAATAACTCAAATGTTTACCAAGGAGATTGGATAAATAAATTATGACACATCCATACAATAGAACAATATGTAACTGTAAAACAGAGTGAAATTCTTCCCTATACATATATGGAAAAATCTCAGAGGTTACTGCCAGATGACAAAGTGAGATCCAGAACTATGTGTATATTATGCTATGTTTTCTTTTAAAAAAGGAGGACAGATAATATATATTTATAACAATTATAGTTGTATGGGGTGGAATGGGAACTGAGCAGATGGGGGATGGGTGGGGGGAAATTTTTCACTGTATAATTTCTTTTATTTTTGAACCATGTAAATGTATTACCTATTCAAAAAAATTAAATTGAAATGATTCTAACTTGAAATTCAGCGTGACTGGAAAAATGTATCCTTATTCCTCTCCTTTAAGACTCACTGATCCTCTGGGATCCACAGTATTTGTCAGGGTTGGTGTCCTTTCTGCTCCCAGACTGAGCAATGAGTTCTCTGAGGACAGAGATTCTCTTTCCTCACTTTCTCCAAGTGCCTCACACTGGGCCTTGCACACAGCAAGTGTCAGAGAATGTTTGTTGAATGAATGCGTGGAGGAGAGAAGAGGGAGATAAGGCTGCGAAAATAGCTTTGGGGCCCAACTATGAAGGAAGACATGCTGATGATTTGAACTGCATTGGGAGACAGATAAGTTTGGGGTGTTGTTTTTACAGTTTTGGTTGAGGTATAATTTACATTTATAAACTTTTTAAGGACAGAGTTAGATGGGTTTGAGTAAATGTATACATTGTGCAACCAGCACCACAATCAAGCTTTAGAACACTTCTATCACTCCCAAAATTTCCCTTGTGAGCCTTGGCAGTCAATCCCCATCCCCATGCTCCTGGCCCCAGGCAACTGCTGACATACTTCCTGTTGCTAAGGTTTTGGTTTTTCTAGAATTTCCTGGAAAACCACAATAGAATCTTACAGTATTGAGTTATTGTGTGTATCAGTAGTTAGTTCCTTTTTATTATTGTTCAGTTCGTTATATATTCCATTATGTGTATATATAAATCCACAGAAACAGAAAGTAGATTAATGGTTGTCCGGAGATAAGAGAAAGGGGGATTGGGAGATGCGGGGTTTCCTTTGGATGAGATGGATATGTTTTGGAAGTAGATGGTGCTAATGGTTGTACAACATCGTAAATATATGAAAAGACACTTAACTGTATACTTTAAAATGGTTAAAACCCATAGAAACAAACCGATGGTTGCTAGGGGCTGGGGGGTGGGATAAATGGGAAGATGTTGGTCAAAGGGTACAAATTTCCAGTTATGAGATGAATAAATTCTGGAGATCTAATGTGTAGCACGATAATTATAGTTAACAATACTATGTTATATACTCGAAAGTTGCTAAGAAAATAGATCTTAAGTGTTCTCACCATAAAAGAAAGTGTAATTATGTGAGGTGATGCATGCATTAACTAACCTTATAATGGTAGTCGTTTTGCACTATATGCATGGGGGACAGATATATAAGGTGTACACATCTTAAACTTATACAATGTTACATGTCAATTATATTTCATTTAAGCTGGTGGAAAATAAAATGGTTAAAATGGTGAATTTTATGTTATGTAAGTTTTATCTTAAAAATCTACATTTTCAGTAAGCATTACTAGCAATGATTACTAAGCAAATAGTCCTTGGAAGTTATTGGTTTAGACTGATTTGGTTTGGGTGCCCATTTCACTCCTTACTAGCTATGGGACCTTGGACAAATTATTCTAAGTCTCTGTTTCTTCATCTGTGAAATGGAAGGGGGAATCAATGAGATAATGCACGTAAAGCCCTTAGCATGGTACCGACAAGCACCTAATCAGTGTTAACTACTTTTTAATCTCCCTACACATATATCAAGTTTATTACATGTCTTAATTTATTTGATTCAACACGAAGCAGAAATTATTCTCAATCTATAGGTGGTGAAACTGGAACCATCAAGAGATTAAGAATAATTTATCCCCATATTGAGGGACTTTTTATAAAAGAACTGGCTTATATTTTTCAAAAATGTTAATGTCTTGAAAGACAAAGAAAGACTGAAGAACTGTTCCAGATTGAAGAAAATTCAATAGCTATGACAGTTAAATGCTATGCATGATCCTGAATTGGGTATGGGAAGAAATTGCTATAAAGGTCATTATTGGGACAATTGACAAATCGAAATATGGACAATAGATTAGATAATAGTATTGAATCAATGGTAGATCCTGATTTTGATACCTGTAGTGTGCAGAGCCAGAACTAGAGTGCAAAGAGCAAGGCTCCTAGGATGCAAAATTTAAGGATGCCCTCTCAGGTCCGCTCACTCTCAGGCCTTGCTTGCCTCCCCCTGGATCTGGCCCTGCTGTTGTGGGGATGGAAGACAATGTCCTTGTTCTTAGGAAGTGCATGCCGAAGTGTTAAGGGAAAAGCATACTAATGTATGCAACTAACCCTCCAATTGTTCCGAAAAATAACAACATATAGATAGAGAGAGAAAATGTGAAAGCATATGTGGCAAAATGTTAATAATTGGTGAATCTGTGTAAAGGGTATACAGAAGTTCTTTGAACTATTCTCGTGATCTTTCTGTGAAATTAAATCTAAAAAATGTTTTAATCACTTGTCAATGTGATGGAGTTCCTTTAGCCGAAGAGCTGGAATTTGAACCCTCTGTTGCCTCCAGCCCTCTATATAGTTTGGTGTGGAGGTGCCCTGCCACCCAAATAGCTATAAACTGAGGCCAGGGCCTAGGATGGCGTTCTACCTAGGTGTCTCAAAAAGGAAGTGGCTCTCGTGTATTAGAGCAGTATTTCTTCAGCTTTAACCTGACACAAACCACTTGGGGATCTTGTTAAAATACAGATTCTGATTCAGTGGATCCAAGGTGGGGCCAGACAATCTACATTTCTAACAAGCTCCCAGATGAAGCTGATACTGTGGGTCCCTGGACAGGAGTTCCAAAGGCAAGGCCCTAGACAGCTAGGACCTAAAATTCAAATTTTGGGGGAAAAGGAATAATGGAAAGGAACACTAAATGATTTAAGAGACTGTGCACAGTTGTGATTCTACACACTTCATATGCTTTTCAATGAGATGCTCAGCTTTCTTTTTTTCAAACATCTTTTCATTTAATAAGCATGCAGTGAGTCTACTGGGTACCATACTTTAGAGTGAGGAATTGAATGGTAATGAATATTACGGAAAGAGTTTTATAATTTACCCAGTCTTTCTCTCCCCCACCCCCCCAGGAGATTCCAAATCAGCCTTAAATCTAAAGAGTTTTTAATCCAACAAGTGAACTTGGCATCTAATAGTCTCACTCAGTGTCACAGGCAAAAGAGAGAACATTGCAGGCAGGGAGTGCTAGAAATGATTTCACTAAAAGCAAACAACACAGACGTTTTTTAAAAAAGATAGAATTAGCGTTTGTGCTGTGACATCATTTTAGTGATAAAAAAAAATCTTATAATAATATTTGTATGAAGAGTTCTTAGCTTTTGACTCTGCAGGGGAAAATAATATTACCTTAACTTCACCCAAATCTTTTCTTGTTTTTAAGCATTTTTCTTGGAAGACCTTGAGGGAAATAATTCACTTTACCTTGAACCAAAATTAAAGTCGCTAGTGTTTGTTTGTTTTGTTGTTGTTTTTGCTTTTAAGATTTAAGGATATTCAAGTGCTACTTTTTAGAGTTGGAAATGAGGTATTTAAAGAAGGATGCTGTGAGCATTTGAGCAGCACATACCTCAAACCTACTTCTCAGGAACCAGCCGTGTGAAAGATAAGGCTAGCTGGTTCCAAGATTCAGCCTTTTCGGTTCCCCTCCAAGAAAATGTGGCCAGTAGAGACTTCACCTCTCCGAGGCTTTCTAAACACTTGCAGCTCTGAGATTTTTCTTTCCCTTCCTCCCAGTGACTGCTGCTGCCTCTCGGCTTTTGCTTCTTCCCCTTTCCTTTCCCTGACTTTCACTTCCCTGGCACTTCTGACAAGCTGCACCCAGCTGCTGCCTTTTAACTCTCCCAACACTTCCTGCCCTCGGTACTCCCTCCTTGCCTGTGACAATGCTTACAGCTCGCAGGCCAGCCCTGCTTAGTGACCCTGTGACCTGTTGGAGAAGCTCTGTAAAATCTGCTTCTAAAATGTATTGGGGCCACAGCCTTCTCTGAGGCCAAAGGAGACTCCTCCAAGGCTTGAGTACCTGGGCATCTATGCATGCAAGGAAATGAGAACTCAACACCCTTATGGCCCCAGGCCCCTGAGGCCACCGTGGTAGTAGCTATTTCTCTCCCTTCTCCATTTTAGGGAGGCTAGTTTTCGGGTCAGCTCCTACCTGACTTAAAAATAACACTGATACTCTGTAAGGAAGATGCCCTGGCTCTGAAGGCCCTCTCCAGCATGGACACCTGTCTGCCCGCCCCAGCACACAGATAACCGGGAGTTCCTCTGAACTTGCCTGAGGCTACATGGGTTAGTTAGAATTCTGGCTCTGACTCAGGTCCTAATCATAGTCCACAAAGGCTCTTTACTGGAGGGTTTGACCCAAAGGCCCAGGACCGCAGACTCTGCTGCCCTCCCCTACAGCCTGCCCTCCATCATCACTGCTCCCTCAGGAGCAAATTAGAATTGATTCTTCGGCCAAGGAGAAGGCCACTGTGGACAGTCAGGCCCAGGCCCAAGGTTTGCCCTCCCTTCTGCCTCCACCTTTCCAAATCTCTCTCATCCCATTATGAGGCCCAGCCCTCCTTCTACCAACGACTCCATCCCAGCTGATCTCATCCTTGACTTCCTGCTGTTTGGGATGTTTACACCCTACTTCATTAGGAGACAGTAGCGTACAGGTAGAAATTATGGATGGGCTTTGGAGTCAAAGGAACAAGTGTTCAAACCCTGGCTCCATCGCTGTGTGTTCCTGGGCAAGTTAATGACTCTTTCTCAGCTTTAGTTACTTCGCCTGTAAAAGTAGGTATCATCACACTTGTTTACATATTTTTTTCCCTGAGGGTAAAATGAAAATTTTATTATCCAACAAAAATTTGTGTGCCGTTTGCCAGGCACTGCCTTAGATGGAGGTATAGTGGTGTATGAGTCAAATTCCTTATCTTTAAAGAGCTTACATTCTAGTGGGTGATACAGATAATAAACATGGAGCCAAAGGAATAATATAATATTGAATAGTGATTACTGCTATTTTAAAATAAAATCATAGAGAGTGATTAGATTTGGAGAAGGAGTGGAGTACTATTTTAGATGGGGTGCTAGGGAAGGCTGTCTGAGGAGGTGACTTTTGAGCAAGGACATTTATTCAAACCTGAGACTGTAGGATTGTGATTACTACACTTATCACAATTGAAAAAGGTGAATTGGTTTTTATAAATCAATCTGTTTAATATCCATAATTCCCAGGAAGTTAGGAATTATGTAGGTTCATATATAGAGTAGTATCAATTTTGGAACATCAGTTAGGATATTACTATATGCAAATGATTGAAGATTCAAAGTATGGATGTACATAAAAATGTAAATAGATGCTACAAATTTTTGCAAAAATGCCTAAAAATGGTCTTCAGCAGATGCTTCTAAACTCCCTCTGGATTACAGCTTTCGAACAAAACAAGAACCCAATGAGTTTGGATCAGAGATCTCTAAAACCTCCTCCACCCCCACAGCTGTCTTTATTTAGTACTAAATTTAGAGCAGATGGAGAAACGAGCAAGCGAGACAATGCCTGCATCTGCTAATAAATTAATACCACTGAGCCAAGCAAGTAGAAAAATCTAGAGTGGTCTCTACATGTTAGCTCAGCTACAAAGAAGGCAAGGCCTCCTGCTTTTGAAGAGCTTATAATCTATATAATTTAGGCACAATATTGTTTGCTAACATTTATTGAGGACCTACTATGTGCCCAGCACTATTCTAAGTATTTTACTCATACCAACCAATGTAATAATCCCGTGAAATAAATACTATTATATTATCCAGTTTATAGAGGAGGACACTGACTCTCACAGAGATTAAGTGACGGCCCAAGGTCACATTGCTAGTGACAGAGCTGGGATGCCAAAGCTCTTAGCTACCATGCTAAAGTGCTCTTCTAGAAAGACACAGATAGGAATAGACTGCCCCTATGACTTGCTTTATATTTGCCATTTATTCATTGTTTTTTAGAAGCACACCTACCCCTCTTAGAATGTTCTATAGGTCTGTATACAGCACTTATGCTGAGCCTTACACATAGTAGGTGGTCAGTTGGTATTTATTGCTTTGATCATGGGCAATATTATTTTTGATACCTAGGTTGCTTTGAACATAAAATCATCTTAAGAACTTAAAGAAGCTGACCAATGCCTTGAGAGATGTGTCAGAGGCTTGATTCTACATAGCTTGTGACCATTACGTATGGTCACGCTACATTGCAAGTCATTTTCCCTCCTCGTCTTTCCCTGGAGGCCATAAGCTCCGTGAGGTGAAGGATATTGTCCAAGTCATCATCGCGTCCTCAGTGACCAGCCCAGCACCTACGAAGAGGTTGAAAGGTGAATGGCAGGAGCTCAGCTGGCATTTAAAGCAGAAAGAAATGCATTGGAAGGAAACTGGGGGGGTTCCTGGATTGAAGAAAGAGGAAGAGCAAGAGCTGCAGGAGTCAGAGGAACTCTGGAGACTGGCCCAGGGCTCCGTGCTGCTGGAGCTGCCTTTCTTTCAATCCATTTCTGCCTCTGCCTGGGGAAAACACATTCCCCCAGAGCCCTTAATTTACAGACTTCTTGTCAATCGATGTGACACAACAGTCAAGGGGCTACTTCTTCATCCCCAGCTCCAGTGAAAACCATCTTGAGGAAAACCCCAGTTGGCCCTCAGCCACAATCACATCTCTGGCCGATCACTCTGGAGCACTCCCATTATCCAAGCCTAGAATGTGGCTTATCCCTGGGGGCTGGGAGGTGGGCTACCAAGAAGAAGCCTAGTGTGGGACTGAGGAGAGGATGATGTGGAGTTATGCCAGGTAGTCAAAAAAAAAATGGCTACCACACACCTAGTAGGTCTTAAATAATGAAGACTGAGGATATGGGCTGAGGGTCCAGAGTGAATTATTTCCTTAAAGAATTGATTCTATGTTAAAAAATGGTAGGGCTTCCCTGTCATTCAGTTTATATTCATTCATTCATTCAACAAATATTCTATGAGTGTCTATTAAGGGCCAAACACTGTTCTAGATGCTGGGTATACCTGTCAGAAACAAAACAACATCCCTGTCCTCCTGAATTTTCCATTTTAAAAGAAGGAGGCAGATAATCAACAAATGAATACGCAAATAAATACATACTATGTCAGCTGGTAATAAGTGTTACGGAGACGATTCAAGCAGGTTAAGGAGAATAGGAAGTACAGGAGAGGGGGTTTGGGGTTTTACAGGATAGTCAGGCCAAGCGGCTCTGATGAGATGACATTTAAGCAGAGACCTGAAGGAAATGAGAGGGTGAGCTCTGTGAATAGCTAAGGATGGAATGTTTCAAGCTCAGGAAACAGTAAGTGGAAAAGCCCTATGGTGGGCAGGAGCTTGGTATGGAACAGCAAGGAGGCGGAAGGAGTGGGGAGATGATAGGAGATGGGGTCGGAGCAGAGGATTTACCACAAAGCCAATAGCACCTGCCTGAACTGCTGTTCTTGAGAGGAATTTCAGGAGTTGTGGCGAGTTCTAGGTGGGGTGGTGGAGCCAGGCCACACAGTCTGGAAGCATTTCTACATAAACATGTCAGGTAAATTGCCTGAAGAGATATCAGAAGAAAGGGACCTGCATTAAATTGTTGTGATTTATTTTCTCATTCTAAATTAACATTCAATTCTGTACCTGATTTTATATTCATAATTTGTAGTCTTTTTCTTAGCAAGGACCTATACCCTCTTCCCCTTCCCTCCCTTTGCCCATGGTGTAAGCTTTAGGTTCAGCAAACTCTGGATCCCACCCTAGACCAGAGAGATTGGGGATGGCAGTGGGTAGGGCTAATCACATAGGACCTGGTAGACTGTGGTCAGAATTTTGTCTTTTACTCTTTGAGTGAGACACGGTATTATTGGAGAGTTTTGAGCAGAGCAGAGATATGACCTGAATTATATTTCTAAAGCATCATCTGACTGCTGACATTGAGACAGACTGTCTAAAGCAGCACTGTCCAATTGAAGTACAATGTAAGCCACATATGTAATTTTTAATTGCCTAGTAGCCACATGAAAAATAGTAAACAGAGACAGATGAGATTAATCTTAATATTTTTATTTAATTTAATATGTCCAAAATATCACATCAACATATAATCAATATAAAAAAACAATTGAAATATTTAAATTTTTCTTTTCATACTTTCTGAAATCCTGTTGATATTTTCCACTTATAGCATATTTTGGTTTGGACTAGTCACATTTCAAGTGCTCCATAGTACATGTGGCTAGTGGCTTTAAAATAAATGGAAAGCAATGTGCCCTGGCCCAACCCTCTGCAAGCTGGCATTCCCTACCCACTCTCTGGAGCACTCTGAGGGCATTCCAAAACTCCATGGGAGTTAAAGCACATCTAAATGATGAGGGAACAACCTAGGCTCCAATTTGAGGTTTAATAATGATCATATCTAACTTGTATAGAGCGCTTTCAGTTCTAAATGTTAATGTATGTTAAATCATTAATCTCTATAACAATTTATTCATAGCAATACTATGAATAATTACTATTCCAGATTTGTAGATGAAGAAACCGAGGCATACAAGAGATGAAATAATTTACCCAAGATCACATTCAGTCTTACTTGAGAGTCTGTGCTCTCACCTCTATACCAGTGGTCCTCCTGATGAAATTTTTCATAATTCTTTTATCTCCTTGTGCTGGTTTTCCATTTTACTTCCCTTTATTAATATTACTCTAGTCCCTCCTTATCAATGGGTAACATGTCTCAAGACCCTCAACAGATGCCTGAAACCGTGAATAGTACCAAACCCTATATATATATACTATGTTTTTGCCTATACATACAAACATACCTGTAATAAAATTTAATTTATAAATTAGGTACGGCAAGAGATTAGTAATAACTAGTAATGAAATAGAACAATTATAATGATATAAGTTACATGAATGGCTTTGGGGCCATTATTAATAAAATAAGGGTTATTTGAACACAAGCACTGAGATACCTCCACAGATAATGTGATAACAGAGATGGCTACTGGGTGAATAACGGATGAGGAGCCTATACAGAGTGGAGATACTGGACAAATGGATGAGTCACATCCTTGGGGAGGTGGAGCGGGACAACGTGAGATTTCATCATGCTACTCAGAATGGTGTACAATTTAAAATTTAGGAATTGTTGATTTCTGAATTTTCCATTTAATATTTTTGGACTGCAGTTGAATGAGGTTGACCACAGATAACTGAAACCACAGAGAGCAAGACGCAGATAAGGGGGGACTACTGTATTCTTAAGCTTCAGCATCTTTTATTGGTCACCATATCATATTTTTCTACAATAAAATATGAATATTTTTTGAAAAATTTTATTTCTTGTGACCACAAGAGTCAAGGGTTACAAAATTTCTTATAGTTAAACTATCATTAAAATTATAAATAGTTATAATTGATCAAAATAACCTAAATACAAATTACTAATATACAATGTAAATTTTATTGGAAATATATTTCTTAAAAAAGATAGGTGATTTTTCTTTTTTTAACAATTAATTCTGTGTCCGTCAATAAATATTACTTGATGTTGACCAAGTTCAATATCCATGCTATCTCTATTTTTCATTTTTATAGATGCGAGCACTGAGAATTTTGTTTTATAAATAAGTAAGTGTGAATGAAAATGGTTTTCTAATACTAATACTAGCCAATTTTTGAACTATGTCCAAATTGTATGACAAAAATTATATAGTAATTGGTGGTTGCTAGGGGCTGGAGAGGGGGAAATGGGGAGATGTCATTCAATAAAGAGTTACAGTCATGCAAGATGAATAAGTTGTAGAGATCTGTTGTACAATAATGTACATATAGTTAACAGTATACTAACACACTTAAAAATTGTTAAGAGGGTAAAATTACATTATGTGGTTTTGTTTTGCTTTGTTTTGTTTTTTAGGCCACAGTTACCAAAAAAAAAAAAAAAGGTCAATCCTGATACATCAACGGATGAATGGCTAAACAAGGTATGGAATATCCATAGAGTGGAATATTCATTACTCAGCCATAAAAAGGAATGAAGTTCTGATGCATGAATAAACCTTGAAACATCATGCCAAGTGCAAGAAGCCAGACACAAAAAACTATATGATTCCATTTACATGAAATTCCCAGAATAGGCAAATCCATAAAGAGGGAGGGTGGATTGATGGTTGCCTAGGTCTCGGGAGACGGGAAACTGAGGTGTGATAGATAAAGAGTAAAGGATTTCTTTCCAAGATGATGAAAATGTTCTAAAATTGATTGTGGAGATGGTTGTACAACTTTATGCATTTGCTGTAAGCCACTGAATTGTATACTTTAATGAGTGAATTGTGTGACATGTGAATTATATCTCAATAAAACTGTTTTTTTTTCATTACATCATGATTGTATTAGTTTTCTATTGCCGCATAACAAAATACCACAAAATTAACAGCTTAAAACAACACCCATTTATTATCTCACCATTTTGTAGTTGAGAAGTCAGTGGTTGTTGACTGAGTTTTCTGCTTAGGGTCTCATAAGTCCAAAATAAAAGCTTTACAAGGGCTGGGCTCTGGGGAAGAACATGTTTCATTGGTGTTGTTGGCAGAATAAAGTTTCCTACAGTTATAGGACCGAAATAAATGTTTTCTAGCTGGCTTGTTGGCTGGGCATCTCTCTTGGCAACTAGAGGCTACTCTCGGGTCCTTGAATGTGACCTCCACCATCTTCAAAGCTAGCAATGGACTGTCACATTCTTCTCATGCTTCACACCTCTCTAACTTATCCTTCTACTACTGGCCAGAGAAAATTCTCTGCTTTCAAACTGCACTCCTGATTGGGTCAGGTCCGCCCAGATGACTTCCATATCTTAAGGTCAACTGACTTAGGACTTTAATCATATTTGTGAAATCCATTCACAGCGGTACCTAGATTGGTGCTTGATTGAATAATCATGAAATATGAATCTTTAGAATTCTGCCTAGAATTTTTCATCGAAAATATTCTTTTTCCCCCAGCAATATAATTGACGTATAACTCAAAAATGTTCTTAAGCCAATTTTTCATTGATTTATAACCTATATACAGAAAAATACTTAAATCACAACTAAATAGTTTGATTATTTTCACACTGTAAACATACCCATATAATCCTCACCTAGGTTAAGACTTTTAAAAGTTTTTAAAGTGCATTCTAAGGTCAGCCTCTAAGACAGCCACTGCAATCACCCCTGCCTCCTGGTATTTATGCCCTTGTGTAATCCCTTTCTCTTGAGTGTGAGCCAGACTTACTGATTCACTTCTTAATGAATGAAATATGGAAGAAGTAATGAGATGCCACTTTTGAGGTTAAGTTATAGAAAGACTGTGGCTTCTGTCTTGAGTGCTCACTTTATCTTGCTCGCCCTGTGAGAAACCAGCTGCCATATCATGAGACAGCCCGATTGAGAGGCCCATGTGACAAAGGACCAAGGTCTGCCAACAACTATGTGAGAAGCTTGAAAGGAGACTCCCTCAGCTGAGTCTTTAAATGAATCCACAGCTCAAGCCTGGCAGCTTGACTACAACCTCATGAGAGATCTAGAGCCAGAAGCTCCTAGTTAAGCTGTGTCCAGAGTCTTGACTTACCAAAACTGTAAGAGAATAAATCCCAATGTTTTGTGGTAATTTATTATGCAGTAACAGATAACTACTGTTGAAGTCTAGATCCAAATCCTTTGTCAGCTAGGATTAGTATTGCAAATATGTTTTACCACTCTGTGATTTGCCTTTTCACTCTTTGAGAATATCTTCTATGAGTAGAATTTCAATGTTCAATTTAACAATCTTCTCCTGTATTGTTAGTGCTTGTATTCTATTTAAGAAATCTTCCCCTATTCCAAGTCAAGGAGTTATTCTATATTATCTTCACATTTACATATAAAATCTTTCTGAAATTGATTCTGGTGTATTAAGATACAAGTCGAGGTAATTATTTTTCATTATGGACATCTGATTGACCCTCGATTTATTGAAAAGACAATCCTTTCTCCATTGCATGGGGATTTCATATTAGTTATAAAGTACTATATATTTCTGGGTTTGTTTTTTTTTTCCCTGAACTTTATCTACTCCATTGATTTGTTTGTCTTCCTTACAACAATATCACATTGTCTTAATAACTGCAGTTTTACAATAAGTCTTGTTATCTGGTAGTGAAGTCTTCTAATTTTCTTCTTCCATGATTTTTCCTGACTATTCTTGTCTATTTGCATGTCCATTAAATATTTGAAATAGCTTATCAATTTCCTCATATATACCCACATACAAACCTAAAGACCTTTTGATTGGGATTGAAATTGAAACTAGATAAATTTTAAAATAAATGGCATCTTTCCAGTACTAAATTTTCCACTTATTAATATGGTATACTGTTACATGTATTTGAGTCTTCTTTAATATATTTCAAGAATATTTTGTAGTTTTTGACAGCGAAGTTTTGTATACCTTTCTTTAGATTTATTCCTAAATTTTTTATGGTTTTGATGCTCCTGTAAATGGTGTCATTTAAACTTTTTCAATCAGTTTGATGTTGAAATATAGAAACAAATTGATTTTCTTTGTCCTGATTGAATATCCAGCAACTTTGCTAAATTCACTTGTTAATCCTAATGTGTTACCTGTTTATTCTTTTGGATTGTCTATGTGCATAATCATATCATCTGCTAAAAATGACAGTTTTATTTCTTCCTTTTCAATCCTTATACCTTACACTCACTTTTCTTGCTTTATTACACTGGCTAAGACCTTCAAAGCAATGTTGTATAGAAGTGGTATTCAGTGGACATCCTTGTCTGGTTCTCATCTCAGGGAGAACGCTTTCAATATTTTATTACTACATATCTGTAATATTTACTGTATTTTTTTGCAGATAATTATTGGGTTATGGGCATTCCCTCTTATTCTTAATATGCAAGAGTTCTCATAATTAATATATTTTATCAAAAATATATCTATGAAGATCATTTTACCACTTTCTTCTCATTAATTTTGTAAATGTGGCAAATAATATTGATTTTCAAATGTTACGCAAAACTTCCATTCCTGGAATAAACTCCCTCTGCCAAGATGTCTTACTCTTTATATTTAGTGGATTCAATTAGCTAATTAGTTTCTTTAAGGTTTTTATGACAGAAATTAGTCTGTAATTTTCCTTTCTTTTAACATTCTTAAGTTTTGGCATCAAGGTTACAGCTGACCTCATAAACTGAGCTGGGAAGTGTTCCCTCTTTTTCTATTTTCTGGAAGTGTTCATGGAAAAAAGGTATATTTCTTCATTAGTTGTTTAGAATGAGTCACTAACAAAACCATTTGGCCTTGGAGGTGTGTATTTTTTTTTTTTTGAAGAGTTTTAATCACAAATTCACTTTCTTTAATAAACAGAAAATTTGACTATATTTTTTCTTGGATCAATTCTGGCAAATTGTTTTTAAGGAAGTGATTTTAGTAATTTTATCTAGAATTAAAGTTACTTATAGTATCCTTTAACAACTAATTAATATTTGTAATATCTGTAGCAATCTCTTCCTTTTCATTCTTAATATAATAATCTATTGTATATTGTAAATAATCTATATTGTAAATAATCTATTTATATAGATTATAAATAATCTATCACTGGATTGACTGATGAATAGATAAATAAAATGTGGTATATCCATATAACAGAATATTATTTGGCCATAAAAAGGAACGAAGTACTGTTATAAGCTACAATTTGGATACATCTTGGACCAGTCACAAAGGACCACATATTATATTATTCAATTTATGTGAAATACCCAGAATAGGCAAATCTATAGAAACAGAAAGTACCTTAGTGGTTAGAAAGTAGATTAGTGGTGGAAAATAGCTTAGGGCTAGGGAACTTGAGAGGAAAGGATACAGGGTTCCTTTGCGGGATAATGAAAATATTCTAAAATTGATTGTGGTTTTTGCCTGCACAACTCTGTGAAAATATGAAAACCCATGGAATTGTATGGTATATGACTTATATCTCAATAAAACTGTTTCAAAAATCTATCATTGGACAGATGAGATATTCCTTGATCTGGATTTGATTAGATCCTCCTTTAATTTTGTTCAAAGCAACAAATTAGAAACAACTCAACCTGCAAAAGAATCTTATCTAATCACTCATGTTTCAACCCCCATACCAATATTTCGATGATTCCTTTCTTTGGTATCTCAGATGTTTGTCGTCCTGGAGCATTATGCAATGGAACCAGCAAGACGCTTAGTCTATCGTAGTTCTCAGGAATATTGATTTTAGGAAATATGTTATGTCAAAGTATGTCTGTGTACACTTAGAAAAGTCTTCGCACATCCCCAGGGGCATAAATACCTGCTTGAAGACTGCTGCAGTAGTTATACTGCCTCTCAGTAAAGTCATGTGGGGGAGGAAATCAATCTTGTTCCAGTATCCACCAGCCGTGTGAAGATGTGCTCCGTGTAAGGCCCTTTGTAAGCCAGTTAGGATCAGCGTTTGGGGTGCTTACCCAGACATGGTATTTCTACAAAGTCAGCTCTAGTCCAGTATGTTTGACAGAGATATGGTCTCATTTGGACAAGCCTATAATCTCAGGAAGCCACAACAATATAGAGAACCACCTAGACAAAATAACCCTGGTTTCATTTTGGTGGCACTGAATTAAATGTTACTTAGTTCTACCTGAGGCTGCAGGAACAGTTTCTGGCAGTTACAGTTTCGGGGATTTATATAGCTGGGAAACTTGATCCCTTGCCTTTCCCCTTTTACTTTTTTTGTGGGCGAATTTAATCTTTGTACCTGCCAAGTCTACTGGTGTATAATTAGCATGCTGACATCTGAGCAATAGTGTTTCTCTGCTAGCTTTATTTAGGAGTGGAAATATTTTTTTATTTTGGATAAACTTAGGTGCCCTCCTCAACTTGTTACCCTGGATATGACCGTTTTTAATTTTGTAATATGTCCATCAAGGACACAGAAATATTTGCGTCCACATGTCAGCTGGTGTTACCCTGTCCTTTAAGATATATATGAAATTGGCTCAACTCCTCACCTGCCCCCACCCCCATTTACGGGTTATGTAAAGGTCAATGCCCTCCTTACCCTTTTCTGAAAGTTCCTGGGAGACTTAGATTTTCGTGGTCATCTGACTCCAGCTCCTGTGAACCGTCTTAGTTTTGGATTGTCTCACTCTCTCACTCCTGCTTTTTCCCCGCCAGGTCAACCTAGTCATGAAATTCGGAACTCGTTCTTGTTTGGTAGAGTGCAGGGTTGGGGAGGGATCCCCAAGTGCTGAGTTGAGCCAACTTCGAAGAAAGTTTGGGGCAAACAGAAGGATTTATTTCCAAATAATACAGCCACCATAAAATTGTTATCACATCCTCCCACCATTTCTCTACCGTGCACAGAGCTCCAGACTCCTGCATGGGGCTTGGCCTTCTCCCCTCATTCTTTACTACTTTTGCTTCAACTTTCCTATACATAGCAAAAGCCAATACTCCAATTTCTTAGGCAGAGAAACTCCTTTTTCCAGCCCTTTCCTTGACTCTAGGTAACTGTCCACCTATCTTAGGACACCAAGCTAAATCTTTAGAATTCGTATTTATAAGGATTTGCCTTATTAAGGTCACAGGTAACCAATCTCTGCCTCCTCAGTTTTAGTTGAGAGATGAAGGGTGGGGATTTTTGTTTTTAATATTAATCAGGAAAAATCCCTAGGAGAACAAAGTATTGCATCTTAATAGGATAACAGGTTGTCAAGGTACATTGAGCCAGTCGCCACTATTTATGGAATGCCTAGTTTGTTCCAGGCCCTAAGCTAGGAGCTAGGGCACAAAGGGAAACAAAATCAGACACAGTTCTGTTCTTCTGAAGCTTACAGTCCTAGTGGGAAAGAGAAACATCAATCAAATACTCACACAAGCAAAATGAAAGCATAAAGTGACAAACACCAGGCTGGTGGGGTACAGGTGCTGTGAGAGAAATATGCTACCTAGAGGGAAGTCTAGGAGGGCTTCCATAAGGATGTGACTGCAGAACTGTGATCCTAAGGCCCAGTGAGGGTTAACCTGGGGAGAGGAGAAGGAGCATTCCAGGTCAGAGAGAGGAGAGGGAGCAGTCTGCCAAGACTGTGCAACAACAGAAACCTCTGACAAAGAACTACGGAAGGCCCATGTAGCTGGGGCTGCAAAAATGAGTGGTATTGTGGAAAGACCAGGCTGGAAAGGGTGGGTAAGGCAAGCTCATTACAAAGTTTTAATTGCGCGGGGAGCAGGTGGGATAGGGCCTAGGCTCAGATTTACATTTTGAAATAAATTGGAGACTAGTAATTTGTATTATTCAGAGCAATGTCTTATTGTGTTTTAATGTAATTTTTAAACTAAATGGATATAAACACATACCAATAGTTCAAAATATCAAATACTACTAGTTCTGTTAGGCTTATGAAAAATAGCAGTCCTCTGTCCTTACCCATACTCCTTGCAGCTTCCACTAAGGATCCCTTCCTCCAACTATTCCTCTGGTACTTACTACCCCTCCTTTTAAAATATAATATACTTAAAGTGCTCTTTATTTTTCAGTTTTAAGTACTGTTTAGTTCCTACTATGGAAGAAAAGAATTTCTTGATCTTACCCCATGTCCCGCCCCACCCCCTTGAACTCTATTCTTACCCTGCCAAGAGCAAACATTCAAAGCATTACCAGCATTTCCTTTTTATTCTTCCTATATAAGAAAAAAATACTGACTCATTCATTACCTGAAAAAAACATCAATCAGTTAGAACAGAACTGGTACATTTCACTATAAGTTTACACCTTTGTGAAGACAAGATCGCTTTCACTGTGTATGTCATGAACACATTTGTAGCAATAAGGACTTTTATACCCTTTCAAGTAAAAACTACATTTTTAAGCTGGCCTAAGAATATTCAAGAAAATCACTGAATCACATGTGCTAGTTGAAAGACTTACTAAAGTTATTTGTACTAGGAGGCAAAAATAATCCTTATAAGAGAAATGTCTTGGAAGAGACGTTTTAGAAAGGTCATTAATTGATGATACCCTGTACCATCTATTGATGGAGTAACGAAACAGGCCTTTGTCATGCTGTTGCAGAGTGTGGGCTACAAAACAAGTGGGTGATTCCTACCCAGATTCTAAAAAAATAAGTGAGATGTTTTGACCTTCAGAAAAGTCAGTCCTAAGGAAATACTCAGAGATACAAAGATTTATGCCCAAGAATATTCATGATAGTATCATTTACATATAACAGAAAACAATCTCAATGCCCCAAAGTAGGAAAATGGTTAAATTATATCTATTGAATGGAATAATATAAAGTCATTAAATTCATACTTTCAAAGAACGGTTAATGCTATGGGAAAATGCTCATGATGTTAAATGAGAAAAACAGTTGAGGTCAACCTACATGTAAAAATATGGATGTGTGCATGTGTATAATAAACACACATAAACATATTATATGTTTAAATATGTATAAATATCTATATACACCCCAATTTTTTTTAGTGCAGAAAATAGAAAAAAGAGCTTTTCCCCTCAGTGTGATCTGCTACCTATACACTTCAGAATCGCCTGGGGGCCTATTAATAAATGCAGATTCTTGGGTCCCACCCCAGACCTACTGAATTAGCCTTCAGAGCCCAAGAATCTGTCTACGCACATCCTTTTCCACCTATGTAATACTCACATCTCAGTTTCAGGACCACTGGACCAGAAGTTGTAGCTCTCTGGGTGGTGGAATTATAAGTAATCATCTTCTTTCCTTGAATCTTTAAAAAAAAATTCTCTATCAAGCATATGCTGCTTTTATGATTAAAAGGATATTAATAAGGCATAAGTATTAGAAAACAGAGCAGATTTTGGGTGAGTCTAAACACCTTTTGAGAACTGAAAAGTGCATATTTTTTCATCTAAAATAACCAGATACTTGTGGATTCCTGATACCTGAAAGTCAGTTTAGGACAAAGAAAATACTAAGTGTAGATATGTAATTCATTACCTCAATAAGTTGTGCAGGTAAAAAATATAATTTTGAGAAATATCAAGGAACAGCATTTCTCAGTGTTCTAATATGTTCCTTGGCAAAAGAGGATTCAATGATTGAATAAGTTTGGGCACAAGACAGTCTAATTCCTTCAAAGAGTCCTACGACCAGATTATAGGTTCTGGGAAGTCCAATATAAGCTTCACTCTTAATTCTAGCAACACAGATTCTTAGAGTGTGTCTTACCATCAAGAACGAATTCTGGTCCAGAAGAGAATCTGAGAAAAAATTCTCACCATGCACTGATACTCTACACTTGATTCAACGTATCAATTCATTCTCACATTCCCATGGTCTCCCAGGGCTTGACCCACATATATTAATAGAGCCCGATTCTAAAGGCACATCTCAAGTCAGCTACCAAATAATGCTCAGGAGCAGCACAACTGAGTGCCAGGCTATAAGATTAGAACTGTTGAAGGAACTATATACTTTTACTTAATATTTCTACTGCTTAGACAATAAGCCTGGAATTTTGTCTTATATTCATTTACATACTCCCAACATGAAAAGCCTGGCACTTAGTCGGTACTCAGTGAATGGAGCACCACCAACTGGGCAAAAGTTTTTGGATATATACAGTAATGAAATAGGCTAGGCACAGATCCTCAACTTTAGGTTCTAAAGTTTGCACCCTTATGATATTGGGGCTTCATTTCATTCAATAAACATTTCTGAGTGCTTACTATGGGTAGTTCCAAGCATGTAGAGGTGACTAAGATACAGTCTTTATACTCAAGAGCTTCAAGCAGCTGAGGTACTAGTACTAGCCATTCTCTCATTTATAGGTTTAGGCATACTGTAAGTGTCTAATAAATGTTTGTTTGAATCAAATTCAAAAACCAAGTTATACTTTAAGTCTGGTACTTTGGTGGGCCAAGAGCCTAGAGTAGGGCAGAACCAGTCCATTCTGGAGACTGATTCAGAATGGTGGAGATATTAAATAACTAGATCTATCTTCATTATTGCTACTTTAGGGACTGCAGAATTATCCAGGAGTCAAAATTTTACTAGAGAAGCCCCAGAACCTAAAGGGATTTAACAGTATATACCTTGACAATATTTCTAAATATGTGTACTGTAAAACTCTCAGGGTTCTTGAAATGTTAATATATAGTATATGGAGAAATGGGACTGAGAAAGGGGTTCAATAGAGCTGACAGGCCTCCGTACTGCAAGACCTCTCAATGCCTTTCAGCAACAGGCTACCCTCTTTTTATGCACTGTTTTATTTAATCTTCACAGTGATCCTGAGGGGTAGATACTGTTTTTCTCATTTTAGAGATAAACAAACAGAAGCGCAGAGAGTACACTATCTGCTCCAGACCACAGAGGTACCACCATAAGGTACAGAAAAGGACTCTGAAATCGGGCCTATCAGGTTTAGGACTACTCAAGCTGTACTGTTTTTAATATATCAATGGACACTGGAAACTCCAGAGAAACACATAGCACAAAGGGTTTCCCAAACTGATTTGATTAGGGAACCTTTATGAATGAATCAGTACTTGAGACTAGCTTTCATATAACACATTTTGAGAAATATTGTGAGGCAAATGAGGCGGAAATATCCTAGGGCAGACAGAAGGAAGGTGGAAGGCAGCTCAGAAGGAAAAGCTATTCTAGAAAGGACATTTGTTAAAACTGTCCTCAAAGAATTATTAACAGAAACATGTAAAATTAACCCTCGGTTGAATAAATATCAATTTTTTTTACCACTGGATTCATAAGCTCCAACTAAGGGCTCATTTCTGTCAAATAATACTTGATATGACATTCTAATTCCCACATATTCACTTAGCTAGTTCTTTAGGATTTGTTGTAGAATTTGACTTACTTAGTAGTTCAACTCATTATGTCGCTAATTTTGATAAATTATATTCATATTGGGAGTATAAGTTTTAAGTTGCTGTGTATCTCAATTAGCCTGCAATTTGTATTTTGGAGTGAGATAATTCTTTATTGCATAGAATTGACCCAAACTTTGCAGGATCTAGCATCCCTAGCTCCTACTGACTAAATACCAGTAGGAATCGCCCACCAATCCCCTACTCATTTTGACAAGAAACATCCCCACAATTTCAAAACTCCATCTAGGGGAGGGGTATCACGCCCAGAGAAGAACCACAGGTTTAAAGTAAACCTGAAAGTTCGATAACATATTAATTGAAGAATAAACACCTAGCCCAACAATGCACTCAGCATTCCAGCAAGGAATTCAAGATTTAACATGCCAACTTCAATTCTACATGTCTGATGTCTCATTACATTTCTCTCTATTCTGTTAATAACATGAACAGATTGAACACAAACTGCCAAAATACCATTTTTAGCCAAGAGGGCCAAGCCCTGCGTACTGTGCCAACAATAGCAATAAAGCTGGGCAGAAGCTAAGCCCAGGATTGCACGGGGTACTGGCATGTATCTGAGAAAGCAGCCACGAAACATGAAGTATACCTGAATAGTCTATCATTTTATCAAATTTGGACTTTAAAAAGGATGCTGGTCTTTTTTCTTTTTAAAATGATTTATTATCAAAAAGGTTGCTCCCACTCACTGCTGAGTCAACTCGGCAATGCAGCTCCATCCTTTTTAGGATTATTAGGACCCAAATAATGTTAGACCAAAACAACAACAACATAACAACAACAACAACAACAACAACAAATTCAACTGCTGGTTCAGTAACACATCATAGACATGTCGGTATACAGTCAGGAACACTGGTTTCATTTCTTGATCGGAATGCCAATCACCATAAAATCTTCTGCTAGAGTCACTTCTTGGAAATCTAACACTGACTCAGCTTGCTTTTTTAGTTCTACAATCCCATCTGTTTCTCCTTCTCTGGCCAAGGCAACTGGTTTGTACCTCTGACTGAAGTGAGTCAGAACCAGCCTCTTTGCTTGGCACAACTTTGCAAACGCCGCTGCCATCTGTGGTGTGCTGTGGCCGTGCTCCTTTGCTTTGTCAACCTGGGCATCATCCAGGGTCGCTTCATGGATCAACAGGTCTGCTCCAAAGCACAGCTTCACTCCTCCATCACCCACAACCCCAGAACAGTCACCCAAAATGCAGATTTTTCTTCCAACAATAGGCTTTTTTAGGACATCTTGGGGAGAAATTGTAACTCCATTTTCCAGAACAACAGAAATTCCATTTTTCAGCTTCCCATAGGCAGGACCTGGCGGAACACCTAATGATGGAGGCAGATAACATCACATCATGGGGATGGAATTTATGACTTGTTAAGAGAGTCTGTTTTAGCAACACAGCAAATAGCAAATGGCAAAGGCATCCAATTCTTTTCATAATTGTAATAAATATTTTACTATTTGTGGAAAACTGGAATATTTATACATTGTTAAAAGTTCAGTGTTGGCAATGCTCTAGTACTTAAAACATTTCCCAAGCACAAGTGTCAGATGGGTTTTATGCTCTTAAGTCCCTCTAAGACCTTATTCCAGTCAAGATAACAGCCTTGATTCTCTGCTGTGTATAGGAATAAGAGTTTTTGAGAATGTTTTATTCAATAAGCTCATCTTGGACAAAATTAGAGTCCATTTAAATAACGACAAGGTACCTACAAGCTAACTTAATACTGTTTGGGTTGTTTGGATGACAAAATCAAGGAGCATTTAGGGCACACATACATAATCTTCTTTGGAGATACAGGCAGTTCCACATTTACTAAACTGTGCTTAAATCTCATATTAATCTAGAATAATACCTGATCATCACTCCGGACAAAACCTACAAACAAACAGAATGTGTTTACTAATTCTAACATATATCATGTTTAAAGTTTCCCAATATAAGAGTATTTCCATAGGTTCTTAGATAATAAAAATACCTTTGGCCTGAGTCATTTTTCCTTATTAGTCTGTATTTTGTTTTAGTTGGTAAAGAAGGGAGAGGTTAGGTAAATAAAGAAACAAACATACAAAAGGCACCATCATGCTTTTTATAAGCTCTGCCATGGCCATGCCAAGGAAGGTGGTGATGCTAGAGGTACAGCAGACCTGAACACTGCTTTGAGAGAGGTGCTGAAGACTCCCTCACGCATGAAGGCCCAGTGTGGAGAAGGTATGAAGCCACGGATGGCCTCAAGCCATCTTTGTGTGCCTGCTTCCAGCTGTGATGAACCCAGGTATGTAAGATGGTTGAGGGGCAGCGTTCTGAACACCAAATTAACTTAGGCAGGGTAGAGAAGGCAAACCCTGAAAGCAAGTGGTTGCAGCTGCGAAGTTAATATATGGCAAAAATTCTTAGGCCAAAGATGTCATTGAAAACATATTTCAAGAGGAAGACATGACAAAATAAAAGCCTGGACCTAAGACAACAGCACTACGCTGCCAACCAAGACAGTGAAAGCTGAAGATGAGACTACACGTGTGCATCAGGGGAGCTGAAGAGAGGAGGACTCAAACATACACTTGGGTTTTGGTCTGAATAGCACCTTTTGGCTCCAGGAATTTCCCTTAATAAATAAACTTTGGGCAAAAGAAATGAATGGAAAAAATGTCAGCTTTAGGCCTACGAGATAGGAAAGGAAGGTCGCTATGACACTTCTAACAGCTTTAGTTATCAACAGCTTGACTGAGGAGAAGGAAAGGAAAAACCACTTACCGAGGTCTTTTAGTTTCTGTGCATTGAGTTTACCTGGGCGTTTCTTCTCCACAACTGAAAACCCAAAGGAGGGAATTCGGTGAAAGAGGCGAAATGCTTTTACAATAAACTGTTCATCATCAACCAGAAGGTATGAGTTTTCTTCTGAGTCTAATATGATAGTTCTTCCTTTCCCCTCTTTGGGAGGGCTGTCCGCTCTACTCATGTCTGTAAATTCTTTTAGTTCTTCTGTGGGACACTGATCTGCTGTAGGCACCAGCTCATGAACTACATAAGGGAAGACCAACTCCGTGTGAGAGAGTTCCATGGTTCGCCAGATAAAGTCCCGAAGTCCTGCAGGGCCATAGATTTCAATAGGCTGTTTGGCGACTGTGGAGCCGCTCTGCAGGCTAATCGTGCAGAGGAGGCCAGGAAGGCCAAAGAAATGGTCTCCGTGAAGATGCGTGATGAAGATCTTGGTAATTCTCCCTTTTGATTGAGGGAGAGAAATAAGATTGGGAACTTTTCAGAAATAAAAATCCATACAAAGCCACTTGAAATATGCATAAAAACAGAGAAAGTGGTAAAATGAATTTAGAGTTTTAATTACACCATAAACTTATTTTTTTATATTTTTCTACATGATTCCAGAAGCAAGAAAGACAGGCTTTATCTCACTAGACAGTTTTAATAAGGCATAATTTTTTAAATAAAACGTCTTCAAATTACAGTGTTAGTTTTCAGAGTATATCTTTCTACCTATCTTCTTAATCATTAAAAAAAGTTGCAATAAGGAAGTGTATTAAAATACTTCACTTAAGTAACTAAATAGGCCTCAGGTGTCAAAAGCATCGGACAGTTACAATGCCCCCTCCTGCTCCCTCTGAGAATAGCAAATAGGTATTTCCAGCAGAACGAGTGTTCTACTGGCTCCAGTTGACTGGACTAGTGCCCGAACCCACAACTGCCTTTTAAGGACTTTCTACACTGGACAGATATTAACTAACCAAGTTTGAGCCTGCTTGTCTGAGTGAGGCTAAAGGAGGAGGATAAAAAGGAAGATGATGAGGGAAGGAGAGGCAAGGGGAGGAGGATGAAGGAGGAAGCAGAGGAAGCGAGGTGAAGAACCAAGAGGGGAGGAGGTGGGCAACAGACTCCAAAATGCAGATCAGAAAGCAGATCCCCTATGGTGTTATGTAAAAGTCTGCCCCTTACCTTCAGCCTGAACTAACACACAGTTTTTTCAGCACATTCTGGCTTAGGCTGTAATTTGATTTATCCAATGGTAAATGAAATTTGCTGCTGGTATGCGGCAGGATGCCATATTAGCATTTTTCTAAGATGCACCACAGGCATTTTTAAAGTAACAATCATAATTAACACATTTTTAGTATAACAGAGACTTCGGGTCCTATCTCACGGCCCATGTATTTCAAACATTTGCTGCCATAAAAGAACAGGAAAAGTTTACTGTAATGTGATTTGTCCTGTAAAATTAGGACAAAAATGTTCTCCAAAGAGTCTTCCAGTTACTATACCAAGCCCAGACCCCTGTGACAGAAAACAAGATTGGGCAGAGGCTGATTTTGCACCTTGAGACTCCCCAGGTAGCACTCTAGAAGTTTCAATATGCTCCTTTTTGTGTTTTCTTTGTAGTCCTTGTTTTTGCTGTTCTTTTTACTTTTAGAACCCTTTCATTTTCCCTTTCCAGCTTTCTGGGATGCCAATGCACCCGTAAGCGTGACCTGAGACCTCTACAGACAAAAGAACTGCAATGGTTGTTGAGTCCTGATCTCATGTTGACCTGAAAAGTGCTGCATCAAACTTTCTGCTGCAAAACAGCCAAACCAAACTCCAACACAATCTGTGGACCCAAAACAAATGAGTCAAGTTAATTAAAAAACTGCTTCCCACAGTTATCACATGTTCAGGGAAGACACACATTTCATTTTTCAGGAAACTTGATTTCAGAGGGAGAAGGAATGGCAACCACAATTATCAAAGGTAAGTGAAAGCTATCAAATGAAGGAAGAAAAATGCATGGGTTCCCTTTCACTTGAGAACAAGAAAGTTACAGGGGAATATGTCATCCACAGAGGAATGGAATGATGATGCAGTTATATTTACTGCCCTAGGAAAATGTCTGCAATATATTGTTTGTATATGTTGTTGAGTTGAAAAAAAGCAGGTTACACCAAGTATAGTGTGATTCCATTTATACAAAATTACACACACACACAACTATACCTTCATCATGACTATACATGTACGGAAAATTTAGCTTATTTATACTTTTCTGCTTTGTTTGAAGTTTTACAGTGAGTATATATACTTTTCATAATCATTTTTAAGGGGAAAAAGGAAGGCTTAAACTCAGTCTTTAAAATTATGAAGGAAATATGATATGGCAAACCTATACTTGTTAATCAGATGACTGCATATTAAGACCATGGAAAGTTGAAAGAAGTATGTTTAGATAAATAAGAAAGTATTTCCTTATGAAATTCATAAAATATTATTACCCAAGGAGGTTGTACAAGTTGAAAGGGTTTCGATGGAACAAATAATGATAGGTCCATATTGGGTTACTGAGAAAAGCCAAGATGTTTTGAGGGTGCTGTATTCCAGTCTGAGACTGGGGAATTTTGAAGTGCTAGGGTCATAGATAACATGTGTGATTACCATCTCACTCTCCTCTGAGGCCAGGAAGTTTTTTAAGCCAATAAAAATTTCATAGACTAAAGGTTCTCTTAAAAATATTTTTTATCAGGCTGAGTTTTACAAACTGTTTACTTTAAAAAATACTATGTAAAGAAGCCGTAAAATACAAAATATTAGAGAAAGGTATTGTGGCAGATGAGACTTAAGGTGGTACCCATAGCCCCTGCCTCCTGCTGTTCATGTCCTTCTACAATTCCCTGCCTTTGAGTGTGGGCAGGACTTGTGACTTGCTTCTAACCATAAAATACGGCACAGGGTGCAATGCCATTACACTATTTAAGACTCTGTCTTGCCATCTCTTCTGACTCCATCAGACTTTCTCCTTTTCTGGTACCACTCCAAGCTACCACGAAGCAGAAACCTGCAAGACCAGAAAGTGCAGGAGGCCTCTAAGAGCTGTGGGCAGTCTCAGTCCTACAACTCTAAGGATTCTGCCAACAACCTGAGTGAGCTCTGAAGTAGATTCTTCCCCAGTTGAGCCTCTGATGAGACCTCAGCTGCAGGCAATAACAGGACTGCAGCTTAGTGAGACCCTGAAGTAGAGAACCCAAATAAACCAGGCCCAAACTCTCTGACCCAAAGACACCAGAAGATAATAAATGCAAATAGGACAAGAAATTTATAATCTGTTAAGCAGCATGAGATAACACATACAGTATTAAATAAAAAGTAAAGACTTATCCCCACACCCAAACTTCTAGTACTCACACTTAATAGTTTGTTGTTTCTATTTTAATCATCCTGCCACCTCAATCCCTATTCTCTAAACTGTTACATATTACAGCCTCCACTCTGGTCTATGCTTCCCCTGAGAGTTCTCACAAAAGGAACCCCTATGTGATCCAAGGGACATAAAGCACAGTACCTGCCCTCACCGCGGGGTTTCAGCACACGACAGTACATAATTATGACTGAGCTGTGTACACTTTAAGGCCACGTGTCCCAAATGATACAGTTCTTTCCTCCAACAGCTCTTTTCCTGACTTCCTGTCTAGATCTGGGATATCACCATCTGTAACTTGTAATAATTTTCCACTTCTTCACACCCTAGAGATTCAAACGGTCACTACCTCCTGCTGGCTCTACAAGTACCTCTTAGACTTAGTCTTCTTCATTGCTGTCCATACTTCCCGCTTCAATATTCTCATCCTCTCTCCTCTCAGATGAACACAACTGCCTTGGAATTGGTCTCCCTGATACTATTCTCTCTCTCCCAATACATCTGCCATAGGAAAACTGTCCTAAAACACAAACCGGACCATGTCATTCCCATGCTTAAAAAAACTTTTAATGGTTCTTATTGCCGACAGAATAAGGTCCAAATACCTTCATATACCACAGAAGACTTCATAGTCTGCCCTCGTTTACTTGCACTATTCTTTTCTCTCATCTATCCTAGCCAAATACTCAATGTTCAGGGTGGCTTAGCATTCCTCAAACATGTCATTTCTCTCCTGGGAACTCCCTTGCTTGTTGCTCACATTCTTGTCTGTTCCTGGAATGTCTACCCCTATTTCTCTCACCAGAGAAACTTCTATTCATCTCTTAGATCCCTGTTCAAGTGTTACTACCTCTAGGATGCTTTCTCTGAACACACAGATACAGTCATTGTCCCTCTCCCTAGTGCTCCAGAAGTACTTAGAAAACACTTCCATTATTCTACTTATCACATTACAATAAGATTGTTTGCATGTCAGTTTCCACCAATAGACCAACAGATCCCTGGATGCTATAACTCTTTCTTTTAGTCATCAAATGCCATGCACTGAGTTGAGTCATACGAATAATAACTTCAATAACCACCATTCATCAAGACCCAATAAGAGAGAGGCACTATACTAAGTGCTGAACCTCTTATTCATGTATTAACCGAATAGATATTTACTAGGCATCTATCAGGTATGTCAGTGATCACTGAGCTTAGTACAGGAAGGTAGTACACATAGAAATGACTATTGAAATAATACATAATTTTAGATAGCAATGATCCTAAGAAGTTAATAAAAATAGGATGGAGCAATAGAATGCCTGGGGTGAAGGAGGAATTACTTAACCCTGGAGGTTCACAGAGCTTTTGAGGAGATAGTACCTGAGTTAATTGATGAGAAGGAAACAACCACACAGAGAAGGGATTATTTTATATAATTCTCATAATATCCCTTCTAAGTAGAGTTTTTATTCCCATTTTCAAGATGAGGAAAGTAAAGCTTAAGCTTGTTGATCTGCTCAGGTCACAAGCCAAGACACAGCTGGGACTGGAACCCAGGGTTGCCTGACTCCAGGCTGAAGCTTTTCATCACTATACTCCTAGGTCTCCTTCCTGCCAGGCCTTTGCTCACTCCACTTCCTCTGGCTGGAATGTCCTTCTCCCCAGCGCAGGGGATCCCTCCTCTCCTTTCGACAACTCACTGAGATACCTTCCTTGATAACCCCAAGTGGAAAAGAACATACCCCTCCTCTGAATATCTACTGCCCTTTGCAATCGCTCGTGATACTTACACCTTTCTCCTGGTGGAAATAAGCGTGTACATTGTTCCTCTGCTTGGGCAGTGTCCATCTAATATGCCTGATGTATCTTACTCCATCCTCTATTCTCTGAACCTCTATAAATCTTTGCTCTCAGTATTTATGTGATAAATAAAAAGTAAATAAATGAATGAAATTCAGTGGGCATTGCCAGACCTCTGAGGGCCTTCCAAGGCTTGCCAGGATTCTAGCACTGAAGTGGGATGCAACTGTCAGGGTTGTTTCTGAGCAAAGGCCCAAAGACAGCCAAGAAAATAAAGCAGAACAAGAGACAGTCTTAATGAGATAGCTGAATGTACACTAACCTGCTTTAAGTTGGCTTTTCATAAGCTGGGTCTGGGTTCCCTCCCCACAGTCAAAGAGCCAGCACTCGCCCTCACACCGAAGGACCAGAGCAGAGGCACCCCGAGTTGGGGATGGATATGCTGCGCCTGTCCCCAGAAACGTCACATCCATAGACATCTTCTACCCTGCAATGGAAAGATCACCTAGGGATTATTTCATATTACTGCTCAAAATCATCAAAAAAGATTCCTAAGAGTTTTATTGTTATTTAGGACAGTGAAGCTATTCTGTATGATATAGACACATGCATTATACATGGGTCAAAATCCACAGAATGTACAAGACAAAGAGTGAAGGAACCCTAATGTAAACTTTAGTTAATAATAATGTATCAATATTGGGTCATCGACTGTAACAAAGATACCACACTAATGGAAGATGTTAACAATAGAGGGATCTAGGTATGAGTATGAAGGAGTATATAGGAACTTCATACTTTCCAAGCATGAATTTTTTTTTAAAAGTCCTTCTAATAATCACTAAACAATAACCACTCTATTTGAGATACTGAGATGAGATTAAATTACGCCTACTATGTGGTATCTGTGGTGCCCATGGTGATCAGTCCTGTTTCTGAACAATCATAAATACAGCAATGCTCTACAACACTACAGTAATACTGATACCTCACAGTAATGCCCAGTGAAGGCCTCACTCCCCTAAATGACAGGGTTCACAACTGGCTAGTACTTGGGTTTCTGCTATTATAAGTGATCAGCAATAAACTGATCAGTGTGTAGATTTTTGCTAACTCCTGGCATCTCTCTTTTTCCTTTCACTATTTCTGGGCACACCTGCTATCTCTGATATATTTTCATGATGGGAGATGTGCATCAAATAGAATAAGAATAAACTCAAACCTACACATAACCAATTATAGATTAGCCACTTTGAGAGCAGAAAACAAACACGTAAATATTTTAAGAAAAAATACTGAAGTAAGAAAATTTGACAGACAGCTGGATAAATATATAAAACTATCAATAACTTTCCTCAGTCCTAACAGTAACCAGATAAATAGAAATGGGAAAAATCTCATTCACAAGAAAAAAACCACTTTATAAAATCACTAGAAATAAAGTTATTAGGAAAGGAACAGGCACTAAAAGACTTAAACACATACACATTAGGTTTCTTAATAGGAAGACTTAATATGTTCATCTTTTCATAATTAATGTAAATACATGTAATGCAAATTCTATCAGATTTCCAGTGAGAACTATCTCAGAACAAAAACCAAAAGATCACATGGAAGAAAAAGGTCTGAGAATGGGCAAGAAAATTACATCAAGTAGTGAGTAGTGACACATCTTTCTAGATATTACACTTACTAAACAGGTGTAACTACAAGATAATACGACTGGCACAAAAATAGAGGTGGAACAGTAGGGCAAGGGCAGAAATAAACCTAGGTATGTATGGTAGTCAATATTTAATGAAAGCGTAAAAAGAATGACTTATTTAATAAATAACATTGACATAATTGGCTATTTTTGCAGAAAAAAGATTCTCACTTTGCATTGTATATAAAAATATATTCCATGTGATTTAGAAATTTAAATGTAAAAGGTCCAATGAAATATGTTTTAAACTATCAGGAGAATATGTACATAATGTGAGGGATGGGAAAGCCCTACTGGCAAGACAGAAACCCAGAAATTTTTTTAAAAAGTAAACATTTTCACCACATAAAAAATTTCATATATCAAGACGCATAACAGAGGGCCTGAACTAACCAAGGTGAGAGGTAAAGCACAGAGCTGTTTGGGATCGCAACTCCGTGGAGAGAGGGCTTTGGATTTCAGCTAAGTTCCTTATGTCTTTCCCTGAAATTGCTTCCCTTTCATGGGGGCAAATGAAAGTACAAGGCTCTAGTAAAACCTACAAGGACTGCAAAGTGTGGCCAGGGGGAAGTCGCACTTGGGATTGTAGAGAAACAGGAACTGAGCATTCTCCTGGAGTGCAGCCTGCAGATGTGGAGGAAGTTGTCAAGAAGTGTGTGCAGACCTTGCGACAGGCCGAGGGATGAGTAAAGCCTTGAAGATGTCTCCATCAACTCTGGAATGCCTTGAGAAACAAGGCATTGATGTGCGGGTCCTCCAGACAGAGCAGGCAGTGAAAGAGTATGATGCCTTGGTTGCTCAAGGGTGGAAGGGGTCTTCCATTCCACCTGCTGATGGAACCTTAAGAGAATAATTCACTGAGCAACCAGTAAAAAAAGACTCAAAAAGTAAAGGACCAAAAAAACACCTGGAGAAAACTGTTTGCACTGTGTGATAGAGTTAATGCCTCTAAAAAAAAAAAAAATCATGCAAATGCATTAAAAATAACTGATACCATAAAAACCGGATATATACAGGAAATTCACAGAAGAAATTCAAATGGCCAATAAGCATGAAAAGTGCTCAGTCTCCAGGTAGACACCATTTTCCACATGTCAGCTGGCAAATAATAATGCTAGCCAGTGCTCACCAAGACAAGAGAAAATGAGTACTCATGTTACTAGTGGTAGAGGTGTGAACTGCTATTATGTTTGGGAGAGTAATCTGGCAATATATATATTACCAATAATAATGATGTTGCTAATAACAACACACTTTAACCTAGCAATCCCATTTTTGGGAATCTACCCTACAGAAATAAAGGATCTATGCACAATGATGTTTTTTTGCAGTACTTTTAAGGTGGCTAAAATGTGAAAGCAATGTGAAAAAAAAACAATGAGGAAACAACTGAATACATTATATAAGACAGAGAAAGCCTGGTCTGGAAGGCTTGTTTTTAATGCTGGTTATCTGAGAGGTGATTAAAATGGTGGTGGCGGGGGATTACTTTTTCTTTTAAATCTTTGAATTGTTTTTGGTTGCAATGAACAGCGTTTGATTTATTTAATTTTAATTTATATTTATTTAATATTGATGACTTTTTAAAATGTGTCGTTAGGCTGAACATGCTTTTCTAACTACATATTACCTACCCTTTCTTTCCATTTGGGGACACAGTCAGCTCCTCATCCCCACACGCACCCTACACACACAGATGGTACATCTGTCCACCTCACACACAAGCCCTTAGGTTACCGCTAGTGTCCCTTCCATGTGTTACTCCACATTTTCACTTCCAAGATCAAACCTTCCTTTGATAACTAAGTATTTTAATTTGCAAAGGCTTCCCACTGGATTGCAGTTTGCAAGAGAGATGAGAATAAACAAAGTTAAAAATATTAAATGCTAATAAATGCAGAAGGAATAATAGAATATAATCACTTTGCAATCTCTAACATAATGATCTAGGCCAGTGGTATACAACCCTGGAGCATATTAGAATCAGCTTTTAAACCATACCAATGATTGAGCTCCATCCCAGAACCATTAAAAAAACAAATTCTGCAAGTGAGATGTGCTTTAGTATTTTTTAAAAAAAATCTTCCCCTGTGATTCTGATGTGCAGTTTTGAAAACACTCAGTGAAAGGCTAACAGAGAACAGAAAACTATAATGGATGGACCAGGCTGACCCAAACTCACAACTCAACTAGTCAATCTTTTTAAAAAACTATTTATTATGAAAAATTTCAAACACAAACAAAAGTAGAGAGATTAGTATACTGCCACATACCCATCACCGAGCTTCAACAATTATCAATTTATGGCCAATATTATTTCATCTATATCCCTCAGCCATCATCCAAGAATCCTTGTTAAGTATTCATCCAAGAATACCTGATAAGTGGTATTGGGTGTCTCCACTGGGAAGCACGCACTGTCTGGCTGTCTCTCTTTTTTCTAATGTTAACAGCCACTAACGATCATTGCCAGGATGTTATTTCATTAAAAGCTGCCAAAAGGTGATATTCTCTCCTTCCTTCTGCAGTCATTAGCTGGCACCCTTCTGTAATTCCCCGGTCAATTATTTAATTACTCTGTGGTGCAATTTGTACAGAAAAGGTTCACAAGTCAGACTTTTATCTAACTTCTGATGTGATGCAGTATAAAGAAAGGACACAGTAACCCTAAGAGGTTTTCTTGTCAAAAAGTAGAATCTGAATCTGAAAAACGCTGTGATCTAAATACTAGATTAAAAGACACCACAGGGGTTGGAAAGCAACATCCGATATGTAGGAAACTTTACAGGATAAATGACTTGTTTTCTTCAACAAGTAAAATACAGTGACAAAAAATAAAGAGGGAGGGGATAGAGATTAAAAGAAATATGAGCGGTCAATCGAATGTAACACGGGTAGCTTGTTTGGATCCTGATTTGGACAAACTGATAATGGGAGGGAAAGAAAGACAATTGGGGAAATGTAAATGCTAACTGGACAGATGATAATATGAAATGCTTATTAGATTGATAATGGCTTTATATTTTAAAAAGGAGTTATTGTGTTTTATAAACATCTAAACAAGTATGTAACAGATGAAATGGTACATTCAGATTTGCTTTAAAATAATTCAGTGGGGATGAGGTGATAGATAAAACAAGATAGATCAAGAGCTAGGAATTCAGTATACTATCCTATATTCGTATAGTTTTGAAAAATCCCATAATAAAAAGTTTAAAAACAAACGAAACAATCAAAACCCCTCCACTAAGTCGAGAAGTCATCAGAAATTATTTATTTAATCAATGGTGCATGTTTTGTGATATGTACCAGGAATTAAAAGTAACCAAAGCACATTTGGTCCCTGTCTTCTTGAACAACAATAAAAAAACCCAGTCGCTTGTTTTCACATGACTATGATCCACCTTGGACGAAGTGCGTATTCTGTCTGAGCATAGCACCCGACCACTGCACTGTTACTCTGGGCCAGTGGTTCTCAGTCCTAGCTGCATATCACAATCATCTGGTGATTCTGGGGCCTTAGTATTTGGAGGGCTTCCCAAATGATTCTAAAGGCTGCGGGCTGAGAACCAGGTTCCAGGCAGGCAATGCCCACCCTGCGATGCCCGTGGCACAGGTAGAGCAGATACTGCCAACCTCCATTTTAGAGATTAAAGAACCGTGGCCTGGAGAGATAGGGTGAGTGGCCAAGACCAGAGGCCGGGTTTCCAGCCACTAGCGAGCCCAGACTCCCTTCCAAGTCGGTGTCAGTCTCCCAAAAGGGGCGGTGGGCGACGGCAGAAGCGCAGGGTAGCGAAGGCTTCCCCCGCCGGGGTGGACCAGGCGCGTCTCGGCCCCGGGCGTTTCCCGGGCCTGGCTGCTCTGCGTGGGGCCGGGGCCGCGAGTCGGGAGAGAGCGCGCGCGCGCGCGCCCGGGCGGCCCAGCTCACACGGCGGCCGCGTGGGAGGCCGCGGCGGCGCAGCCCCTGGCCCGACCCCCTCCGGCGCGCCCTTCCCCACTCACCCACTCCCCGAGGCCCGCGGCGAGAGCCGAGGGAGCCACAGGCCAAAAACAAGGAGGCCCAGCTGTCCGCCGGGCGGCGATCGGCGCGGGCGGAAGTGCACCGCCGGCCGCGTCCGCGTGCGGCCGCTCTAGGACACGCCGGAGGTCCGCGCTCAGTGGCTCCTGCCCGGCCCTTCTTGGTGGGGAGTCTAGGTGCGGGCTTGAGACACCTTCCCTGCCCCCCAGTGGGGTCTTCTCCTCCTTCTCTGCCCGCCCTAGTTCTCTGGGTAGGATGGTGGCGGGAGCCCTTGAGAACCCGAGCGCCCCAAATGAAAACGTTTACTGTTCTGTTGTTTGTTTTTCGTGTAATGTTTTCAAAGAAGAGCGTTGTCCCTGATGCTTTGCTCATGCCTACGTTTGTGTTAATTCCTATTCTTTTGTTGGAATGAATCTTCCTTTCAGCCACTAAACCTAAAAGTTTAAGCTTTAGGTGCCTTAAGAGGAAAAAGCAATGTGCCTTTGAATCAGAATTCATATCAGCATTACTATTTATCATGAGTCTCCGCTCATAATCCACTATCCTATTCCAAGAATACGCCGGAATACTTGCTTGAAATCGGAAGCTGCCGGTGCTGTACTTGACACGAGCATTGCAAACGGGTTCTCTTAGGTAGTGCACGGCATAGCCTGCTGGACGTGAGCCTGCTGTGTGCAGAAACTGCACGGGGGTGATACACACCACAAGGGAAAAAAACTCATTCGGTTCAAATTTCAACATTTAGAAAATGTATTTCAAGCTCCTATGCAGTACCAGATGCACTGATTTTTGCTCGACGTTTTCGAGGTGGTCAGTTATACAGCAGCCAAACATAAGAAATGGAAGTGCTATGTCTGTGGAGTTTTTTGAAACTATCAGGGAGAGAGGAATCAAGAACACTTCTCCCCATACCTCGTTTTGCTCAATAAACCATTAAGTAATCTACTTTGGGGGCTCTCCAAAGCCTTTATTTATTCAAGTATTAACTGAGCTCCAACTTTGTGGGTAGTGTTATTTTCGATGCTGGGAGAATTTTAAAAATATGTTGTGGCCCCTGGTTTTAGTAGCATACACTGAGGTTGGAAAAAGATATATCAGGAAACAATCAACTAACAATATGAGGGAACAAATGAGAAGACAAGAATGATAAGAATATGAGAAAAGGGGGATCACTCACCAGCCATGAGATTAGTTAAGAACACATAGCTAGGTCTTACAGGATGGCTGACCTAGATCAATGTTGTGGTAATGGGAAAATAAGGTGGATTTGGTCACATTGGGTCTGATTTAGAAGAGTATTAAACACCGGATTTAACAAAGAACTTGACCTTTATTTATCTGGATACTTGCTTAGCTAAGGGCTCAAAAAGGCACAGATCATTCTACAGCTAGGTCTTGATCACAGCTCAGCCAGGGGGCCCCTCCCAACAGTATACCCTCCATAGACCTGCCCTTTCCAGAGATTCATGGCTTGTTTCTGTCTACCTAGCAAAGCTTTCTACAACTCCCTGGAGATTATTGTATCTTTAGAGAATAGTGGATAGAACTTTTTGTTCATTTAAAAAATTTTTCCATTATGGGAAATTTTATATATATACAAAAGTTGAGAAAATGTTTAGTGAACTTTAATGTGTAATCATCACTCACCTTCAACAGTTAACATCTGGTCCATCTTATTTCACCTATAACTCATGCCCCTCCAAAAGCAACAACAAAACCCTGGATAAATTTAAAGCAAATTCCAGACTATCATTTTATCCATAAACAATTCTATAAGCATTTAAGGAACTTTTCTTTTTTTAAATTTCATCACTACATAATGATGGTGGGCGGTTCAGTGTATAAACATAAAATGACTTAAAAAATTACAACCATCATATCATTAAGATATTTTAATACCATCGAATCCAGGCACAGTTCAAATTTTCCTGATCACTTTAGAATTTTTTAAAGCCTGTTTCCCAAAAATATAAACATAATTTTAAAAAATCACTCTTTAAAGAACTTACCTCACCTGAAAAAGTTAACAGTAATTCCTTAATATAGCTTTGTTACAACATCCTTATTTATTAATGTCATAACTGCTCAATGTTCAAATTTCCCTAATTATACCCCAAATATCTCATATGTAATTGGTTTGTTTGAATCAGGATCCAAAGGTTTACACATTGCATTTGGGAGATGTCTCTTAAGTGTCTTTTACAATTTAGTGATTTATTCTTCATTTTTTTTCTTGCCATTTGTGGAATAAATTGGGTCATTTGTCCTGTAGAATTTTGCAAATTGTGAACTTGGCTGGTTACATCTCCATGGTATCATTTAACACGTTCTTCTATCCTCTGTATTTCCTATCATATGGGAGTTTGATCTGATTCAAGTTCTATTCTTTGGCAAGTTGGTTTCATAGGTGATGCTGAGTACTGTTTAATTTAGTATTCTAATCCTTTCTGATTTACCATTTTAATATTAGGGCCTTGGAATGTGTACGTGGTGGGGGAGAAGTGAGAAATAATTCTTTTATTGCAATGTTAAACTAAGGAGGGAAATAGAGTATAAAGCTGAACAAAATGAAATGAAAAGAGGAGCAAGACTAGTACTCTATATGTGAATGTAAGTCTAACGATATATTCCCAGGGATCAAGTATTCTGGGGTGTGTGTGTGTGTTTTAAGGTTTGATAATACCAAGTTTTAAAAGTGTCCTATATATAGCCACCTTTAAAAAAAGGTCATAACACATTTTTTTATGCATAGGAAAATTTTACTAAGAAAATACACACATCTCATTACAATATATCACAAAAGAGAAAAACAATTCACATCATTATGAAGTTTTCAGATTGATTCCTGGAACCATCTGTAATAAGTCAATTTGGTATAATATACTCTACAAAAGTCATTCCCCTTAAACTAGTACTCTCATAAACAATTACTGCAAGACTATTTTATTCCACCTCTTTATCTTAAATACAAAGGTGAGAAAGGCTAAACAGTGACTTTTGCAATGTGTGGGTTCCTTGAAGTCAATAATTAATGCTTGGGATGTCATCAAAGGGAACACAATATCATTGCAAAAATACAGTTTTAATTTCAATTCATTTTAAAGGCCATTAGGCAAAGTATAATGAAACATTAGGCAGAAATTTTGTCAAATATTTAGCTAAAATAGGTCTCCTCAGAAATTCCTTATTCCACACATACATTTTATATTACTACATTCTCACTGTTCTCACCTTTTAATGGAAGAAGTTGAACATATGTATACAATAGATACCATTTAAAATATCCCACAGTTCAAACTCACATTGACATTGGCAGATTCACAAAGTATATAAGCACTATTGAAATCAATTTGCCCAGAAGTGATAGCAATTGGTGGTTCTGTGAAGATTACCAAATCAAAAGATGTTAGTGAACTAGCTACTAAGAACTTTTGGTACAATTTATCATATTCAAAAACAAATCTTTTATGTTTACATCAAATACTTTAAATGCTGGAGACTAATATATAAAATAGGTTTATACTGTATTTGAATCATGAATGGGAACAAAGTAAAAATCAAATAAACTGATAAAACACTTTAAAAAGGATCTAAGACTAATAATAGGTGAAGATTTTCATCTGAAATAATAATTCTTGAAGATAAGGTATTTAATATCCTAATAAATTCGATTATCACAGAGGCCCTTCTTCCCTGAGAGGGCTGAGGCTACCGAGTCCCTGCTGTCACTCACCAGCTGAGAACTTGGACAAGGTGTTTAACCTCCCTGTGCCTAGAGTCCCTTCTCTGTAAAACAGATTGGGTGGCAGAAGACGATTGTGAAGATTAAATATGCTGATGCATGTACGATGCTTAGAACAATGCCTGGCATAGAGCAGGTGCTATCCATAAAATTTAGTTTATCATTATTTGCTAACTGTACATACCTAACATGTTGGTGATAATTCAATGACTACATAGGAATTGACAATTTGCCAGAATATACATTTCAAATGAGGAAAGTAAGGGAGAATAATTTTTCTAGAATATAAAAGAATATATTGAAAACTGGGGAATATATACCCACAAATTTCCCCTTAGTCTTAAAACTTTAAAAATAATGTGCTGAATGTAGGGATAACTTCCCAAATAGCCAAGTAGCAAGTAAGTTTTTTTTTTTTGGAAAAAAGATTAAATAGACCTATGAGTTTACTGGCAAAAACCTATTACGGAAAGATACAAAGCATTTCAGTTATTTCACTTAATTTATATATTTTATGCAACTCACCTATGAACACATTTCCATATCATACCCTTACTTTTCTCTTTGAAAGGCAATTTTCCTTATCCAAAAAAGGAAAATAATTATAGTCTTAAAATCTAATCACTAGTTTATCTGAAGTACTCTTAGAAAGGATTAAAGGATTAAAGATTAGGCAATAAGAGTCATATCCTAATTAGGCACAGTTGAATTTATTAAAATTTGAAACAAAGCAGTGAGCTTTTTCTCTGCTTACATGAAAACATCCTGATTTCAGGTGAAGGGAGTTTTCTATAGCTGAATTATCTTGAATATTTTACACATTAAGACAGTTACTTTATTTAGCTTGTCTACAGAGGATTTCTTTCATTATAACATTTAGATGTACATCAAAGTGCAACTTACCAATTGGTAGAACCAAAGTAAATAATGAATCAATGCCATTTTCTGTAGTTAGCGATATGCTGGCACCTGAACACGTGTGGTTTTTTCTTGGGTGGAAATACGATATTGGTTCTATTCATTCTTTAGGGCAGTCCCTTTAAATGGAATCCCAGTAGAGAGCTTTAAGATTTAATATTGTCAAGTATTATGTATGATTAACAGAGCTGATTCCATTTGGGAGATCTCAGCAGAACACTGGAGCTGTTCAACAGTCTGAAGAAGTTATCTTTGAGAGATTCTGAATGGTTTTGGAAAACAAGCTACTAGAGCATTTAGATGAAGGAAGGATTTTTCTAAGGCAAGGCTTTTCCCACTCCCCTACTATCTCTTTTGGGCTTTCTTAGTCATCTGAATTATCTGAAAGCAGTAAATAATGCTCTGCACCCTTAATAATTATTATGCTTTGGTCTTAATTCATAGTAACTCCTTTGCAAAAGAGAATGTAGAATCTTATTTCTCCAGAGGTTGATAATATAGAAAAAGAAAAGACAAAGGATAGGGTAAGTCATATCATAAGACGACCAAGAATAGAGAAGAAACAAATATCCATTTAATAGCTAAGCTTTTAGAAATGAAAACTGATTGCTAGGTTTTACTTAATAAGTACATTAAAAATCCACAATGTGGAACTGAAAAGTATTCTAGTTATGCAGTTCCAGAAAAATGTTTAAAAGTTCTGTATTAATTTTTGTTCTTATAAACATCCTTTAAAAACTATACATAAAATATATAAAACCAATGTGTAAGAACACAATTCCAGTTATCTTTTTTCACAGAGTACATGTTCTGTGAGCACTAAACTTAATTAAACTGCACACCACACTCAGTACTCTGGAGCAATGCCACTCAGTGCGTTCTCTGTGCCAGCAGCATGGGCATCACCTGGGAGCACATCAGAAATGCAGAATCTCGGCACCCACCCCAGGCCAACTGTATCAGCAGGAGGAATCAGTTAATTCTCCGAGTGGTTCAGATACCACTTTAAGGCAGTGACTGGGAGAGCAGGGGGAGTGTGTGCATCAGAATCACCTGGGGATCTACTGAAAATACACCTCCAGAGCTCTGCCCCTGGTGCTCCAGGGGGCCTGGAAGGAGGGGGCAGAGGCCTCTGCATTTTAAAGAAACTTCATAGTGATTCTGAGGCAACTTCTGGGTTAAGAATCTATCCTTTAAAATGATTTTAACCAAATTCTTTAACGCTTTTCCCATTATAGTCAATAAACTTTATAAGTATAGGTTTGCAATTCTACTTGTAATGTTAAACTAAAATAAAGATTCCAGAGAATATTTTTGGGGGTGATTTTGTTTTGACAGAGGTAACATGAAAAAACATAAACCTTTCATATTTAATTAAAAGAAACAAATTGTGACCCAGTGGCGTATTTTATGAAACAAATTTATTTAAGACTTCTGACTTTACTCATGTTAAATGAATTAAACAATTGCATTTCCCATACTCCAAATGGCAATGACATTTGGAGTGTTCTTAAAACATTGAATTGTACTCAAAATTATTATGAATTAATCTCTACCTTTAGGTAGAAGAAAAGATTAACAGAAAAATGAAGCCCCTTTTTTTTCCCTACAGAATATCACATCCAACATATCAAGGATGGTGGAGAGAAATGTCAAATAACGTACATGCTGATATGTAGTTGTGAATAATTCTTTGTAGTTAATATTCTACAATAAGAACTTAAAACAGTTTTGTCTCCTCAAAGCAACCATGTTAGGCACATATATAGCAATACTACTACTTCTCAAAATGATTTTGGATTTTCCTTTAGAATTCTCTAGTATATAAGCCACATAAAGAAAAAAACTGGTCTCACTAGCCAATTATTACCCATTTTACTGGGATTAAAAATGGCATGAAAATGGACCATTAAAAATGGTCTGAACACCTACTTTATTCATCTCTGCTTAGTTCTAAATTAATTTTGTGGTTTCAAAAAATTAAATCTGTCTTTAATGGGGAAAGGATTATCACTAATGATATTCAAAGGAATATCTCATAGGAACATTCCAAAATTATCTCAAATAATAAAGAGCATCACTACTGGAATAGGGGTGTAGGGGTAATCCCTTAAGTTACATATAACTCATTTAGGTATGAAACATGACTAATCTGTTAAAAGTCACACATCAGTCATAATTTATGCATTAGGCATCCTATTCCCCCTCCTCAGAATCATCTAAAAATAAAGAAAATGAAAATATGTGTTTTTCAAAATAAGCAAACCTAAATTTGTAGTTGGGCAATAAAATAGCATAATTGAAGCAATTAAATTTAAGATATTACCTTTATTAAATAAAAATGTTACACTATGATTTTATACACTGTTGAAAACAATGACTATTTTGTTTTTTTGTCTAAAGGCAGCAGTAGTTCTCATTTCTCTCTTACAATGTAATAGTTGTCTCAATTTAGTTCCAGGAAATAAATAATAGGGTAGATTTTTCATATTTCTTTTGATCTATCTACTGGAAAAGGATTTCAGAGCATGAAGAAGAAATGAAAGAACATTTTTTTAGATACTGACAATTTGGTTAATCGGCTTTTTCTCAAAATTCTGTGTTCATCACCACAGAAGTTTGTTTCTATTTTAGTAGCCCTAAAAGAGCTGGGTGAGAGAAGATTATTACCTATAATAGTAAACTGCAAATACCTTGGCAAGCGTGAACAAGAACACAAGTGAAAACGTTTACAAATACATTTTTAACATCTCTGATGTGGTATGAGCTACAAATCAGAAATGAAAGCATTATGGTTATCTGATGGCAGAGTGCCGGAGGGCATTAAAACACAGTCAATTCATCTACCTTCTACAGAAGTGTGATTCATGGGGAAAAATAAGTCAAGCAAAACACAGAAAAAACCATAAGTCTGACTTTTTTGTCTGGGAAAAAAAAAAAACAAACAGGTTCCCTGAAGCATGGAAAATATTTATCAGTGGGCACATCTATTCCGATATTGAGGGAGGGCTTGCTGCAGATTCCGGCCATTCATACATATCTGGCAGCAAGGAGTCATATTCACTTCGCCATATTCTTTCCCTAATATACTTGGCCTTGTCCTCAGGTTCTGGGTATCGGAAAGCCATTTTATTAGCATACAGGTATTCTGTAACCTGAAAAATAAAATAAGATTACTACTGTGTAGGCTCTGAGTATAAACCTATCTGAGAGAGAAAATGTACTATGTAAACACAGAGAAATGAATTTAAAAGAATGGCATTTTTCTTTTTTCAAAATAAAAACAGTACTTTGACTCATTTAAAAATACTTGGAAACTATTAAGTTTAAAAGATGACATAAAAATCATCAGAAATCTTACCATACATCTTCTTTAATGTCACCCCCACCTCAAATTACTGGCATTTCCTTAATACGTTAATCCAACAAACGGTTTTAAGCTCTCTACTCTGTCTCAGTCAAACAGATCTACTTGAGTGACCTGCCTGGCCCACGTCCCTTTCTTTCCCCCAATGGTCTGCTGAAACCGCAGGTAGGAGAGTCTATTTTCTAGTCATAGCTGACTGGGGTGAAAACCTAACTCAAAGTGAGCTAGTTGTTTTTGCTCTAGAATTTGGATTAAAAGACATCGAAACTATTATAAATCGGGAGTTGGGCACTAGAACTGTAAAGTAAAGTTAGGGCTAGAACCTATACATGGCAACTCACCATCACTGAGTGCCAGACATGTTCTGTGTGCTTTATGTGGATATCTCACAAGAACCACATGAGGTAAGTGCTATTATTATTATTTTACATCTGAGGACACCAAAGTTTGAGGAGTTTAAGTTACTTGCTCAAGGTAGTTATGTGAGCTGTTTCAAACCCAAAGCATTCTTATTCTAGATTCAAGATCCTAAACAGTTAAAATTAGATTGACTTCCCACCTAAACTGACTTCAGTGAATTTCTGATCTTTGTGACCAAGCCACTCATGACTGGTGGTGAAGTCTTACTTTTGATGTAAAAGGAGGTAGTTTGAAAAGCTTCCTTACAGAGTAGCACAATGCCCGTCTGTTACACAGTAAGTTCAAGTTACTATTTTATTTTAACTTTAAAAAAATGTAGTAATACATGGTAAAGAAAAATTGTTTCAGTTATATCTTTCTCTCTCTCCTCCAATTCTGAATGATAACCACTATTAAAGTTTATTTCAGTTTTTCCTAAAGAAAAACTTTAACAAAAATGATGGTTATTAAAAATAATCTTTGGTCTCAGAGCTCAATCTCACTATATTTTGTGATGAAAAATGTGTTTCAATTATTTTCCAGTCTATTGTAGGAAACATATATGCACCCACAGAAAAGACTGGAATAAGGCATGAGACTGGAGTACTCCCTGGTCACATGAGCATGTAGGAGGTGACTAGTGGCTACTGGAGATGCTCAGTGGCTGTGGGCTGGGGTTGGGGGACAGATACAAAGCACTGCCTACTCTCCTGATCCCTTACTCTTAAAAAGGAAAGTCTTAAACCAGTTGAGAAGGAACAAACTCTCAACCCTCGGGGAAGGGAGAAGAGATGATCGTGAGGTTGTGCTCCTATACCAATCCAAGCATAGACCTCCCATTTCCTCATGTATTACATCTTTCATTTAGACGTATCAGTAATCTCTTAACTGTTTTATGTTATTGGGAAATGCAGGTAGATATTTATATAATTTTGGAATGGGAGAAGGCTTTAACATTCATAAAAATGTGAGTAAACAATCCAGACAATTAAGAGATCATTCCAGAAAAAACCTTTTGAAAATGGCACATCAAACAATTCCAAAAGTCAAAATAAATGACAGATGGGACAATACCTGCATCACAACAAACAGAAGAATCACTACCCTTAATAAAGAGCTCTTATAAATAGTGTTAGAAAACAGAAACACAAATATCATAATATAAAAACAAGCAAACGTCATGAACAGGCAGTTCATGAAAGAAATATAATTTTTCAATAAATACAAAAAAATTCTTCAATCTAAAGTTCTTTAAATAAAAATGAGATATAATTTTCACCTATTAAATATGCAAGATTTAAAAAAATAATAATTCTAAGGATTGGCAAAGGTGTGGGAAAACAGATAAGCTCGTATCTAATGGGTGTGATGGAAATTGGCACCTTCTTTTCTGAACATTGGCAGTATGTATTGGAAGCCTTAGCATGTTAAACCTTTGTCCTTATGATGAGAAATTTATCTTAAGGAAAAATAACTACATATACACATAAAGACTTATCTAAGGATGTTCACTACAATATTATTTCTAACAAAATAGGAAACACTCAAATGTCCAAAATAGAGAAATGGTTAAATGAATTAAGCTATAATAACAAAGAGAATTACATGCAGCATTAGTGATCACACATGGGAATTATTATTGATTTATATGGGAAAAGGTTTACAGTATATTAAGTGGAAAAAAGTATAGTGAGAAACCAATCATAAAAGTTGGCACAGGTGACTGTGCATGGTGCTCCTATGTATATACAAACTAGAAGAAAACAAACCCAAGATTCTGTGGGTTATATTCTGGTAGGGAGAATATGGGTGACCTAAATTTTCTTCTTTATACCCTTTACATATTTCAAGTTTTCCTCTAATAAACTTGTGTTACTTACATTTACTTACATAAGAAAATGCCATTAAACTTAAGTGAAGAGGTAAAAATTGTTGCTTACCTTAATAGCAATGTTAATAGAAACTTCCTGAATATCAGCAAGAGGTGGGTAAAGACTCCCTTTAGCTAGTTCTTCATCTGTCAATTGACTTGTCAGTGCCTAAAGGGAAAACTGCATTTTACTTTTATTTACATACCAGAATAATACAGACCAATAAAACAGAAAAAGGGTTGGGGGAGCAAAAAATAATACAGGTAATATAATTCTCCTTATTTTTAGCAAGAATATACTTAAACCACTGCAGAAATTAAAACTGTTCACTACTAAATAAAGAAATAACCATATTTAAAGACTTGTTGACATATTCTTCTTAACATAAGAGTTTGGCATAATTACAACTATGAAAATAGACATTAATATTTCTGAGTTCTTCAAAACTCATATTACAAAATATGCAGTTCTAATAGGCCAGCCCTCCAAATAAACCAATAACTGTCATTAAGAAAAGCACAAGGAGTTATATTTTATCTATGCTGCCACAATATATTACCTTCAGATATATATAATACAGGTACAGATGTGTTATAAATATAAAGGATTCATAGCTTACCATCAAACATTGAAAAATCATGATAAAAAAATTTTATGTAAAAGTAGATGGGCAAGTCAGAAAAGCAACAGATGAGTAACTTCCTTTCCATTCATAAGGCAGCTTTAACCCATTCTCTCTCTCTTTCTCTCTGCTTTTAATCTTTGTAATTCATTCTTTAAAAAATAACCAAACAATATTTAAAACATTTACCTTGGCAGCTTCTAGAAAAACATGGTCACTAATGTGCCGGGTATTAGAGAGAATAACAGCTAAAGCCACTCCTAGAAAACATTTAAAATAGCTTATTTAGTAATGTCACTTTTTAAACTGTGAAAATAAATTCAGAAAACTAAAGAAGAATATATCCTACCAAAAAGAGGGAGTAACAAAAAACTATGAAGAAGTGGGATTTAGGAAACAGACTCAACTTAAAAGTAAAGAGAATAAAAGAGCCAAATAGATTCCTAGATTTAAAGTAAATGAATGGTAATCCACCCACACCCCAAACACCACCCCTGAAAAAACAAAGCAGCCAACAGAAAACAAAAATCTGAGAGTTTAAGTCAAATGGTCTTTGTTAACTGTTACAATTCTTATTAACTAGAAGAAATAATTTCAGAAATATCAAATGGCTTCTTAATTCAGTTTTTATATTTATCAAAATTACAAATGCATACAATTCATCAACACTTGTTACAAAAAACATTAATTCCCATCTCTAACCCTTCATTTCTTGCTCTACAGAGGCAACTATTATTAATTTTTAGCTAATTATTTTAATATTCATCTCTTTCACCCTTAAACAGCTTGCTTATAATTTTTGATTGATTTTTGAGTTTTAGAGATCACTGGCTCCTTTCTGTGGGAAATAAGTATTTAGCTTTCTTTCACATTTCCAGCCTTCTCTCTTCTTCCCAATTTAGAGCGTAATTTTGGTTGAATCAGAATTCAGTGTTTAGGACTTCATAAATGCTATTCACAGCTGAGCCATGTATTATTAAAACTGTATCATGATTACTTTTCCTTTTCTGCATAACTTTTTTTCTCCCTGAAGTTACTATCCTTGACTTTGGTTTTTCAGTACTTCAAATTATCGCATGCCAAAACACTCATTCACTTGCCTAAACTGCCTTCTAGTATTTCGGCTACCTCATGCATTTTCTTATTTTGTCCTCTAATCTCTGCTGGAGTTCCAATCTGGTCTGGTTGCTCTCCATCCTGGAAAATCCCTTTATCATCATGGGAGATTCCCCTTGTTTTTAAGTCTGCTTCCTAAATGCCACATTTTCCTAGTTTTTTTTTACTCCTCTTTTTGGTAGGATATATTCTTCTGTAGTCTTCTGAAAAACAATACATGGAAGATACTTTTTTTCAAATCTTACATTCCTGAAGACCCCTGACCCCTGCCCAATAGTGCCAAACTAGTTCCAGCGCTGTTGGTGAGGTCCAGTGCCAATTTGATTCCAGATCCTTTTCTGGTGATTATCTTTTTATTTCATCTCTGAAGGTATATAGGATCTTTTTTTGGACCTACTGTTTTGTTAATTTCATAACAATATGCCTTGAGGTGCATTATTCTCACCCATCATATAAGGTACTTGGTGGGTGGGCCCCTCCTATCTGGAAACTTGAGTCTTTCAGTTTGGGGAAATGTTAATGAAGTCTTGATAATGTCCTTCCCTCCATTTTTATGTTCTCTCTCCCTGAAATTTCCATTTTCTGATATTGTACCTTCTGGACTAGTCCTCTAATACTCTTTATCTTCTGTCTCCTGTTCTTTGCTCTATTTCTAGGTAACTTACTCAACTTTTCCTTCTAATCCTTCTGCTACCAAATTTTTCATTTTTAAGAGCTTATGTTTGTCTACTAATTTTAAAAAATAAATAAAATAGTCTTGTTTCAGGGATATACTTTTTGTCTCTATGAGAATGTTGATGGTTTTAACTTTCCTTCTTCCCACATAAGTGCTGCTTCTTCCTAAACTGTTCTTTTCTGTTTGTCTACTTTAGTGTCTTTTACAAAATAAGTCTTTCGCATAAGAGACTTTCCTTAGATCACCAGTAATCTTTAAGTGTTTCTCCTCTGTAAGGATTAGGAACTAAAAAAATGACGGGTAGCCATGAGCACAAGGATCCGGCCTGCCCACTCTGAGCACTCCTGTACAGTGATCTGGCTTTTAATCTCCCTACTTTCTGGTACCTCTGTCCTCGACCATGTCTGTTGTCTTCCACTCCAGAAAATCTGTTTTAAATTGTTCAGAGTATCCCAACAGAGTGGGGGAGGATGGTCACCTGATTACCCAGGGATTGAAAGAAGAGGTTAATAGCTTCCTTATTTTAATCCAGCCTCCAGAAAATATATAAAATTTTCAAATACAGACTTTGGTCCACCTACATTTAATGCGGTTACTTAAATGTTTGGGGGCAAAATCTATTGTCTTCTTTTATTTGTCTTGCCTATTCCATGTTCCTTTTCCTCTTCTTTCTTGTCTTTTGGGTTTTGTTTGTTTGTTTGTTTGTTTTTATTGATCTCATTTCCTCCCCTAACATTCCCTTACCATAGTCTGGACATTTTTCTAGTCTTCTAATGGCTATACTAAAATTTGTAATATGCATCCTTATCTAAACTCCACATTACTTTGTAATTTATCCCCCTGCCAGACAATGCAAGTCCCTTTTAACGAGTCCCTCTTAGTTTAATTCTATTTAACTGATAAGCTATTATTGTTGTACATTTTAATTTTTTCTCTATATTTTTCAGAATCCCACATTATTATTGTTTTGCTCTCTCTATACAATATTCATTTTATTTAGCTCACATATTCACAACTTTCTTTGCTCTTCTGAGCTTCTAGCTAGGACTATTTTTCTTCTGCCTAAAAAACACTTTTTTTTTTCCATGAAATAAATTTACAACTTAATAAATATTATAAAGTACACATCTTTTAAACTATTACCTACCTTGGTCAAGAAATAAATAGAAAGTTACCAAGCACCCTTCTGAAACACGACTCCACCCTTTCAGCCCTAATAGTAAAAACATTCTCACTTTTACAGTCATCACTTCCTTGCTTTTCTTTGTAGTTTCATCATCCATGTAGCCATCTCTAAACACTATAGTTTAGTTTTGCCTGTTTTTTAATACTTATTTTAATCTACATGTTCTCTTTCCCTCTTTCTCCCTGCCCACTACCACTCCCAACCACCAATTCTCTTTGCAATATGTTTGCTGAAGAAATAGAATCATTTGACTTACAGAGTTTTTCCACTGTTTGGATGTTGCTGACTGCACTCCCATGCTCCTTTGTTCTAGCTTCAGTTAGCTGGTGGTTGGGCCTACAGGCTTTAACTGATTCAGGTTTGATTTTGGTGGGGAGACTACTTCACTGATGGTATTGTGTTCTTTTGCCAAGAGGTATAAAATGTCTGGTTGACTAACTTTCTGTGACATTAGCAGCCACTGATGCTTAATGCCTACATCCATTATTTCATTTCATTAGAGATTGCAAAATAATGGTATTATTTTTTTCATTACAACTGACATTCAATATTGTATTAGTTTCAAGTATAAAGCATAGTGGTTAGACGTTTATATGTTACAAAGTGATCCCTCTGATAAATCTTGCACCCACCTGATACCATTTTTGTTATTATAATATTATTGCTTAAATTCTCTAAGCTGTAGTTTATATCCCCGTGACTATTTTGTAACTGCCAATTTGTACTTCTTAATCCCTTTACCTTTTTCATCTAGTTCCCCAACACCTCTCCCATCAGTCTGTTTTCTGTATCTATGAGTTTGTTTTTGTTTGGTTTGTTCGTTTGCTTTTTAGATTCCTCATATAAGTAAAATCACATGATATTTGTCTTTGTCTGACATAGTTCACTTAGCACAATACTCTCTAGGTCAATCCATGTTGTCATAAATGGTAAGATTTCATTTGTTTTTATAGCCAAGTATTATTCTGTTATAAATATGTATCATATCTTATTTATCCAATTGTATATTGATGGATACTTAGGTTGTTTCCATATCTTGGCTATTGTAAATGATGCTGTCAATATTTGCTTTATATATTTAGGTGTTTCTGCATTGGGTGCATACATGTTTGCAAGGGCTATATCCTCTTGTTGCAATTGATCCCTTTATCATTATGAAATGTCTTCTGTCTCTTGTCATAGCCTTTGTTTTGAAGTCTTTTGTCTAATGTACTACTACTTCAGTTTTTTTTTTCCATTTCTATTTGCATGAAATATCTTTTTCCATTCCTTTCAGTTTGTATGTCTTTCAATCTGAAGTGGGTATCTTGTAGATAGCATTTGTATGGGTCTTGTTTTCTTGTCCAGCTACTCTATGTCTTTTGAATGGAGCATTTAATCCATTTACATTTAAAATAATTATTGATAGGTATGTAGTTACTGTTATTATTCATATTTTTTATTTTTCTTTTCTTCTTCTTCTTAAAAAAATCCCTTTAATTTTTCTTGTAATACTGGTTCGGCGGTGATGACCTCCTTTAGCTTTTTGTCTGAGAAGCTCTTCATCTCTCCTTTGATTCTAAATGATAGCTTTGCTGAGTAGAGTAATCTTGGTTATAGGCTCCTACTTTTCATCACTTCAAATATTTTGTGCCAATCCCTCTGGCCTACAAAGTTTCCGTTGAGAAATCAATTGACAGTCTTATGGGAACTCCCTTGTAAGCAACTAACTGCTTTTCTCTTGCTGCTTTTAAGATCTGGCATTTTAATTATGATGTGTCTTGGTGTGGGCCTCTCTGCTCTTTGGGACTCTCTGCCCTTCCTGGACTTGTACATCTATTTCCTTTGCCAGATCAGAGAAGTTTTCAGTCATTGTTTCTTCAAATAGTTTTTCATCCCTTACTCTCTCTCTTCGTCTGGTATCCCTATGAGGCACATACTGTTACACCTGATGTTGTCTCAGGTCTTATAAACTATCCTCGTTTTTAAAAATTTTTTCCTTTTGGCTAGTCTGACTGGATCTTTTCCAATATCTTGTCTTCCAAAATCACTGATTCAATCCACTGTTTCATCTAATCTGCTACTGATTCCATTAATGTATTATTTTTCATTTTGGTTACTGTATTCTTCATTTCTGACTTTTTTAATGCTTTCTATCTCCTTTTTTATGTTTCCTGTCTCTACTGAAGTTCTCACTGAGATCATTTACTCTTACCCTAAGTTCATTGAACATTTTTATAATCAGTGTTTTGAACTAGGCACCTGATAGATTGCTTGCCTTTTTGTTTAGTTTTTTTTTCTTGAGTATTGTCTTGTTTTGTTTTGTTTTGTTTTTCATTTGGGACATGTTTATCTCATTTTGGCTACCTCCCTGTGCTTGCTTCTATGTATTAGATATATCTGCTACATCTCCAAATCTTGGCAGAGTAGCCTTATGTAGTAGGTGTCCTGTGGGGCCCAGTGGCTCAGGTTCTCTGGTTATCTGAGCCAGGTGCCCAGGAGTATCCCTTGTGTGGGTTATGTATGCTGTCCTATTGTAGATGAGCCTTAATTACTGTTGATACATCAGTGGGTGCGACTGACCCTCAGTGGCTGCAAGGACTGGCAACAACTACAGAGGACAAGCTGTTGTGCAGAGGCTGACCTTATAGAGCAGGATGTGCTTTAGTTGGCCTTTGGTGCCTGCTAAATCTACTCTTTGGCTATGTCATTTGTGGTGCTAACTGGGTGGTGCTCTGGTGTGGTCTGAAGCCAGCCACCACCAATTGTTGGTTCTGGAGCCTCTTGGGAGGGGCTCTAGTGCAAGTCAAGGTCAGTTATTGCCTGTGTCTGGCCTAGGGCTAACTGGTAAGGGCTACAAAGCGATCTGTGGTTGGTGGCTGCCTGTGCTAGGCTTGGAGGTGCCAGGGAGTGGTCATGCTGTGAACTAAGGCTGTCTGCCATTAGTGCCAGGAGTAGGGCTGCTGGTTGTTTGGGGTTTGTGGCCTTTAAGATATTTTAGGAAAGTCCACAGTGTGGCCCAGGCTAGGTGGTTTGTATGGATTGGCTTCTGAAAGATGATTGGTTGGGCAGGTGAACTGAGTGGGTGGGTAGGTCACAGAGAATCACCAGGGTAGGGTGAGAGCAGTGTTATCCAGGTTCATAGAGACTCAGACTTGCCCTCTTCTACCCTCTGCTGCCATCTGCTCCTGTAGGAAGTGCAGGTGGAGGGCTCACCAAAGAAACAATGGTGCCTGCTGGCAATTTAGTCCTGAGAGAGCTGCCCCTTTAGCCTTCATCCCGAAGCCAGATAATTCAGTTCCTCCCTACATATCCCTGGTGCTTTTCGAGTTGCTGTCCCTTCTCTGGAGCTAATGGGGAGTGTTTATGAGTGAGCTAGTCTGTGCTCGGGGCCTTTTAAGTGGACGCCTGAATCTACAGTAGCCCTTTGTCTCACCCAGACTGAGTCCCTGCTGATTTTCCCAGCCAGCTGTTGTGGGGACTCTTCTTCCTGGCACTGGTACTCTGGGCTGGGACCCCTTGCGCCTCAGTGGGGACCTCAGTAGCCCAGATATCCCTCCAACTCCCAGCTGCCACACATGGGTGTGGGACCACCCCTCCTACCAATCTTTTTATTTATATCTTTAGTTATAGGAGTCTGTTTGGCTAGTCTTCGGGTGGTTCTCAAGGGTGGTTGCCATGAAATCTTAATTAGACTTTGAGTCTACAAATTTCTACCCAACCAAACTATCAAGCAAGAGGATAAAATACATTTTTAAAGATGTAATAACTCAGGAAGTTTTCATTCATGCTCTATTTAAAAAAACAAAACAAAACAAAACAACAAAAAGAAACGAATTTAAAGATGTATTCCAGACCAAAAAAAAAAAACAAGACTAAGAGAGGAACAACACACATGTACAAGAGAGAGAAGAATAAAGAAATATGGGACACAGGAAATAACTCACTGTGAAGTAGTATCAAGAAAAAAATGAAGCAAGCTGGCAAGGAATTAAAAAATTCATTATATTTGACACTTGAAAGACTGAGTGCCAAAAATTTTGTGATACAGCATTGCATATTCTCTTCTATTTATCAAAACACTCTCATTTAGGCAATGAATAATATTTATATGATCGTGTAACTTCAGAATCAATCCAGAGATAAAGCATGGAAGACAACAGAATACAACATAAATATCCAAAAATCTCTCTACAATGAGAAATATTAACTAACCAAAAGTGAGAGATGGAATGAGAAAAAACACCAACATTTTTTTCATTTTTCACTGTGGCAAGCTAAAAGCTATCTTAAGTTGCTAACAAAAGCTCTCTAAGTATGTTATTATATAAAGGTAACTACCAGGAAAACTAAAAGTAGTAATAACAAAAACTGAGAGGTAGAGAGAGGAAGCACAGTATTTGAAGGTATGTGTGTACTATTATATTTCACCTCTGACCATGGTCACAGTTGAGAACTGTGATAAGGAGGTACACCAAGAGGAAATAAAGAAGGTTAAATAATTTTATAACATTCTGTTCCTTTTGCATATTTTTAAACCATGTAATACATTTCTAAAATAAAAACAAATTTAATGAACAATATGAATATATACATTTTCAGAGGAAATAGAATAAGTTGGATTTGCTGAATTCCTTGAGTTTCTCTGCATATTCATACCAAAATCCTACAAGTAATGTTCATTTTAATCTTAAATTCTAAAGAGTTCAATGAAGTATTTATATGTAATTAATTAGTACTCTATAACATAAATAAAGGTGGCACTTACCTGGAAAAATATATACATTGTTTCCTTGACCTGGTGTAAACAGCTGACCATCACTGAGTTTCACTGGCCCAAATGGACTGCCACTGGCAAACAAACACCTTCCCTGTTAAAAAACAAAATAACCTCAATTTTATTACTCTACATGGACTAGAAAACTGAGGTAAACTCAAATAAATAAATACTATAGTAAAGCAGACCAATGTTACTTGCAGACAGACATAATTGATATATAACATAATCCTTTCACTAAAATCCTTATCGAGGTTTGTTTCATGCATATCATGTATCTGAAGAAAGTTGGAAAATGTCCATTAAATTTTTAAAAATCTGACACCTCCATTTCCTTAAAAAAAATTTAAAAATGTAAATGGCCAATAACTACCATCCCAAATATTAAAGACTGATGTAAATACCTGTGAATGAAGGGGAAAAGATCAAAAATTAAATTGCTACCAATTACTATACAACTGCTGTCCTTGGCTGTGTACCGGGGCTTTCTACGTATTAACTCAGTTAATTTAGACTACATAAAACCTTTATGAGGTTATCATCATCTCCATTTCACTGATAAAATAGAATCAGAACACTAAAGTTTAAATATTTCCAGATACTTTGTAAAAAGTCACACATCTCAATTGTAGTAGTTAAACTGGAATCCAGATTTTTTATAACTCCAAAGCCCATGGTCTTTTTGTTATGCTAATAATGAACCCCCGTTAGGCAGTTTAGAAAGGAGTCACTAGTGTAACCATACCATTGGCCCCAGAAAAAATAGCATGTTGCCCTGTTAGAGAGTAACACCAAGACAGCTCTCTGCTGAAAACAAAAGATGAAAATTTTAAGCGGTGACTCAAAATATATAAATGTATGCCATTATTTTATGTAATATTAAGAAATTAAACTATGACACAATGCTTTTTTATTATTTTTAAGAGATAACCCAATTTCAATGTTATAAAAATTATGAAAAAAGTTTCATCTTAAATCTGGCGAAAGTACATCAAACTAGTCTCCTCAAGGAGTTTTTATTTATTCCAATAATGTACATATATTACAATCATATTTATTCTTTCAAAAATTAAAATTCTTAAATGTTTGAACACTCTTCTAGTAACTGCTCAAAACATTTAAATTTTTTTGTTTTTTGGAAATGCCAAAGCCATGATACATTGGGTGTATTTATCCAATAGTCATTGTATAAGACTCAGATTTCACTTGAAACTTATTGATTTTATTAAATTATATAAAAAAAAGACTTAAGATTTAATATTGGGGGCAATAAGCAATAGTTGTAAGTAGTAAAGACTGGTGAATAGAATGAACAATCAAGGTAAAAGTAATACCATGTTTTGGTAAAAGGTAAGACAGTACACTTAAGAGATTGATTTTATTTTGATATCTATATGCTGACTTTGAAGATGATTTCGAAAGAAAAGGTTTCAACAATTTTTTAACTGTTGGAAATAAATATTCAAGAGACTTTATTTTGGCAATATAGAAAAGCAAAATCTATGCCTGATAGCCTGAGCAGCAAAGCTATCAGGAGTCTCATGATGTCAGAGAGAGAAAAAGTTCAGTGACCACTAGGGTGAAGGATGCTGATAAAAACCGGAGGGCTTTGATTCATACCCAAAGTGGTGCACATAAGGAGAAAGGATAAACTGTGGAACAAGATTAGGCCTCACAGGGACTGGGCTATGATTAGATTATGACGAGGGGCCCAGACTAACAGCCACCAGAGATAAGGGTAGAGCCCCTCTGAAGGAAGCTTCATCCAGAGCCTCAAATTACTGCTATAGTTCTTCGTCCATGCTATCTAGCACTCAATAAAGAAACAAGCAAAAAATAAAACTAAACTTTAACAAAAAGACAAAGACTGCATAACCGATATGAAGAAAGATAACAGAAATGGACTGAGTAAGATATTTATTACTATCAGACATTAACTCTGATTAGAATTCATATATTCAAGAAATTAAATACAAGATAGAAAATTTTGGCCAAACATTACAAGTCAATCAAAAGGAATAAATAAACATTTAAAAATTATTATCAAAATTGTGAGGTGTGATGATACCGATTATAATTTTCTAAATCCTTAAATTTTGAGAGAGATACTATAATATTTAAAATTAAATGATACGATGTCTGTGTGATCTGCTTCAAAATAATCTGGGGTGTGTAGAATGTAGAACAAGACTGGCGAAGAGTTGATTATTTTTGAAGGTAGATATTGGCACATGGCAGTTAATTATGCTAGTCTCTACTTCTGTATGTGTTTGAAATCTTCTATAATAAAATCTTTTTAAATAGATTAGAGACAAAAACATTTATCTCCACATTTATCTAACAATGATTACTGCTGGGTATCACTTCCTATACACCTGAAACTAATATAAAATAATACTGAAAGTCAACTCTAATTGAAAAAAAAATTAAAAAACAAAAAGTTTGTGTTAAAATGAAAATGACTTCCTAGAGCCGCACAAAGATCACTTATAAGAACAATACAGAAAGTGATTACATTGTAGAAATTACAAACATATCCCTACAGAACACTAGGAAAAAAACAATTGCCCTAATGATATATAAGCAGAAAGTTATAACTGGGATATAACTCAATAAGTGGCAGTATCAAAGAATGCAAAAGAACTAAATCTCAAACAATTTAGATAAAAGTAAAAATTCGTTACAGACAGCTGATGACTCAAAAAAATGGTCCTCATAAACACTGATGAAAAACAAGTAAAGAGGGTCAGAAGAATTGTTTCTTGAAATGTGAGGGCAAGGAAGCAGTATTTGTAAATTGATTATTTCTATAACATGTGCTTTTAAGTCTGTGTCATTAAATTAGTAAATTATTATAAAAAGAATCAAATACAAATTCTACAAACGAAAAATACAATAAAATTAAGACCTTGACAACAGATTAGCACAGCTAAAAAGAGACTATGCAAACTGGAAAATAAGTCCAAAGAAAATCACCAGCTTGAAACACAGAGCAAGCAAACAGGATGACATACATAGAAAATAGTGTAAGAGATATATGACATATGGTGAAAAAGTCTAAACATTCACATAATTAGAGTCCCACAAGAGGAGAGAGAATGTGACCAAATCAGGGATATTTCCAAAATAACTTCCCTGACCCTCCAAAAGAGGATAGTAAGCCACATATTCAAGAGCTCTACAATCCACAAGTGGAAATAAAGACAAAGAAAACCACGCATAGGTCCACTGTAGCAAAACTGCTTAAACCCAAGACAAAATGATGTATCAAAAGAAAAACAGAAGTCAGATGACAACAGAATGATATCTTTAAGTGCTGAAATAAAGTATTTACCAATTTTTACTTCTAATCACAGTGAAAATATTCTTCAAATGAAGGCAAAATAAAGAAATTATCAAGAGAATTCATCAGACCCATATTAAGGAAAGTTCTGATAGAAGGAAAATGATCCTAGATAGAAGCACAACATGAAGGAAAGATGAGTGGCAACAGCAAATATTAAAATGTAGGTAAATCTAAATAAATAATTTTTGTTTAAAACAACAATGTCTTTTGGGGTTTAAAATATAGAGAATTAAAATGTTCAACAGCACAAAAGGCATGAGGGGGTTAAAATACAGTTATGAGGTAATTACTTTCCAGAAGTGTTATAAGCAATAATATATCAGAATCTGATAATTCATGGACACATGTTGTAATTTCCAGAGTAACCAAGAAAAGAATTATGCAAGAATGTATAACTACCAGGCTAATTGAGGGAAAATAACAGACCAATTCATTCAGTTATTACTGATTAATACCTCTGTATATGTATATGCTTCTTCAGCCGTGCACTCAGCCTTTGCTGTAGGATTACTTAATGCAAATATTATAGGCCTTTCATTGATATCGGCCATGGCTTTGAGTACATCAGCAGTAAAAAGTCGGCCAGCTCCTGCAACTCCTGTAATAAATAAGGCGGAAAACAGCAACTTCATTACAGATAAAATAAAGCAATTCTTATCAACAGCATTTCTAGAATAGGTTTAACATAACAAAAGCAGAGCCTTAGATCCCACTACAAAGATAGATTTTGCATTGCTGAGATAATGCTATGGGTAACAAAATCCCAAATCTGAACCTCCTGGATTTCATTAACCAATGTCACTATAATAAAAAGTAATAATAAATTTTTAAAAATAAGAAAAGAAAGACAACAAAATGCTAAGTTTTCACTTAAATATCTACCGTCCACCCCAGACATAGTAAACTGTGGAAAATAAAAAAGAGTATAAGACTAATACATCACTATGTCTAATTAGGAAGATAAAACTTGCTACGACATGGATGAACTTTAAGGATATTATGCTAAAGTAAAGTAAACCAGCCACAAAAAGACAAATACTGTATGATTCCACTTATATGAGGTACCTAGAGTAGCCAAATTTATAGATATGGAAAGCAGAATGGTGGTTACCAGGGGCTGGGGGAATGTAGTTGTTTACTGGGCACAGAGTTTCAGATTTGTAAAATGAAGAGTTCTGGAGACTGGCTGCACAACAATGTGAACACACTTAACACGACTGAACTGTACACCTAAAAACGATTACGATGGCCAATTTCATGTTATGTGTATTTTATCACAATTAAAATATGTAAAAAAAAAAAAGGATAACTTGCAACTCAAGGGTTAAATTGTTAAATTCTGTGGTACTTGTTACAAAATAATTTAGAAGGGATAAAAGATCATGCTGACTAAAGCAACCCACATTCTCAATATAGTTCAGTTTAATGACTTTTTATCAAGCCCCTACAATGTCTCAGATACTGTATCAGGCCATTAGGATACAAAAATGAGTATAATAAAAGCACCTTATAGTTAAGAGAAAAACAAAAAAAGTAAACAGAAAACCAGAAAACCTGGAACGGGTGCTAAGTATGCAGTATTGAAGGAGGCACAGCATGGAGGAAGAACATTTAGCCCAGAGTGGGAATCCAGGGATGACTTAAGTGATGCCTCTGCTAAGTACTTATCCAGTTCATCCAGTAAGAAGACTTATACTCAGTAGTTAAATAATTAATTTTTAATTCCGTATTATAGATTGTCCTATAATTAAGAAAAATACTGATCTGGCTGGAGCCCAGTTTTAGTGCTTGCTGTCACTCCTGACTATATGAAATATTCACAAATCTTGGGCAAGTTCCTTAACATCTCTGTGCCTGTTTTTCTTATGTAAAAAAGGAATTTATACTCAGTGTTTTACCATGTGGAGGTTCATGGTCGTATTCTTAGGAGTCCATCAGTTCTAAAACGATTAATTTTCTCTTTTTGTTTCCTGACTCTCCAGGGATGGAGTCAATGCACAGATTCTTAGGCTAGATGATCTTTAAAATTTCTTTTTGTTCTAAAAATTATGAGTTATAATCAACGAAGAAACTAATAATGACATACTTTTCCAGACCATAGAAACTTCACTGGGACTATTTTACTATTAAACATTCAATAGGGCTCTGACATGAAGCTGATAAAATTCAAAGAAAAATTATACATACAAATCTTACAACTATATAGGAAATGAAATAGCTCCTCTTTTAAAGACTGTTACATTTTCTGCCATGAAGGTAATGCCATGTTAGCATAGTCTCATGGCAGCTATGCAATACCTGACTCTGAAAATGTACCAAAGCTTTCAGCTTTGTTGCCAGCGAAAATCTTTGACTCTGCATAGGATTTACTTGATAAAGTCTGTCAAATGACCTTGGTCTTTTCCAGATTTTGAGACCAACAGTCACACCAATTCTAAAAACAAAGCAAGATTGATTCAACGGCTTCTAGCAATTTAAAATACAAGCAACATACATTAACTGAACTTTACACACTGTAACTAAAATGCTATCGCAAAAAACATCATATATGCTGAAAGCTCTGGAAAATCTATCATTTCATTTTTATTAATCCTGCATGGTAGTTATGACTGGCAACACAGAGTTAAGAGAATGAATTGTCAACAACTTTACTTACCAATTATAGTTGAAGGCTTAAGTATGTTTACTGCCTCTTCAAAAGTGTCAGGTATGTTCTCTGGGGCTGAGTGAGCAAATGGTTCCTGATGACTGTCTATTTTAGCTCTCCGTCCCTGAATTTTTACATAAAATACAGTATTTTTTTTTTGGTAAATGCTTATTGAGGATTAACTGAAAAGATATCATTACAAGTCATATACTACTTCTACAAGAGGAATGCATTTTCATTTACTTTCCCCTTCAACCCATATCCTCTAATTCTATCTTCATAGTATCCATAAATCCAAATATAAAACAGAAATCAAATTCCAATACAACCAGAAACTTTCTAATCCCTCTCAAAAATGCATTTACTCTGTAAATTTCTCCTAAATCCATAATGGCATAGAGGCCTACAATCCCTTATCTGGGCTTGATGCTGGAATTCAGAATTTTTCATATTTTAGGAATGTGTTATAATAATGTATCAAATATTACAAATACTTCTGAATGGGTAACCCACAATGGAACAAAACTTACGAAGAGTCACACGAAGTACAAAAGGTTAAGACTACAAAGAGCCTCTCTGGTTTTGTTACCAGATGAATTTCAAAAAAAAAACTATGGGATTTCAGAGCTTTTAGAATTTCAGAATTGCACTTGGACTATCAAGACTTCAGAAACAAGAGGAATAGGGAATTCTGGTTCTAGATGCTTAAAGAAAGAAAAATGCTTTCCTCCCCAAAACCCTAGTCACAAACTATAAAAAGCAAATCCTTAGCAGTGTCACAAAGCCAGGAGAGGTCCAGTGACAAACTAAAACAACGAAGAATTTCTCAATGGTTTAAAGGAGGCGAAACATATTATATACAAAAACTAAGCAGGCCAAGAAATCTATATCCTTATTCGGGCAAAAGAGAAGATGCCCCCTGCAAAGGTGAATTTTTCCATCACAGCTCCAGAATAACCCCAGATAAAAAACTAGTAGCGGCTGGGAAAAACTGCACACCATCATCAGTTGGCTGGGAAATTAATTAAATGCACTGAACTATAGCCTCATCAGAACCAGGGTCTCAGAATAGTGGCTTCTTATGCTTGTACTCCATGAGGACCAGAGCTCTCGCACATGGTGGTTCAACAGGAAACTCTCAAAGTCTCAAAAGGAGGGCAGTGTTTTAGGTCATCAGGAATGACTGAAATCTATAGATCAAGCTACTTGTACAGCCTAAAAAGAAAATATACTCTTAACCTGCAGATGAATAGGGGATTCTCACCTGTGCTAAACAATACTATAATTAATGAAGACCTGACTTGTTATAAGTATGATCATCACGAAACATTTGTAAAAACCAACATCACAAAAAGAAGCATCAAACTAATTGTGTACCAGTAGAAATACATATCATCCCCCCAACAGCCTTCTAAAAGTATGGTGTCTTACAATCCTTGCATCTTAGATACAGCGTTACAGCTCATCTGAGAGGGAGCTCAGTTGAATGGGTAAGAGCACAAGCTTCACAGGCTACTGGGGTATGAATCCTATCTCCATCAGTTATGATCTGATGACCTTGGAAAAGTTACCTGACCTTTTTATACTTCAGTTTCCTTATTTGTAAAATTCCGTAGGATTTCTGAGAAGATTAAATGAAATAATATATGTAGTTTTAGCATGATGTCTAGTATATTTTAAACTACGAGTATTTTAAATTATGCTTAATTAAAGCACACAAGATTTTTCACTCACACACTTAAATTTTTCCTTTTATTTTCTGTACTAATAGAATGTTGGTACTAATTAAGAAGAAAAGATTTCAGAACTGGAGCAAAGTACATTGATAAGATTGCTCCAAAGACATAAATGACCTTTTCTTTCTTTTGTAAATGAACATACTCTAAATGTGGTTTCTATCTCAGAGGTGAGGAGGCAAGAAGTTTACTTTCATATTTTCCTGTAAGAGGGCTCACTTATTTTAAATAAAGAGTGATTATTTAATTTCCTTAGGGGGAAAAAGATATAAATGAAATGTAACTGCCACATCACTATATATGGCAAAAAATATAAGAGCATTGTGTACAAGATAGGTCTGATTATGAAAGTTACCTAAACTGGCAGGCATGTCCAGAGGTCACTAAACTAACCTGAAATAGAAGCTATTTGTTATCCATGAACTGGCTTCAGGAATATGAACCATTTCTGGGGAAAGGGTCCATAGATTTCTATTAAATTGCTAAGGGATTATGATCTCCAAAGAATTAATGAATTTTTGATCAAACATCAGATGTCCTGCTAACCATTTAACTAGAAATTTCTGAGTTCCCGTTAAAAACCTAGTTTTAGAAGGGTCAAGTACAATCTTATTTGTATGATTATCTGATCCCTTAAGAGTCAGAGAATAAAACAAGAACAAATGAATCTGGTGACAAAATAGTTTATGATTTGTATATGAAGCAAGCGTCTTCATAAAAGGCACAAGTTTGAGACTGAAGGACTTCTGAGAGAATACTGGAAGGGCCACAACTAGTCCAATACGGACAGTCTAGCGAAAGACAAGACTTTAAGAATTGATGATAGTTTAAACATCAAACTAAAAATATCATTACGACAACATTCTTTTGCTTCTCCAAGTTTTAATACCTTACCTTAAGTAATAAACCAAATTTGTCAAACATCCAAATTTTCTTCTGTGCCTCTTCTTCTGAAAGGCCATTTTCTACCATAGACATAACTATAAGATTTGCAATTCCAAGGGCAGCCTGTCCAAAAAGACATAAATTTAAAAAGGAAAGACTAGAATATGATGCAATATTTTAATTACTTTATATATGAATGTTATCTCTTATGAGAAACTTTTGCTTTATTCTTTCCTTACAAATTACACAAAAGTTGATTCTTTGTGATATTCTCTAAACACATTTTAAATTACCTACTTTACAAAAGAGATCTTAAATTACAAGATCCTTCTATCTCAATGAAATTACAAGCTCATTATGCCCCAATATCCAATGCTAAAGAAAGTGTTGGTTTTAAATTCTAAAAAGCTGACAAAAACTTACCTCTCCTGCTCCCAGAAATAAGATTTTGTGTTCTGAGAGTGATTTACCAAGAGCTTTTTGTGCTGCAAGGAGACCTGCTAGAGCTACTGCGGCTGTCCCTATGAGAGAAATAAAGGTTTTAAAATTTTAAAAACAGTCACATGCAAAGGGTTTAAAAAGTAGGAATCAAAATCCTAAAGTTTTCTTTTTGCTTTACCTTGAATATCATCATTAAAGGTACAATATTTTTCTTGATATTTTCTCAAGAACCTGAATGCGTTATGATTTCCAAAGTCTTCAAACTGAATAAGTGTGTTCTGTCCATATCTAAAAAACAGCAAAACCCCAAATGATTGTGTTAAAAATACCACTATTAAAATAGCTTTCCTGTCTAATATTCCTCATGATAGCATTAAAAAATGATGTATTGTTAGTTCATTTAAGGCCATCTGGCAATTTTCAGAGCCTATGAAAGACTAGAGTCAAAATCTGGAAATCTATTTCTCATTCAAAAAAATTTATGAGGTGCTTAAAATGAAAGGAGTACCATGGTGAACCTATGGAATATCAATATGTATAACTCTTTCCAAGTGCCTACGAGAGTGCCCGGCACACATAAGCACTAAATAACTTCCAAAAAAGAGATTTTTGTCCTCATCTCAAAAAGTATGTATTTGTTATGTATATTCTCATGACATTAACAGTTAAACAGCAACACAAGAAATATACAAATGAGGCAAAAAATTATTGCTGTATGAGTTCATTGGCATTCAGAAAAAAAAAAAAAATCAGTCATCTTGGTGAGAAGGGGTATAAGGGATGGCTTGAAAAGGAAGTAGGACTTTTTGGGGGCCCTGAAAGAACAAAAAGTCAAGAGGTAGGGAGAAAAACAAAGTATATTTTGGTGACCCTAAATTTTCAACAGTCTGACTATATATTTGAAGGTTTATATAAAAAGATAATGGAGAAATTGGTTAAGGTAGTTTGGGGCCAGATAAGGGAGAATCTTAAATGCCAATTTAGAGAATGGGGACTTTATTCTGTATCTGATGTAGAATCACTAAAGGCTTCAGAGAAGGGAAGAATTCACATTAAGACTCCCTTCAGGAAAGATGTGTAGAACATGTTAGTGTGGGGAGAGATGAGAAAGACAGGGGCAGCTAGGAGGCTACTGAGGTATGAGGCCAAAAAATTCTGAAGTAGAGGCCATAGGAAGTAAAAGGGATACTTATGAGACATTAGAAAGAACAGATAGAACTTGAAGTTAAGTGAGAAGTTTGTTAAAATGCCAAGGCATCCTAGATGACTAAGAAGATACTATTTGATTGTCTAAGGTAGGCAAGTGACAGGAAAGGTGGGAGATGGAAATTTCTGAGATGATGAAAAGTTTAGTTTTAGATATGTCAACTTTGACTCCGAAAAAAAACTAATTTCTTAATATCGTCTATGTACCAGTAATTTAAAAGGTAGGGCAGGGCTAGGTCATAAGGTAAAGAGTTTGGACTTTATCTTACGGCGATTAAAAAACAGGGTGATTTCAAGCAAAAGAATGATATAATGAAGTACACATTTTTAAAAGATTACTATGGTGGAAGGATGAAGATGAACTGGAAAAGAGGAAAATTGGAGAAAGGTTTAAAAGAATCCAGAAAAGAGATGAGAATCTGCATGAAAAAGAGATCTATTTCTGAGGCATTTAAGTGGTAGCACCAATTGGATTTGAGGACTGACATTGTGTAGGAGGTTGACAGAGAAAAAGGAAGACTCAGAGATAACACCAAGTCAGTTTTGGTAACAGGGTGAATGTTACTGCCACTAATATAGAAGCTGGATACATAGGAAATAAGCAGTTGGAAAAGGAAGGAGTTGTTTTGGACACGAATATGAATGGGCAACAGAATGTCTGTATGGTGAATTCCAGCTGTTAGAAATACAGCTCTCAGAGACTGGTGGGGCTCCACAGATGCGTTTTCATGGGTTTCAGTGTCACATGTGTAAAGGTCATAGCTTGCATGACTCTAAGAAAACTATGTACTCATCCACATTCAATAACAGAGAGCAAGAAGAACCCATGAAGATGACAAAATAAAGAAAAAGGTGGGAGAAAGGCCAAGTTAGGAAAGTCTTCTAACAGTCAGAAGAGAGAACTTCAAGGATATAGGAGTGGAAAACCTGGTCAGATGCTGCAGAGAGGTGGAGAGAGAAGAGGGCCGAACGGAAGTGAATTTAAAAGATGAAAGCTGTGTGAAAGAGTTTCACTGGAATGGGGAAGTGAGCCTGGATGCCAAGGGCTGAAAGAACTGGACAGTGAAGTTATGTATAAGAGTGGTGCGTGCAGACTTCAGTCAAGATGTCAGGTAAGTCAGGAAAGCAAGGCATGTATTAACTTGTACCAGCACATCTGATCAGGCAAGAAAGAACCAAAGTTCTCAAAAATTGAATCTCTTTCTACCTATCTTTACAAGAGATAAGGAAAACAAAACAAAACTGTAATTTTTTTAAAAATTAAAGATGCTTTGATATATTCAAACTTAAAAAAAAAATACCTGTCAGTAATGGCTTTCATAAACTCATCAATCAAATCATCGTAACGTTGCGATCGATCCCTTTTCTGATATAAGCCCATGTAGAATGGATCTTTTAAGAGTGCCTATAAAATTGACCAAATGTAGAAATAAGTCATTTTGTTACATAACCAGTTTAAACATATTCTATAAAATAAAAATTGTAGGGGGGTTGGTGAGCTGGGAAAATGAGGTGAAGGGTTAAAGAAGTACAAATTAGTAGTTGACAGCTGGGCACAGGGATGGGGTGCACAGCGGAGGGAATGCAGTTAACATTAATATGATGGCTAAGTGGAGGGCCAGGGGAGGGAGGGAGCAATTGGGGGGATCGTTTTATGAACAATATAGATGTCTAACCAATGTATTGTATACTTGAAACTAATTTAAATAAATAAACATATATAAAAAATTTTTTAAAAATGCAAAATAAAAAAATTACTACTATAGTTTTCTAAACCTTATTGCCCTTCTTCAAGAAATGTTTAAAAGGCTTAATTTACTAGTATTTGTAAAAATATTAAAAGCAGAGTTTAAGACAAAGATTAACATTTTCAAATGAGAAATGTAAAAAGAAAAATTTTTTTTTAATATGAGAGGAAGATCAGAGGGGGAAAATGATTTTACTCACCGGATTATCAGTTCCCACATCAATACACACCGGCAGGCATCTATCAGGCCGTATTCCTGCACAAGCTGTATACAAACAAAGTTTTCCTACTGGAATTCCCATTCCATAGACACCCAGATCGCCGAGACCCAGAATTCTCTCTCCATCAGTCACCACAACAGCCTTGATTACAAAAAATCAAAATATATAAATTAAAAGCTGTGAAATTTAGGACATTAAAGAAAAGCATTTTAAAAAGATTTTCTTTACATTTTCACTCTCACTTTTAAAAATAAAATTGCTTCTTGACTAACTTCCAAAGCATACCAATCAAGTATACTTAAGATTCTAGGATTTCTACAATCTAGATGTCAAAAAGAGAATTAGCGAGATTTGATTTTCTCTGTCTTTGGTTTAAGAACAGAATGCTTCTGACTGAAGGATCAACTTAAATGTCTTCTCAAAGACTAAACAAGAGAGAGGAGAACAAACTTCTGATAAAGAGATTAACTGTAAGAGAAAAATAAGATTTTAGAAAGAAACAACATGTTACTCTAACGTAACAACCTAGGCTGAACAAGAAAAACCTTAGCAATGGTGATGAAGGAAAAGATCCTGAATAAAAACTATATCTACCTACAAGGTTTAAAGATAATACTATGAGTTTAATTATCTGACCAATTTTTTTTCGGGATTCTCAGAACTAATGATTATTCATCAAAGACTATTTTAGTGAAGAAGACATGTAATAAAGGCAAGTAAGATTACTGCACATAATAAACACTAAAGCCTAACAGATCGTAAGTCATTAGATTTTATTTTACAAAAGACAGCCAGATTGACCAATATTATTTACTAGATTTGCAACTCTGAAAAGTTTTACATTTGTTTAAGGATCTGAACCTATCTTAGATTTAGAAAAAAAAAAACAAAAGGCATAATAAATCCTCTCTACTGCCCGCCAAATAAGTTTTTATGACATTTTAATAATATAGTATTATTTGATTAATATCAATTGAAATGGAATAATATTAATTGAAATAGAAAATAATAATACTAACTGAAGTAGAAAAGGAATATAGAGAAGGCAGGCAACACCAGCGGTGCTGACAGCGAGCAGGCTCACCCTGTGCACTGGAGCTCCAGTTTCTTCCCCAAAGTCAAACTCTGTACCAGTAACCCATTTTGTAGTTATTACTATCATGCTCTCCTCAAAGCACTAAATCTACATGTATGGAAGTGCAAAAAAAATCAGAACAACAATAAACTGTTTCTGGAAATTTAGAGGTAACTTACAAGGAAAGAAAAAACATTGTGAAAAGGAAGGTTGTGCTATTAGTACCTTAACATGATTTTCTGGCCAGTTATCCACAATTGATCTAACATGACCTCTGTCTGAGATTGAAATAAATAATCCCCTGCAACAGAACAAAAACACCTTTGCATTTCACAACAGTTTTTTGCTTTTTCTAAGTCTTTGTTCATAATTGGAATAGTTAGATATTTTAATAAAGCATAAAGACACAGTATAATTTCGAAGCAGATTTAGCAAAGTCACACTGGTTTATTTTCGAACATTTCCAACTACTTCAAACTATACTTGCATTGCTCGCATAGTAGCTGCAACAAAGATTATTAAATGATGTGATCGTTTTATGAAAAAAGAAATGTATCCACATATCATTTTCAAATAAACTCAATACACCTCCAATAAAAGGCAATATAAAAATAAACCACCAATGCAGGATAGCATAAAATAGCTAAATAAACTACTGCTAAAATGCACTGAAACTGAATATTTGAAATTTGAAGGAGCTGGAAGGAGCTGAAGGAAAAGAAAATCACATTAATTTCACATAAAAGATAACATCCTTGAAGCATTAGAAAAAGTGAAGAGTTCTTTTAAATACACAGTATACTGTCATCCAACAGAGATAATCGATCCAGATTTCAAAAAAGAAAGAGAGGAAGGGAGAGGGAAGGGAGGGAGAGAGAAGGGAAAGGGGAGGGAGGAAGGGAAGGAGAAAGAAACATAAGTTCTAGGCAGCAATGCGGGCCAACAGGTCCCCAGGGCCTTCAAAGTGGTTCTTAAACCTAACTTTCTCATTGATATCTTACCTTTGACATTACTATCCTAGCTCAAATCAACTTAAACAGTTTCTCGACCATGGCTGCATAATAGAATCATCTGATGAGCTTTTTTAAAATGCCAGGGTCTCACTCCCAGAGATGATGATTTAGCTGGCCTGGAGTTCAGATTAATTAACCCACAAGATTTACTGACCACTTTACAGGTAAAAAACAAACAGAAAAACCACTGCAGCATGAATGACGCACAGTATCTGCCCTCACTCAAAAGTCATTCTCTCTCTGTTTCCTATTACTCCTCAGCTCTGGGTGCATCTTGGAATCACATCAGGAGCTTTATGAAACACCAACAGTTGGGCCCAACTCTAGACTAACTGAATCAGAATCTCTGCAAGTGGGGCCCAGGCACCAGCATTTTTTAAAGTTTCCCTTTGTTTTTTTTTTCTGGATTGAGAACCACTATTCTAAGTGAAAAAGAAGCTGAACGGCTGGATAATAACCATGGAAATGTTTTAGCCACATTAACTGATGGCATCACACAGGACAGAAAAGACAGTGTTCTCAACATGTCTTCCAGGGACTACCTGCAACACCATCACCAACGGTGTTCCTTAAGTCCGGACTCCAGACCTTTCTCTTTTTCATCAGAATCTTGGTAATGAAAAGGAGAGGAAAGCTGGCAGGAATCAAGATTTTAAGTGAGTCCCACAGGTTTTTTGTATGCACATTAAAGTCTGAAAGCCACTAGACTAGATAGAGGGAGAATGAAGATAAATACTATTACATAATGAATTTCTACATTTTTATCAACGTGCAAGTAGGACATGGGAAATATATAAGGATTAAGGAAAATGACAGTTTAGACGAACAAGACATGAATACTCAAATTAAGTAAAAATAGCAGCTATATAATGCTTATAAGTTTACAAACAACTATCATATCAGTTTCCTCATCTGACCTTCTTAGTAGCTCTTTGATAGGTACTCGTATCCCTATTTTATTATGCGAGAACAGATTTAGAGGCATAAAGTGACTTGCTCAAAGACTCAAGTCAATACCCGCTCCAGTCCCTTTCCACTTAAACTATTTGGAAGTGCTAGAACTATCTGAAATTAAAATTCATTAAAGTTCATAAAAAGAACAAACAGTAGCAATTAAAGCTGAGAAAAAAATGAGAATCAATCTCTTAATTTGGCCAGATTATCAAAATATTATTAATTCTGGAGAATGTGCCACCAGAATTAAGAGTACCTTTTTTTTTTTAATAACTTAAACAAGGTTAGGAAAGAATGATGCTATTTCTACAAAAATAAAAGATATGAATGTGATGCATTTTTATTAATCTCTTTTTGTCCAAATTAAGCTTTTGTGAGATGAGAAATGTGGTTGAGATAAGACAGCAACAAGTAAAACAGAAATGTAATAGGTGTCATGGAGTGATATTTTTCCTACACAATAATCATTTTCAAATATATTTTTAAAAATAAGCCTTACTTAGGTCTTCTAAAGATGTGTCCATATTGGGAGCAGGCAAGACCAACTGTCGGTGTATATACAATGGGCATTAGACTTTCAATATCATCTTGCAGTATTCTATAAAACAATTTCTCATTTCTTTCTTGTATTCCCATTATATAGATGTATCTGAAATTAAGCACAGTAAATAATGTCTATATCAGCCAGTATAACATTCAAAGATTTGGCCTTTGAAAGTTAAATCTAACCATCTAAATTGAGGATCACCCCTCTCCCAGAAAATAAAACCCTAAATTATCATAACTTAACACTCAGGAGTAAAAATAAACAAAAATTAAAATGTACTTAAATGGCAGATGATGATTATGATTAAGAGAATAACAACGGAAACAAAAGCCAACATTTACTGAGCCCTTCTGTGAGTCAGGCTCTGTACCAGGCACTGGAAATGCAAAGATTATCATGACTCCTTTCCGCCTGCGCTTTAAGGACTCAATCTTCAAGGTGACTGACATGTAAATAAGGAAGCGAAATAAAGTGACATTCGTTCAAATATTTCCTAAAAAAAAAAGCTAGGCACTATTAAAAACTCCAGGGATGTATAAGAAGCGACCCCGTCCTCATGGAGTTTATAATCCTGTAGGCTTATGAACCTAACAGAGGTAGCACAAAGACGACAATGGTCAATTTACATAAATATATAAAAACAGCTTTTAAATAATAAAGTTTAGAAAACGGGAAAATGTTGGCTTGAAAAACCTGTAATCATCCTGAAATATGTCTAAAAGATTCATTTTTTTTTCTTCAAATATGAATCTCCTCCTGTTATCACCTGAACATGGGAACTGCAGAGTCCATTCTTGATTTCTTCCTCTCCCACTCTCCCCTCCCCAAATCTACTAAATCAAAAAGTCCTACAGTGTCTACCTGCTAAATATCCTTCAACTCTATCTACTTCCTTTCTCTGCCTCCACCCAGTCCAAGCTGCCATCATTTCTCACTTGGGCAACCTCGGGAACTTTCAAACTAAGTTTTTATATACACAATTCTTCTCCTCTGCTCCAATCTATTCTTCTCTTAAAAACATAACTCTGATCATTTCTACTTTCCTTGAGTGGATCCCAAATACAAATTAAATAAGCTTAAGCACCTAAAATAGTTATCAAGACCTCTGCCTACTTTTCAGCCTCATCTTCACAGTGAACTTAATTCCTCAAATGCATCACAGCTCTTACCTTAGAGTTGCTACCCATGAGGCACCTTTCACCTGGAACACCCTCTGTCCAGGCTTAGTTCTATCCATACTGATGAAAGCAGCTGAGAGAGGCACGCTCTCCGAGGTCCTTTTCTGCCCTTTCCCCATCCCCACCATATGTAAAACACGTTAGATTTTCCTGTTTTCAGGTCTAATAACACCCTTCTCCCTCGTCTGTAACTCTCACTCCACTTCCTGACTTTCTGTCTTCCCTCCAGCTTAGAGGATATCATGAGTTCGGGACTATCGCCTTACATATTTCCATATTTCCAGGAACTAGCAAAGTATGTGGAATACAACCAGTGTACAAATATTTGGTGAATAAATAGGAGAACAGATTCCAGTTAGAAAAGGAATTATATTTTCTATACAGCTACCATGGGCAAAAAAATACCAATAGGTAGAAATGAAAGGGAAGGAGATTCCTCCTTATTATAGGGAAGAAAACTAACAATTGGGCTATTAAGACTACACAGCAGAAATGGTAAGGAAAGAACAGATGACTTAAGCATGTGACAGAGGAAAATTATGTGATTCCTGGATCTCCTTAGTATTATTACTTTCACCTTCATTTCACTTTAGTGACTCTTCGGAGTATCTCACATTAGATCTTGCCGTCCTCACCTAAGACTGTTACGGCTCAGATATCCTGAATGCAGTTATTTCACTCTGTGATTCTCTACCTTTCGGCTAGCTATACAATGCTCTCGCTTCGGTTCTTCCAGGGATCTTAAGCTCCTTGATGGCTTCATTTTCTCCCATTCTACTAGTTCCCTCTGGCTCCTCTTTTTTCCTTTCATCTGTGAACTCCTGAAGGCAATGGTTGGAATTTTACATTTTTGTAGTTCCAGAGCTTAGAACAATGCCTGGTACAGAAGAGCCCTGAATTAATACTAGCTGAATGAATTAATGGAGCATCTCTGCCAGCCCAGTAAACTCCAAACCTGAATCAATGTTACATTTCATATTTTCTGGACAGAACGACATTAACACAAATGAGATCATGCCACTAGACTTTCAGGGCCTACTCCTTTTAACCTGTTCTTGTTCACTTTCACCTGCATAGCATTTATCACCTCCAAGCATTTATCACTCTCCTCATTAGCTCTATTCAACGTGGCCCTTCTAAATCGTCTACATCATAAAGAAAATCAAGGTCATCAGGTATGATGAGATCTTACAACCTGTGCTCCATCACCTGCATAGTTTATCCCTACTTATTCCTGTCCCCTTTGTTCTTGCCTCAGAAAATGAGCTATTCTTCTTCTCTTGTTCAAGGCCAGGCTTTTTACTTCTGCACTTGACCCTAAGCCCTTTTCCTTTTTCTGGGATCTTATTCCATCAATTACTCTTTCTCTAGGGCTCATTCCTCACAGTTACAAGTGTGTTCAACTTTTCGGCCTGAAACATACCCCCCTTAAACCTGAGTCTTGCTTTACTTACTGTTCAATATCTTTCCTCCTCCTCTTACCCGAACTTCTTAAAAGAGTTTGCACTTCCTCCCCTCCCATTCATTTCTCAGTTTATTAGTCTCCCTTTTGCCCCATCGCATCAAAGAAACCACTTTTACCAGTCACCAATAATTAATAACTCCTACACTTAACAAACTCAACAAACATTTTTACTCCTGTACACAGATTGATTCCTCTACCCAAAAGACCTGCCTTTCTCTCATCTTCCTGGCTACCTGTAACATACTGTTTAAAATTCAGCTAGGCATCACTTCTTTCAGGAAGCTTTAACTAATTCCCCAGATTAAATCAGGTGCCTAATTCTTTGAGTTTTCAGAATATACTCTGCAGGTACCCTTTTCTCATTGTCCTGCATACTGTGGTATAGAGTACAATGACAGACGTAATACAGTATCTATTGATGAGCTCCCAGAAAACAGGGCTGTGCATTACTGGAGAGGCCATACATTCTAGTTTGCCTGGGCCAGTTCAGTTACTCCTTTTTCACTCCTCAAAGTGTCCTGAACTGGGTAATACGTATTATATGATCACTCTATTTATTATTCACTTTATATCCTCAGTGGTTAATACTGTGATACACACAAAGTAGGCAATCAATAAAAGCTGTTGAATACAAAGGGTGCAAATCAGATGACAGCCTTCGTTTCTAACATCTATTCGAACCTGAAATGCTCTCTCATTTTAAGCATAAAAAAACTGATTTCTGCTAAATTTTACAACAGTAAATACAAGTGAAGTATTCACTGAGGTGAAGGAAACATCATCATTATAAAAATAACAGTTCACTGACTAAAACACAAACTTTATTATACTGTACATTTCTCATGCCATAATAACTATAAAACTCCTAACTTCAGATCGGAACATTAATAAAAAACTAAACATCTAATCAATTCTTACTTTTCCAAGGGACCATTTAATTTTTTCACATTTCTATGGAATCGTAAGGCTTGAATATCTTGCGTCTCTATTTTGGGAGGTAGAAGTCCTTGAAGACCAAGCATTTGTCGTTCCCGTAATGTAAATGCCATTCCCTAAAAAGGAGAAATAAAAGGATTAAAGATGATTACTTATTGGGGTACAATAGTGCTGTCCCTCACAATGTAATTGAAACAAATTTTTTAAAAATATCAATGATATCATTTTTGCCCAGTATGTCAAATATGTGTAAGATTGATGTCTAATATTAGAGAGGGTATTGTAAAAATTATTGTTATATACCATTGCTGGAAATGTAAACTGGTTTAGGCTTTTGAGAAGACAATTTTAAAGTAATTTAAAATCTTTTAGTGAACATACTCTATAAGAAAGCAATTCTACTTCTAGAAAGCCATCCTCAATAAATATCCATAAAGAGGCATATACAAAGAGATTAGTTCTAGCACTGTTTCTAGGTCTCTTGGCTATTACAAACTAAAAGTCCATCAATTACGGAACAGTTAAAGAACATATGTTATTTCTATACCATGAAATATCATCACACTTAAACATGTATCTTTATGTGTGTGGTAGAATGATCTCCCAAACATATAGTTAATAAAAAAAAAAAAAAAAAAAAAGCAAGCTGCAGATCAAAACACATACTGTTATGTCAGAAAACCCCTATCCAGTACATATACACAGATATATGCATACACTAGAAATGAAATCAACAGAATATAGTTTGAAAAAACATGAACCAAACTGATAAGAGAGGCTACGCCCACTAGAAAGGAGTGAGCCTGAGTAGAGGAAGGGGGAAGGAAGAAATAATATTTAAAAAATTAACCTTTGTCATTGGAAAAATTTCCATTTCTGGTATTCAGTTTGGGTTAAATTCTTTGTATTGAAGTGATGTCAGAATAAGGACTTCCAAAACTCATTTCCTACACAAAAACAATAAGAACACTAGCCAAATAATCAGAATCGACTTTTTCAGAATTCTGGAAATTAACCAGTCTTCAGCAATAGGGAAGCATTTATTCAAGAAAAACAGTGGAATTTCAGCAAGAATAGTAAACTTCATGGCATTTTAACTTGCCTTATTTTTACTCCCTAGTTGCATAGTAGCCTTGAAAAGAGCAATCATTGTGAAATAATCACTTTGAGAACCAGAGCCCGACAGCCACTAGAGAGAGCAAAGGGGTTGAGATTCTTCTAAAGCCCCATACCCAGGAAACCACCATTATTATTTGAACTGCCTGCTGGTTCCCTGGAAGACTCCATTTGCAAGGCTGTTTTTATTTGACCCGATATGGAGCTCACCCAGTATGAATACCCTTTTCCTCAGAAGAGTTTGTTAAAAATAATCAGAGGTAATTATTTAATATGGCAACTCTCTAAGGCAGTGAATAACAGATAAGCCAAACAACAGGCTAACCAAAAAGCTGAAGAAGAAAAGCTAAGGAAGGAGATATCTTTGCGGGGGTTTACACTTTGGACATATTCCTGAGAATCTAGATCACGTGCATGAGCTATAGGCATGCCCATGAAAGACGAGAAAGCTCACCTCTTGCTAACCTTGTAAGAGGCTCTTGTAAGTAAGAAGTGAGGGCTGATGCATAGTTGTAAACTGCCCGGCTGAGTACTGGAGGTATGTCCCAACATGTGCAGAGCCACTTGGCAAAGAATGGATTGAGAATGTCAATAAAAAGATAGAAAATATAAAAAGGAACCAAATAGAAATTCTGGAGTCAAAAGTACAATAACTGAAATTTAAAAATTCAATAGAGGGGCTAAACAGCAGATTTGAGCAGGTGAAAGTCAGCAATTAAAGACAGGTCAATTGAGATTATCCAGCCTGAGAAACAGAAAGAAAACACAATGAATAAACATAAACAGAGCCTCAGAGACCTGTAGGATTGTTACCCAGTGATAGGCCTGCAGGGCCTGGCTGAATCTCTCCCCTACTCTAACCCTATCTCTGAGAACAGGGAGGCCCACTAGTCAGCAGTTAAGAACTTGTCAAGACTAGCTGAAACCAGTTTAAACCAAGAACCAAGCCTGCTGTCTAAATAACCTCCAAAAGATTTTAAAGCTCATTATAATATAATCCTTATGCTAAATAACACACCTACCAATGCCCTGACAGTTGACAATCACATGACAATGGCCGAAGAAACTATAAACAGAGGGTGGAACCCCATCCCAAGAAAGCCAGCATACCTTTCTCCAGAAAATCCATGACTATTCCTACTATTTACCTAAATCTCTCTTTCATTTCTACTACCCCATTTTACCCACCCCTGGACTGCTAAGGGATGAAATTGATCTGAGAACTAAGTTTCCACTTCTCCATTCTCTGGCCATAGAATAAAAGCTTGCGCTGTTAATGCTCACTTTCCGTCTGTAATTGGCTTCCCCATGCTTAATGGGAAAAGGACCCCACTCAGGGTCTTCAAAAAGGAGATTTTCACCCCTTGGTAACAATACTATCAAGAGTGCCAACATATGTATAATAAGAGTCCAGAAGGTGATAATAAAGAATATTTGAAGAAATAATGGCTAAAAACTTCCAAATTTGTTGAGAAATATTAATCCACACATTTAAGAAGCTCAATATTTCCAATGAGGAAAAACTCAAAGAAATGTACACCTAGACACATCATATTCAAATTGTTGAAAGAGAAACACAAAAGGAGAAATTTGAAAGTGGAGAGAAGGGACTCATCGGTGCACAGGATATCCTCAAAAAGGTTAAGAGGTAGTTTCTTATCTGAAACTATGGAGGCCATAAGGCAGTGAGATGACATTCAAAGTGCTGAAAGAAAAAAAAACTGTCAATCAAGAATTTCCAAATCCTACAAAACTATCCTTTAAAATGAAGGAGAAATTAAGAACATTCCAAGATTAAAAAACAAAAACAAAATTCATTGCTAGCAGACCTGTCCCACAAGAAATACCAAAGGCCGTCCTTCAGACTGAAATGAAAAGACACTAGACAGTAACTCAAATCTACACAAAGAAATAAAGAATATGGGTAAGATAACTACATAGGCGAATATAGACAGTATAAATGTATTTTTCATTTGTAGCTCTTTTTTCTACTACCTGATTTAAAAGGCAACTACATAAAGCAATAATTGTAAATCTGTATTGTTGGTCACACAATGTATAAAGATGTAATTTGTATGACAAAGCAGCATAAAAGGGGATGATGGAGCTATAGAGGAACAAAGTTTTTGTGTACTATTGCAATTAAGTTGGTATCGATCTGAACTAAACTGTTATAAAGATGACAGTTATAATCTCCAGAGCAAACCACTAAGAAAATAACCGAGAAATAGGCAGTAAAAGAAATGAGAAGGGAATTAAAATGGTATGCTAGAAAATATCTATTTAACACAAAGGAAGGGGAAGGGAACAAAAAAGAGAAGAACAAAAGAGATCTAAGACATTTAGAAAACACATAGTGAAATGGCTGATGTAAATCTCCCTGATCGTCATTACACTAATGGTAAATGGATTAAACTCTCCAATGAAAATGCAGGGATTGGCAGAATGGATAAAATAACGTGACCCAATAAAAGCTGTCTATAAGAGACACACTTTGATTCAAAGACACAAACAGATGGAAAGTAAACCCACAAAAAAAAAAAAAAAGAGGTATACCATGCAAATAGTAACCAAAAGAGAGCTGGAGTGGCTATATTAATAATAAATAAAACAGACTAAACATTGTTACTAGACAAGGACATATTATAATGATGAAAGGTTCAATCTGTTAAGTAGATACAACAATTACAAATGTATATATGTCCAACAAAAGAGGCACAGAATAGAATATATGAAGCAAAAACTGACAAAAAAATTTAAGGGAGAAAGAAAATTCAATAAGTTGGAGACTTCAACATCTCATTTTCAATAATGGAGAAAACAACTACACAGAATATCAACAAAGAAATAGAAGACTTGAACAATACTATAAAGTAACTGTAATCCTAACAGACACCTATAGAACACTACACTCAACAGCAGCACTTCTCAAGTACACAAGCAATATTCTCCATGACAGAACATATGTTAGGCAATAAAAAAAGTGTCAATAAAATTAAAAGGATTTAAATCATCCAAGGGTATCTCCAATCACAATGCAATGAGATTAGAAATCAATAATACAAGAAAATTTGGAGAATTCACAAATATTTGGATATTAAACAACAAACTCCTAAATAACCAATTAGTTAAAGAAGAAATCACAAGGGAAATGAGAAGATACACTAAGATAAATTAAAACACCCATTTCAAAACTTCTGAGATATAGTGAAAACAATGTTAGAGGGAAATTTATAGCTGTAAACACCCATATTTAAAAAGCAGAAAGGTCTCAAGTCAACAACCAAACCTTCCACCTTAAGAAACTGGGGAGGGGGACAGAGGAAGAACAAACTAAACCTGAAGCCAGAAGAAAGAAAGATAGATCAGAGTGAAAATAAGTGAAATAGAAAATTAAGCAACTGAAAAAGTTTTAAATCAATGAAACCAAAATTTGGTTCTTTGAAAAGATCTATAAAATTGACAAACCTTTAGCTAAACTATGAAAGAAAAAAGGGAGAACTCAAATCACTAAAACCTTTGTGTCTCGTGTTTTACCTTGTAAGATTTTATTAAATATAAAGAAGGTAAAACCAAAACTGTCACTCTTACTTCCTTTCTCCAACTCTAGTAAAAGGATTAAAAATTCAGTGCTGCCTTTAAGTACTATTTTATTAATCACACCAGCAACATGCTCTTAAAACAGTACTTAAAAATATGTAAGAAATTATTAATTTAGTCTACAATGTTTAAAGCACTTCTTCACATGGTAAGTCCCCAAAGAGTTCATGACCCTCAAACTGGAAATCACTAGTCTATGTTCCTCCTTAAACAAACACAGACGACAAAAACACTTTCTGATGCTTAAGGGATTTCACGAAGTGGTCCTTCAGTGAGGTAACCATACAGACACTCTCCAACCTTAGAGATTTCAGAAGGCCACAGATCATTAGATTTTATTTTTCTTTACAGAAACAGTGTAATGCATTTTAGACTATCTTCCTCTTTAAAATTCATTTGCCACAATGTACTTTATAAATTTCTTATAACCCAAAAGGTAGATTTTATACAGTTTCTATAAGAATAAAAATAAAAATTAAACCAATATATTTATCAAATGTTTACTATACCCATGGCATTTATAAAAGATACAAAGAAATTCAGAAGGGTCTCGGCCCAAAGGAATCTTAAGAAATATAAAGTCACGAAAATGAATTTATAACAATTATTTAAATGACAGCTCAAGACATGAAAAGTAACACAAAGCAACATATATTGTTCATTTGTTATAGGGACAGGAAGATAAAAACTACTGCGGAGTTTCTGAGAGCGATTACCCCAGTCTATGGTGCTGTGAAAAGTCTCTACAGGAGAACTGGATTTTGAATGAGTTGCATCTTGAAGAGCAAGCAAGATTTGGAGAGGTGAGGCAGAAATGGCAGAGGATTAGAGTATCCCTCATTGGGCTTCATTTAATTCACTAACTGCTTGCTGAATTCTCATTCTGCACCAGGTACCAAAAAATGTAAAGATAAGGTACTCTGTGTGACCCTTAGTCAAAATTTACATTCCCCTCTGTAGGCCTGAAACCCCTCAAAACATATCATACTATATCCTATTAATTATCCCCCTTATGATGGGAAACAAATGGAATTGGCAAATTTTTTACTGTTGTTTTAAAATAAATCACAACTTAATCTGAATGCACTATTCTCAAAAGGTAGTTTCATATTATGCAATAAACCTAATGTATCTTCTTGCAAGCTTCCCATAAGAAATCTCTTTCCAGAATTATCTTTACTTACTATTTAATATTGCCCCCAAAAGACAGAGAGGGACTTGCCCACTGAACCCAGCTTGGATAAGGAATAAAGGCATGGACAAGATCTCAGTATTGCCTATCACTTCTGGCCCACGAGCGTAAAAAGGGTCAGAGATCCCTCTCTTTTGAAATAGTAGTATGATTAGTGAGCACAATCACTTGCGTGTAATAGTTTGTGTCCAAAAAGCTGCGTGGAGGTGCGGGGTTGGGGGGAGGGTAGAAGTTAAATAAAATTTCATTTTACAGTTTTGACCCCATCTTCCAAGGGCCCAAGTGATTGGCCGAGGATGAGTAACTGATTTGAGCTGGGTAAATCTAAATATTCCACATCTGGCCAAAAGTCCTGGCCAGACTGCCATTCTGGATATTTTTCTGAGCTAGAACTAGGAAATAAATTCAATCCTTTTCCTGGTGGTAGAAATTGTAAGGTGCAAAATTTTGGAGTTATAAAGAAGCCATGATTCTTACCATATGGAGAAAAGTGAAAAGTTCATGCAGAAAAAGCAAATACCACTGAATGTTTTAATATAAAGCTACAAAATACAAAAAAAAAAAAAAATCACCATTTATCTGTCTAAACTACATGGAATCAAACCTTTACCAGGAAGAGAGAACAGGTATGTTGGTGTTCATGTCACTAACCTTGTTTGTTCTTGGGTTCAACATAAGGGGCTTGCCTTTCTCCTTTCTGTGCAAATGACGACATGCCAGAGTACAGGGAGTTGCAACTATTCTTAACCGGGACAACATCTTTTCTTTCACCTGGGAAAAACAAAGTAAAGAAAGCACTGCTGAGAGACATATTACAGAACTGCATGAATGTACACATATTATAGAACTGCATGCTATCGGTTTTCAAATGCAGATTTAGAAAGCTTAACTTTCCACATGTGAAAAATCTTTTCCAAAATACTTTTAAATGTCTACATGTTATAAAGGTTATATAATAGGTGAAGACAAAGACTTCTTTTTCCTGATAACATTCTAAGTCCTAGGATAATAATCATTGCTACTCTTAGGCATCTCCAACAGTTAGCTAAACATCTGCCCATTTTCTAATCCACACAAGTACGGCAAGGTATGTATCTCCCATTTAGGAGAGAAAGAAATTGAGAGTTTAAGAAAGAGGGTAACATTTAGTAAAGACTGAAGTGAGTTCCATGTAAATGAGTGTGGGAGTTTAGCTTGAAGGTGGAAAAGTAAATAACTGGAAAGCCTGGAACATACACATTTAGAGGAAGAGAAGCTATCCAGATTCTTATCTAGATTTAGAATTTTAATGTACTATATTTGGTTTAAATTTAATGCACTAAAATTGTTTTTAGAAACTGTTATTCAGTAGAAAAAAAAATCATTCAAATTCTATAGAAAACATGTTTCTGTTCTTCACATCCATCCCAAATGTAGTAATTTTTCAAAATGAAAAAACTCTACATAATATATTAAACCTTACATATTTACTGATGGAAATATAATAGATTCTTCTGCATATCAGTTCTCCCACCAAAAATCAATTTGCAATGCCCATTTATTACTGTAATCATTACAAATAGTTTCAATTGTTATGCAATAAGTTTTTTAATGGAATTTGTATTTGCTGAGACATCTGTGGTCTGTATATGGTGGTGCAACAAAACCACTAATTCAGGAGTTTTTTAAAGTTCATTTTAATTGAACTTTAAGGTGAAATTCACACAACATAAAATTTTGAAGTAAACTAGAGAGGTTTTAAAAATCCATAATGTTATGTAAACCACCACCTCTAGTTACAAAACAATTTCATCACACACACACACACACACACACACACCCCCCACTTAGAGACCTGACCTTTTCCTTGGATAACCCCTGAGGCAGCAGAAGACAGTAGCCTGGACTTGACTAATGGTCACCCGTACAGAAACTCTGACAGGCTACAGATAACATCTCAACCTAAGTTATGTTTCAGTTCCAGAACGACCCCCTGGCTACTTTCCCATGAGACCAGACAGAGGGACCCCAAAGAAGACCTTTGAACTGTTCTCAAAACCTGAAGAAATGATTCATTACCTTTATATCACCTCAAACAATCAGTAGAGCCCACAACCCCAACTCCCTTAGCTACCAGGACTAATGATTTTCTCCCTATATAACCTACCCCCCAGAGGACATCGGGGAGCTAGATATTAAGAACACTAGCTTACCTGTGTCTCCAGACTTGGTGCCATTTCCTTAAATAAACCTCTACTTTCTCTGCTGCAAACTCCTGTTTGTGTCTCATTGGGCTGTAATGCACACAGGCAAAGAACTCTTTGAGTTCAATAACACAACCACCAATCTGCTTTCTGTCTTTGTGGCTTTACCTATTCTGGATATTTCATATAAATGTGGTACCTAAATATGGCCACAAAAACAAGAACTCTACATGATCACAAACACATCAAGAATTATGAGAAATGGAGATGGGGGTGGGAGATAGGACAGATGCTGTATAAGGGTACAATCTTACAACAAGTAGTAAATAAGTCTGAGAGATCGAATGCACAGTATAGTAAATATAGACAATATCGTACTACTATTAACAAACTTGCTAAGAGATGAGAACTTAATTATTCCAATCACTAAAATGACACGTTAATTTTGCAGTGTGACAGACACTAATTATCGCTAAAACGACAATCACATTATAACATATAAATGTATTAACATGTTGTATACCTTAAATTTACACAATGTTATATGTCAAATATATTTCAATAGTAATAATAAAAAAGAATCATGAGACATACAACAAAATAACTGGTTTTCTCTTTAAAAAATGTTAACGACACAAAAGACATGTTAAAAACAAAAATTCAACTAAGTAAATTTGAAGATTCCAATTGGCTTTATTAAGTGATTCATGAATCAGGCAGCATCCCACCTAGCAAACAGGAAGGAGCTCTGAGGAGCTGTACAAAACGAAACTTTTAAAGGCAGAAAGGGAATGGGACAAGGAAGACATAAACAAAAGAAAGTTATTTCAGGCAAGGTCACCTTCCTTTGGAGAAAGGAAGGGATCTATCGTGCAGATCACCTCACTTGTCTTATCAGAAAATGCCACAGTCACTGATTAAAGGTCACGTTCCTGGGAGAGGCTGAAACGGCACTTAAATTTTGATTTGCTGTCTTAAGGGGCAAGTGACTCCATTTTGGGCCTGTTTAAACAATTTCCCCGTTTTGGTCAGAGATGTGATCAAAAATAAAGGCGTTCACACCACTCTCAGCTATCACTCTATAGTTCTCGCGGCTTTTACTGATCCTCTGAGGAATTATTTTCTTTGCTGATTCTCTATGGCATTTATAGGTCATGACTTCAAATTCGCAATTTTTATGTCAGTCATTCTCTTTCTTCCTTTTCTGATGTTCCAGTCTTAGTAAGATCATTTGCTTGGTGGTCAGCCACTGCAAACATGCCTTTAAAGCCTTTGAGAGAATAAAGCATGCCAGGATGATTTCTATGATTACTATGAGCAAGATAATTCCCAATGTCTGGAGTGCACTTTAGAGCCATGTCTTAGACAAATATATGAGGGAACTAGAATTCAGGATCCAGTCCAGCTCACAGGTATATAACAAAACCGCAAAGACAATCAACAGGATTAGAATCTAATATCCACAAAGGTACAAATATAATTCTTCTCTCTACAACTACCCCCATTTTTTACCAAAGATAATCACAGTAAAACTAATTTGTTTATAATAAACTTGACTTGATTAGTTACCTAAGTGCAGCAAAAATAGTGATTGATCACATAAGCTCTGTCTAAGACTGCTTTCTGTTAGAAAGAATCTGACTGAACTTGTAAAAGCCTCTGAGGCCAGGAAGCTAATTAAGCCAATGACTGGCCATCAGATTTTATCTGCAATTGCACTTCAGACAAAGCTTTGGTAATATAGGTATTCTTTTGGATCTCAAATAAATATATGTTCTTAGAACCAGTTTCTTAGAATATTTTTGGTGACCTGAAACTTTAAAGTTTGCTAGCTAAATTAAATGATGGAAATTTACTGAATATTTAGATCATGTCCAAATAAGATAAAATGCTGAAACATTAATTATTAAATAGTCTCAATTTATCGATTTGGGGTTTCTTATTGCAGAGGAACTAAAAGATAACTTTAGGTTGAAAGACTGTACTATTAAAAGGGTACATTTCTAAGTAATTATGAAATATATTTATAGTAAAAGAACCTGTTTCTAAAGGTTCTGAAATATACTAATAAATTTGCCAATCTAAAAAAAATACTGATGTAACAGGTTATAATTACTTAGTTTTCATTAGAAATTGAGGTTTTTAAGGGTTAAAAATTGCAATATTGAAATGCCAATTAAAACTACTAGAAATAATAAGAGAAACAACTTTGAATACAAGGAAAGTAGGCTATGTGTTTTCAGTAATAGAAGGCATAAGGTATGGAGACACATTTTTGAATTACAAGGAAAGTTGTAGATCTATGAAAAGGAACTCTGAGAAAGGAAATTCTGTGTACGATCAAGCTAGATGAGATTGAATGGATTCATCATAAGCTTTAATATCAACAGTGTACTTATGTAAAATTAAAACTCAATGTTCTTTTATCTGCTGAAAGGATAAAGTTTTCCTGCACTATTGGTAATAAGAGATTATAAAGGGAAAGCAAAGATTTTGTGTTTTATTAAAATTATTTCCTGTGCTCTTTAGGTTTTTAATTGCTTAGGTAAACCAAGCCTTATTATTAAAAGAGTAAAATTTTACTTACTATTTAACTTTCTACATTTGCCTGTGAAGTCTTTGTCATCATAACTAAGTACTGCTTCACAGTGACCTATCATCCTACGTGACTAAGTGTTATACAACTTTTGATATGTTTGATAAACTTCTCAAAATTCAAAAATTAGTCTTTTTCTTAACTCGAAAAAATCTTTGAGATTTTTCAGAAGGATTTCTGAACTTTTTCAAAAGAGATCTTTAAAATGGTTCTTTGATATTCTCAGCTGGCTGCCCTGCTTGCCTGCCCCTCATTTTCATCCTCCCCCCACAACCTGTCAAATCTACCTCATGTATTCTCAAATGAGAGAATATATGCAAAAGTATTATAATAAAGACTTAAAGTGTTACATCGCTCACATTATTTCTTTATTACTAAGTGATAGAGAATAAAATAAAATATAAAAGTACAGTTGACACATAATGCATCTAATTCTGCAACAGACTTAAATCTGCATATAAGTGGACCCACACAGTCCAAACCTGCGTTGTTCAAGAGTCAACTGTATTTTGGATGCAGTTGTCAATCTGCTTATGCAGAGGGCTGACTTAAGTTATATGTGGAAATTCAACTGTGTGGGTGCTCAGCTCCCCTAACTCTCAAATTATTCAAGGGTCAACTATAATTTTAATAGTATCTTCAGAACAAGTAGCCATAAGTGAAAAAAAATAGCTTAAGGAAAAAAACAATCTCTGCAAAAATCGGAACCAAGGACTGAGAAACAGACAGATAGGCTTAAGACTAGCTCAAGGCAACAAGACAAAATGGGGGTGGTGGTGGGATCACAGCTAACTCATGTTATACAGATATGATGGGAAGAGAACTATAAAAAACAGGTGAAGTAAAAACAAGAAACACAAGAAGGCAGGGCTTCTAACTTTGAACAAATATTTAAAATCAAGCAGCTTATTTAAGAGTTTCCTGGATAGTGAGATATACCTGTAGTTCCCCCCAGCCCCCGCCCCTGCCCCGGTGTATTGTTCATACTGCCTTGTCCTGGGAAGCAGAGGAAATACTCTCTGGGTGGTGTTCATAAACTAGGCTGGGACTGAAGCTGCTAAGCCATTGGGTGTTGGCAACTACTCTCCTTGGCTCCCTACCCAAGGGTAGAAAGAAAAAGGTCAATGCACTGGATATCAAAATTACAGAGAGGTCACGACTTGGTGCAATGAGAAACTCTATAGTCATACAGACCTGAATTTGAATCTGGATTCAGCTAATTACCAATTTGAAATCAGCTGTGTCACCCAGGCATTCCCAAATGGTCTCTGAATTGATGTTAGTCTGGGACACGTTTTTCACTGGCCTATGACCAAATGAGAAAAACTAGAACAATATAATATAGTTTTTCATAATACTTTTATCTTTGTGTTCATGTAGTAATTACGACCTTTCTACCTTTTTAGTGGCAAAAATGTCCTTTCTTTTATGAAAGGATGGGAACGGTAGATTGTAGTAGTTTTTTAAAAGGTCCTTAACCAGGTACGGTTGTGACTCCTGTCAGGATACCAGCTCCCTGCTGCCCTGCACACAGAGGGCTGGCATCCAGCTGGGGAAAGTAGAGCAGGTCTGTGGGTCCAAGTGTCAGGGCTGCACACTCAAGAGGAAAATCAGGAGGAGAAAGAGATAGCAAGCATAGGCCTACAAAACAACCAGGAAAAAAAAAAAAGGAAAAATAAAAAAAAAAAGAAGAAAAGTAGGTAATAAAGAAAAGAAAAAGAAACAAGTCTTTAACCTTAACAGAATTAAAAGTTAGCAATCATATGTCTGGTCCCAAGTGCCCCCCATACACACTTTTTTTTTTTTTACTTGCCCATGAAGTCCAAAAGTCTGGGAACTACTGATTTAGAAGTCTCACTTTTCTCATCAGTAAAAAAAGAGAGGGGAAACTCTATTTTGCAGACTTGTGTGTAGATGATGATATGATATATATAAAGCATCAAGCCTTTAGAGCTTTATCATCAACATAAAGAGCTTGACTATCTGATTTGAAGATTTATTCCATCAAATCCATATCCAGGCAGTCTAGCACGCACAGTTGTCAACGACAAGCTCCAAAATCAAACTGCTGGATGTAAATCCTGGCTTTGCCATTGCTAGCTCCATGATGGAGTAAATCAGAGTAAATTACAATCTCATTACTCAGATAGTGATGATAAACAGGATCTACTGAATATGGCTGTTTTCAGATTTAAATTATATAATCCATGTAAGATGCTTATCACGGTGCCCTCTAAGTAAATAAAGTTAGCTTAAGTTTGTTGGTTTAAGTAAAACAGTCATGTCTTTATTTTGCCTGGGTTTAACAAAAATAGTCCATGTTAATAAGTGAGTTTTATGTCTATGAAAAATGTTTCTAGAGGTTATAAAATGTCCAGATAAAGAATGCTGATTGATTACTTCTTTAGTTTTCATTAGACATTGAGGTTTTAAGGGTTAAAATTCTACTTATATGTAGGAAAACTTCTAGTGTATATTCTACAGGTAAACAATGGCTGTAAATTAAACAGTCAGGACAATGGGAAACCCAAGATGGCCACTTGGTTCCTCCTTGCTCCCTGACTCCCCATTTTTCAGATTGTACACTCCTTTGTGCATCACAGTACATTTAAGCTGAACCTAGATGAAGGAATTTAAGAGCTGACATTGAAAGGAGACATCTTACACTATTGCCAAGGTGTGATAGAGTCATTTGAAGAAAACGCCAAGTTGGTAATCACTTCCTTTCACATTGAGCTCCCAGGAGACAAAGACTCCAGATTTTGTTTATTAAAAAGGACATCAAATAAAAGACGCTCTCCAACCTCAATGGAAGGGAACTTATCAGGTTTAACTGCGCCTTAATCCCTGACCATTGTTTGTGCATCCAAGTTAACGTACTTTTGAAATAACCCATAACCACCCTCAAGAGAGCACAAATATATATCCTATACAATCCAAGCCCTGCCTTGCTTTCCCCCCGTCCAAGTAATCTTCCTACTTACCCTCTTTAATTTCAAATGCATAAAAGAAACTGCAAACTGTTATTGTGCAGAAATTTGAGATCTTGCTCCTTGGCAAATGTCGTCAGTTTGGCTCAAACTCATAAAAATTGTCTACAGATTTGGATGTATCTTACATTGACATATATTTATTTAACTATTGTGTAACTACTGTAACAAGCGTGTGTCTGTATATGTGTGTATATGTTTGTGTGTATGTATATACATATACATGTGTGTATGTATGTGTGTGTGTGTGTATATGTATAAAAAGAGAACTGTTTCTTCTCTAACTTCCAGAGTGCTTGGCAACTAAAGATCAAAACCTATGAGTACAACACTGCAATTAGCTTAAAAACATGAACGATGTTTAAGGAGCATATAAGGGGTCTGGAGCTATTCAGTTGGATTGCTGAGTTTGAATCCAGGCTTTGCCACTTAAAACCTGTGATCCTGGGCAAGTTGCTTAACATCCTAAGCCTAATTTTTTCACTTGTAAATTGGACAGAATAACAGCACCAATCTCAAAGGTTATTCTGAGATAATTCATCTAGAGAACAGCGCCCGGCCCATAATTAGCCAATAGGTGCATCTATTGTTATCATCAATTGCAATACTAAAAGAAGTAACAACACTTTTAATTGTTTTGCTTAGAAGTGATTGCCACAAGCATCACGAAGGTAAACCAGATATGAGATAACACGTTCTGTAAAGAAAGCACTTCCACTGAGATTTATTGCTTCGATTATGCTTCTCATTAAAGGGCAACATATTTTCGAGAATTATCTTCAGAACCAAGAAAGAAAATCGAACCCAGGACCACAAATGTAACAAAATACAAGAAGAAATGGTTATCCTCAGCATCAAACCTGTCGATCCTGGTCCACAGATGCCATTTCATCTGAATGGACAGAACCATTTCAATCTTAGAAATTTCTAGCCTGCAACAAACTTCCTTTAAGCGAGCAATGAACACACACACACACACACACACACACACACACACACACACACACACACACACACACACACACACACACACCTTTTTTACACACACGCTTAACTCATCATTAATTCATCCCTGCAGAAAAAGAGATGTATTTGCGAAAGGGGTTTCGAACCACAAAATCGGTTTATCGGTTTTTAAAAGACGCGGGAGAGGAAAGGAGAGATGCTCGTGTTTTGAAGGCCACAAGGCCTTACCCCGGGGCGGGAAGGGGGTCGCCCTGGCACCAGCGAGTCGAGAAACGGGAAGTCGCTCTTCAAGGCCGGGGAAGAGAGGCGGACGGTCGAACTGGGTTCGCCGTGACCTCGCCAATCTTCCAGCCCTCAGCGAAACCCTTCCCTTAACCCCGCCAGCCTTATCTGCCAAACGGGGACCTTCCCGGCCGCACGCGTGGAAGCCCGCGATGGGTGGGCGCTCGGTTCCCCAAGCCCAGCAACAACAGGAAGCCGGCACCCGCTCCTCTCCCGGAGCTACTGCCGGGGCCGCGCCGCGCGGAGACTTACCCTACGTCTCGCCCGGCGACAGGTGGTGCTGCCGGCAAAGAGGCCGCGGACCTGCCGCCCACCCAGGCGATGATCGGCTCCTGCCCGGCCCGGCCCGGCCCTCCCCTTCTCCGAACTTTCCGGAGGCAGCGCTTGCTCAGGCTCAGACTAGCACAGGCAGCCAGTCACCGTTGGAGGAAGATAGTAAAGCAGCGTAGCAAGAGGAGGAATCCGGTAGGAGAAAGAGTTGGGAGCAGAGCTCGCACGACCCCATGGGCGGAGACTGATAGGCGCGCGGACCAATGCGGAGGCAGGAAGTCGGCCCCGAGGGGCGGGGCTCCGCTCAAGGCTTCAAGGCCCGCGCGTTCGCGTTCTTGCCTCGCAGGGCATCCCTACGTCGGGATCCTTAAAGTTACTGTTTTGAGGCCGAGCGAGCGCCCGTGTGGATCCGAAGAATGTGAGAAGGACCAGTAGATTTGGAGGAGTCCGAAGATACAGGCGACACCCGTCGGTCTGCAAAAGGATCCGAGGCTGGCTTAGCGTGGATCGTGCATCCTCGGCGTTGGCGTGGTTGCCCGGGGTGATGGCAGCGGGTTCGCGCAAAAAGAGGCTCTGCGCATGCGCAGGCGCGGGCGGGGTTGGGGGATGTCGGCGGGTACCAGACACCCAGCCTGGTTGGAGGAGGCGAGAGGAAGGCTGGGAGTTTGGGGTCATCCTGAACAGTCAGTGGAGGCGAGAGGAAGGCTGGGAGTTTAGGGTCATCCTGGACAGAGAGGATGGAGGAGAGGTTTAAGAGCAGGCTACAGGTCAGGGGAATAGAGAAGCAGAAGAGGGAGGACCTAGGAAATGCGAAGCCTCTGCACTTTAGGAACAGTTTGTGTTTCTGAGCTATTTTTGTGTGTCTAGAACTCGCTCTAATGCAAAATTCTTTGCCACTCTCCACTGCTGCTGGCACAGTTATTGACCCGCAGGGAATTTACAAATGACCCCTACCGTTACAGTCACCATAAATAGATAGTCAATGTTCTCAGACTAGAACATTGTTCTAGTGTTCTAGTAGAACACTAGAACACTAAATTGTCTTCCTGAAAGAAGAAGGGATCATAAGTTAATACATCTATACCCACCCATGGTTATGATATTGGATAATATCCTTTATTCTTTTTTTCAGAAAATGTTACCACCAAAAATTATTTGAGTTTGTGTACTCTTAAAACAATGTGTGTAAATTATAATTTTAAAATAAAGATGTAAAGGATAAAAAAGAAGCAAGGCAGATGGAATAAGAAAATTGAAAGGGAGGAAATATGAGAGAAAATTGAGCCCAAGCAGAGAAAATGAATTGTCCCCTCCTAAACACTTTGACAACTATGTAAAATCTGGAGCAACTGTGCCAGTCTGAGGATTGAAGGGTGAGGCATATTTGTGAATGCTGTAGTTAGATGATAAATGATAGGTATGGCTGCTATAATCACCTCAGTAAAAGAGGGATTATAAATAGCATGACCTACAATAACCCTGCTTGCCAGAAATTGTTATGATGCAGCAAGTCAATGAAGGGAACTTCAAAAATTACAAGCATCGTGAGGAATGCTTCATTAATAGAGGTAAAAGTATTTTGTCTTTGAAAGACGGTTGGTCCTGCATTAGAATAATCTCAGGTTGAAGGGTTGTAGATAGCTATCATGGATAGGATTTATTTTGGTTAAATTGAGGTCAGTTCATTCCTCAAATGAAATATGTTAATGCCAAAGAGGCAGACACTGCTATTTGGCCGGTCCACCCCATTCACTTGTTATTCTTAGTCACTTTGATGATTGATCTGATTTGTTCAGTGACCAAGCCCAAAACCTATTTCCTCCTCTCAGTTTCTTGTTGCTTTGGACCTTGGCACCTTGTTTTAAATGATCCTCTGCCTTGAAACTAATCCTTCTAGGAAGAACTTTTATCTTCTTTCTGGGCTCAGGATTGTTTGTATTGTCTGCATGGCCATTTGACAACTCTCCAAGGCCTGATGAGCTACATACTGGACAGCCAAGAATGATTCCTCTTTCCTGAGAGGGTCCAGAGGAGTACACCAAGGAAGAAGCCTATAAGGAATGCACTGGATCCACAACTGTTACAGGAGCCATTTACTCCAAAAGAAACAGCAATGCACAATGCAAAGAATTTATTTCATATATTGGTTGGGATGGATATAAAATTCATGCAGTGAGGTGTATAAAGCACCTCACTCAAACTTGATGAATTTTTACATATGTACACACCTGCATAGTCATCGTCCAGACTGAAGTATAGGACTTTCCCTTGTGCCTCTTTTCAGGCACCTGCCTCCCCTCTTAAAGCCAACCACTTTACTGACTGATGCTGGTAGCTCTGGGGGGAGAGATGTGGGTGTGGATCAGTTTCTGTGTGCCTGCATTGTTGGGAGTTGAGGCTGTTGTCTTATGCTTTGTCTTCGGTTTGGCTGGTTCACCTGTGAATTGGGAGGAGCCTTGAAGGGCAAGCTGCCAGGGCACACCTGGCCACGTGACTTCTCCATAAAACTCTTCAATAGGCAGAGTTTAAAATGATATGTATGTCAGTTATCTCAAGATGGACACATATTTACCCACCTTTCTCAAACTCAAATATGCCTGGAATAACTTTCATATAAATCACCAAAATAGAGTAGATTTATTTCATCCCAACACCACCACAAGTGTTTCCTTAAGGAAAATCCATATTACTGAGTTTCAGAGAATTATGGAAGGTCACTATCTTTGTAATGAGAGTGTACAGGAGTAGGATTGTAGGTTTCAGGTTGACACATTATCTATAGCAAAAACAGACAGATTGTGCTAATTGCATGTTTAGATTTATACAACCCAATCTGCCTTAAAATAGAAAACATTAATAATGAATGCTGGCTGCCGCCACTGGGAATTATCCTCCAATAAAATAAAAGACAAAATGAACAGTATAGCTAAAGGCATTTATGCTAAACACCGCAGAAACAACCCTGTCAGCCTACTGAGGATGTGAGACATAAAAGCATTTGGTGTAGGTAAGTACTATCATTAAGAAACAATAATGTAAAACAAAAAGAAACTAATGTTTTTGTTATTCCCAAATTAAGTGCTAATGATGGTAATTACCTCCAAAAAAAGTACCAACAATTCTTTATATAATTAAAATAAGTAGAACTTTTCGGGCTATCTAAAAGTGTAAAGTAAAACCACAATAAGCATGTCTTTATTACCAAAATATGTTAAAATTCTAGAAATTTTTGTGAAGAACAAAGAAGTTAATATAATAGGCTTATTAACAATAGAAGAATCTTTACTTCTCAAGGAAAAATAGCACTTTGATATTTATGGATAATATTGTACCACATTTGATTTTTCTCTAGGACTTTTAGGTAACCTGGAAAGAGTAAGGCAAAAATTTACTAGCATCCTGTCATTGTGGAAATAACATACTTCATTTATGAAAGTGATAACAGTCTTGATAATGATGTCACTTCTGGAGACATAAGCAGCTTGGTATTACTTAGTCTAAATCCTCGTCTTGGCTCCATCATTATCTCTAAGCCTTTAACAGAAGACTCAAGGAGCAGCAACACTGGCATTACTTGGGAGCTGGTTAGAAAAATGAAATCTGGATTCCCACCCTAGGCCTACTGCATGAGACTCAAACACGCCCAGGTGGCTCCATTCACATTAACATTAGAGAAACAGGGAGGAGCCCTGAAGTTCTAGAGTCTCAACTCAGGCTGCCAGGAATAGATTTCTTTTTCTAGATGAGATAGTAAGAAGCCCGTGATACTTTCTGCCCCCTTTCCGTGCCAACAGCGCTCTTGCAAACATGGTGCACGTTCCTGAAACCCACCGGACTTTCTGTAAGAAGTGCGGCAAGCACCAACCCCACGAAGTGACACAGTACAAGAAGTCCTAGGATTCTGTGCATGCGCAGGGAAAGCAGTGTTATGACAGGAAGCAGAGTGGTTCTGGTGGGCAGACTAAGCTGATTTTCCACAAAAAGTCTAAAACTATGAAGAAGATTGTCCTGAGGTTTGAATACGTTGAGTCCAACTACAGATACAAAAGAATGCTGGCTATTAAGAGATGCAAGCATTTTCATATGGGAGGAGATAAGAAGAGAAAGGTCCAAGTGATCCAGTTCTAAGCTTCATATTTTGTTTTATTATGAAGACAATAAAATCTTGAGGCTATGTTCACTTAAAAAGGAAAAAAAGTTCCTGTAACAAGGCAAACACAGTTCTTTCCTTTCCACATTGAGACTATGTTATGTTTAAACCATAAACAATACAATTTTGTTTGATGAATTTTGCATCAGGTAGACCATTTGCACCGAATAGAATGGATGCGGTCTTTGGCTTGATACCTGAGAAAAAAAAAGTCCTAGGAATGTTTGCCTTGATCATCCAAATAGTATCCCAGGTATCTTGAGCATAACTTTACATGCAGGTCCTTAATAGACCCTGCAAGATTCATGGTTCAAAGACTACTTAAGCTATCTCTGAGATTCTATCTCTTGGGGGCAGTACAGGGCCTTTTTTTCTATAGCGTTCAAGATTTCTCTGGCCAAGAGAATAGGTACAATAGATATGGTAATTTAAGGGAAACTAAATTGATAAATTGGCTTTGATCATACAGTATATTTTCCTACCGAACAATAAATGGTGGGTTCTTTGGTATGTGAGATATCAGAACCCCAAAAACGCTTTCGATATTTTTAAGTTGAATGTTTCACATCTTTCACATCAACAAGGTGTGGTCTGACCACAAAAGAAATCTCCCAGACGTGCCTTTCCTCCCAATACTGTTTGACTTTAGACGTGCTAGCATTCTGAAGTGCTTCACAAAGGAAATCGCCTCCCACATCAAGCTGCACCCCTGGGCTAGGAATTCTTCCACTTGTTTTTGCCTTGGCCATTAGTTACCTTAGGAATGTCTGGGGACCTCAAGACCTCCCAGGAGGTTTAACTCTGTTCCAGGGGTTCACACTGGGACCTTGCTGTCTTGGGGGTCTGCACCAAGTATAGCAATTAATTGGGAGCATTTTGTTTTAACAGCCATCCAAAAGGAGGTAGAATGTCTTTCCTTCCTTACACTTGAACCAAAACTATATTGCACAGAAGAACCTGAATTAAATGATTTGTCTTAACACAACCTTGCGAAAATTTTTTCTATTCCAATTTATTAAGGGCACCAAATGGTACAGACTGTTGCTTATATCTCTATGACTGCAAGTAGAAATGATGAACCATAAGCTTTGTTCATAAAATACCCAGAGGTTCTTAATCTTTCTTGTGCAATGGACACCATTGACAGTCTGTTAAAGCTTACAGAATATTTTTTTATGTGCATAAAACAAAATACATTGAATAACAAGAATTCAATCATAATGAAATAAAGTTATCAAGATATTTTTAAACCCCAAATTTCTGATATTATAATACATGTGCTACCTTATAATGCATTAAATCAAAATCTAATTGTGGGTCTAATAACTAACAATGATGAGTATAAATGCTATTTCACAGTATCTGCAACAATTATAAGGTGATATGAAAAATTCATGATTTCAGTTAATCCTAGATGTTTGTTGCCTATATTCATAATTGAAGAAAATGCTAAAACGCACTTAGAGATTAGTGAAAATAAATGTATTTTTCTCAGTCCAAGTTGGTATACTCCCTGTACTAGGCTATCTGTTTTATTTGAGTTCAGATAAAAATCTCATTCTGCCTATCAGCAATTTATGAGATCAGCTTGTAATACTGTGAAATAGTTTCCTGTAGCAATTTTGTCAGATCTTCAATTTCAGGGTTATGTGGAGACATTCTCTGCCAACATGTTTTTTTGATTCTCAGTAAATTCTGCTCCATTTCAGTTTTGTTGAGCTTTGCTTGGGACAGTATTACCTGGGCTTTTCTGTAGCCCGGTGACTCAGCATTCTGACACAAATGCAGCTTTACCTGATCGCATTATAGAGGTTGCTTTCAAGTTGAAAACTTCTCTTAGTCATTTTTTTGTTCATTATTAAGAGGAATTTGTTCAGGAATCTTGTGCCAGGGGCACATATTGTCAGACATACTAAGAAAGTAACTTATTACTGAGATTCTCACTCTTGGAGAAATTGCTTTAGAATGTATTTTTTGGAAGCCCACTATGAGGATTTTTTTTAAGAAAACATTTTATAATTCTTTCTTGGTAAAAAATGTATTTTAGCTCCTTTTGTGAAGAAAAATAACTTTGTATTTTTATATTTCATTTGCATTCTCTGAATAGGCATGAAAAGCAACAGTAATCTTTGTGTCAGTTTGGGGAAGGAGTATAACTGTTTTTCATGCCAGCTGTGAGCACATTATGCCAACAGTGAGAAGAGGGAAGTTGAAATTCTCTGTCATGAATTCAGTCTATTCTGTCCTTATTAGGGCAGAAAAGAAGTGATAAGAAACATTGTTCTAGAGCTCTTTTTACTTTGTCCAATGGGAGAGCTTGACTCACCCTGGAGTTGCCACGCCCTTTGAACAAACATCCTGCAGCTCTGCTCTCTCCAGTGAAACTAGTCCCTTCTTCATCTCATCCTATCGGGCTTCCATCTCCACAATTTTATTAACACTGTGCAAAACTTCCTCTTTTTTTTTTGGTGGAATCCAACCTTTTTTCAGTCCCCAACTTCCTTATTCTTTCAGCGAAATTTGACCCAACTGACCTTTTCCCTCCTTGAACTGCTTCCTTCCGTTTCCCCCTGGCACAATATTCCTCTGGATCTCTGGCCTCGCCTTTGACATCTCCTCTTCCTCCTCCATCATGAAAGGTGAGGCCCAAGATTCAATCTGAAATATAATCTGTGGAGATGGCTCACAAATCTGGGTTCTCCATTGTGAGTTTTCACCTTTGAGTCTGTCCTCCCCAACCTCCCGCCTCCGCCCCCAAAGGCTCCGTTCATTCGGTAAACATTTTTTTGAGTGTTACTTGGTTTCAAACAAACATTTGATTGTCCCTGGCTGTAGTGTAAGACAGTTTTTTTCTCTTTTTTGTATTGCAAGTGCCTCACTTGATCTTTGTTGCCAAGGTACCCATTTTAATAGTCATCCTCTTCAAGAATGGCTGTTTTGAATAAACACATGTCAGCCCTACAACTAAGTAAAAAGCTAGACTGTGTCTACCACTGAGGCTCCTTTGTTTTAGGGATCTTGGTTGATTTCAGTAACTGACCATTTAGGCCACTTGTTTTTTCTTTTCTTTCCCTGTTTTAAACTGCTACTCTTATATTTTAAATTCACCAATAAAGAGTGAGCTCAGGGAAACCCTAGGCCTTCACCCTCAACCCCAATTAAAGTAGAACCTCAGGCTTGTGCACTCCCCACTCTCCTCCTCCTGCAACCTTGCTGTGTGGCCCCAGGTGTGCTGTGTAATTTCCAGGTTCTTAAAGTAATAAGCCTTTATTTTTTCAAAGTTTCCAAATGGTTATTGCTGAAAGGCATCTTGCAATCACAATAAGAACCATAAGGGCTGGTCCAACCATAACACTAGTTATCGATAGAAAGAGATTGGCATAAAACACAGCCCTCGAGGAATTTTCAGGGAGTAGAGAAGGCAGCCGGTGAAGGACTAAAGAGTGAAGAGAGGTGGGTGGTAGACACACCTACGAATAATTATGTCAGTGCAATAACAGAAATGACTATTACAATGTATAATGGGGATTGAGAGAAGAGACTCAAACCGATCTGGGATGGGAATGAGGAAACTCATTAATTTTAATTCGACAAATATCAATTAACATTCAACAAACAGTAGCAAGGACTTCCTATGTGCCAGTTATCAAGCTAGGCTGTAAGACAGTAAGAGGGACCAGACAGGCCTTATCCTTGCCTTTTTGCAGCTCACAGTCTACTAAGTGGGAGAAAGACGTTAAAACGAGTCATACAATTTTATCATGGTGGCAAGTGCTACCAAGAGATAAGCACAAAGTGCCAGAGAGTCTTTGATAGGGAGATCTAATGGGGCCCAGGAATCGATGAAGGCTTTCCTGAGGAAATAACATTTAAGCCAAGGCCTGAAGCCACGCAGAAAATACCCAAAGTGAGAAAAGAGTAGTCAGGCTGTAACAGGACTCAAAGGAGAATTTGACAAAGGACTGTTTGATACTAAGATGAAGAGGTGAGACAGGTAAAAGGTGATTCGAAGCGCTTCACAGTTAAAAAAATTTAGCCTTTATCTTAAAATCAAAGACTAACCATCCAACAGTTTTTTTAAGCAGGTAGTTGACAAGATCAAATTTCCATTCAGAAAAGGTCAGTTTGGCTACCGGGAGATGACAGATTGGAGAGCGGGCAGGAGCCAACGAGGAGAGAGGCTATTGCAATCTTCTAGATGAAAGTTAAGTATGGCTTAACCTTCATCTTGTTGGGAGGTAGTAGAGAAGTGAACAGATTTGAAAATGTGTAGAAGAGAGAAATTATAGGGCCTGGTGACTGGATGTTGGTGGTGAGAGAGCGGTGTAGACAGAAAAGGAGGAGCTGCTTTTACAAGAAGGGTCTAAAAGTGCTGTGATGTTGCGGGGTGGAGTGGTGTGTGGCAGGCAGTGGGACTGGGCCGTTAGGGAGTCCAGCAGTGGCTGTGGCTATGACCACGGTGGTGGAGTAGCCTGGAGACCAGTGGCTGGAGAGTTGGAGATACTGCTCAACACACCTCACCACTTGTCATCCCTCGTGACTTGAGTATCTTTTATCTGAATGTTGAGGGCGATTTGGGGAGGGGGGATTTCACCTGAGTTTTAAAAGATGAGCATGGTTAGCTCAGAGGAGGTTTGGAGGAGGAAAGTTTTTCTAGTCAGAGGGAAGAGAATATGAGAAATAGCATAATTCAAGCAATTCAGAATTAATGGAGCAGGGGACAGGGTAGGGAAAGGCAAGAGATGATGCCAGATGAGGGAAGGATAATGGGGAGCTATTGAAGAGTTTTATTTAGGCAAGGGAGAGACGTGGCCATTTCTGGATTTGGAAGAGATCACTTGGGCAGCTCTGTGAGTTTAATGGGGCCAAGAAGAAAGTCCAGCAGAAAGCTGAGAGTGTACAGGGGAACTGAATGAAGGTCTGAACTGGGACATGGTACAATGATGGAGCAGAGAGGAGGAGGAACTGGAGAGATTTCTGGGAGGAGCCGGTGAAGGGAGGAGGGCCTCCCAGCCTTCTGAATCAGCTAATTGGCATAGGCGAGGTCACCAGCTGAGACAGAAGAACAGAAGAATAGAAGCAGCTTGAAGAGGAAAGATGACAAGTACAATGTGAAGCTTGTGTAACTCAAGGGCCACCAGACTGGAGGATTCTAGCAGACGATCGAAGAAAAAATGCTCCTGAAGTTCAGTATAGGTCTGCATTGGATGAGCAGGTTTGGAGGTCCCTGCACATAGGAAGTGGTTGAAACCCTGAGGGTTTACTCCTGGAAAACTGAGGCCACTCCTGGAAAGTGTGTTTAGTGAGAATAGTGTACCCAGGGTAGAGCCCTGGTCATTTGTGTGTTGTCTCTCAGCTCCAAGTCCACCCTTCCAGATGCTTCTCTTTGAGTGTTTGGCCAGGATTTGCAAACTGCCTTCCCATTTCCCTTACCAGCTGGATTCCTGCTGGCTTCTGCGCATTAGAGCCACTGAAGGGAGTTGGGAAGACATGAAGAGGGCAGAATAGATTTTTTTTTTCCTGCTTCTAATTGTTAAGATGATGCCATAGCACCAGTCTCAAGCTTCTTCATTCACTCCCAGCACCAACTGAGGTACCTCCCTCAGAGCCACCAGCATCAGCTAGCTGAGCACCAGGGAGGGTCCAAGTACCAGCTCTGCAGCGTGGGGGGTGGGGTAGGATGCTCTTGAGAACTTCTAGTCACCCTCTGGATGTGAAGGCGGTCCTCACCAATTTGTTCCCCAGCCCTCAGGGCAGGAGTGTCTTCCTACAGTTATTGGTCTGGCTACCTAAATGTTCTCTTCGTATATTTTCAGCTTTCTGATGTTGGTATAACTGACACCCTCTTTTTGAAAGGTGGTTTCTTTTTCTGATTGGACCCTGCTGGATGCAGACCCCTAGGGCAGAGGGTGAGCCTGCAAAGGAGACAGGGAAGGAAGGGTACGAAGAGGACTGGGAGTGAAAATGAGGACAGTGTCTCATGAAACAGTGTAGCAGAAAGCAAAGGAGGAAATGACAGACTTTCAAAAAAGTGGAACAGATGATGTTATCCAGCAGTACTACTTCTGGATATACAATTTTTTGTATATCCAAAAAATTGAAAGCAGAGTCTCAAAGACATTTATACTCCCATGTTTGAGCAGCATCATTTACAATAACCAAAGGTGGAAGCAACCCAAATGGCCATCGGCAGATGGATGAATAAACAAAATGTGGTATATACATAAAATGGAATGTTATTAAGCCTTAAAAAGGAAGGAAATTCTGACACATACTATGGCATGGATGAACCTCGTGAACATTAAGCTAAGTGAGATAAGCCAGTCACAAAAAGACAAATACTGTATAATTTCACTTACATAAGGTTTCTAGAGTACTCAAATTCATAGAGACAGAAAGTGAACTGGTTGTTGCCAGGGCCTGGGGCGAACGGACAAAGTTGTTTAATCGGTACCAAGTTTCAGTTTTGTAAGATGATTGCACAAACAATGTGAATATACTTAACGCTGTTGAACTATACACCTAAAAATGGTTCAGACAGCTCTCTCTGCCGTCTTTCCGTGTGGCCATAATGAAGCGCATGAACGACCTGGCCAATGCAACCAAGAGCATCGACAATGCTGAAAATGCCAGGCAAATGCCAGGTTCTTATTAGGCCGTGCTCCAAAGTCATTATTGTCCAGTTTTTGACTGTGATGATGAAGCATGGTTGCACTGGTGAATTTGAAATCATCGATGATCACAGAGCTGGGAAAATTGTTGCGAACCTCACAGGCAGATTAAACAAGTGTGGAGTGATCGGCCCCAGATTCAGTGTACAATTCAAAGATGGAGAAAAATGGCAGAACAACCTGCTCCTGTCCCGGCATTTTGGTTTCATTGTACTGACAACTTTGGTGGGCGTCATGGACCATGGAGAAGCAAGACGAAAACACACAAGAGAGAATCCTGGGATTCTTTTTCTAGGGATGTAATACATACGTTCAAATAAAATGCCTCAATGGACCAAAAAAAAAGGCTCAGAGAGTACATTTTATGTTATGTGTATTTTACCATAATTTAAAATAAAAAACAGAGCAGAGAGATCCAGGAAGGTAAAAACTATATGTGTCACTTAGTGGGGCATTTAAGATCTTAGGAATGCAGTTCATTGGCCAGTTGGAACTCAGACTGCAGTGGATGAAGGAGCAAGTGTGAGGCGAGGAAGTAGAAGCTGACTCTCTTTGAGAAGTTTGGATAAGCAGGGGAGGAGAAGTTGGGTGAGGGCTAGGGGGACTGTGAGATCAAGGGCGGTAGAAGAGGAGGGGTTGGAGCATGTTTAGAAGCTGAAAGGAGCTGGCAGAGGAAGAGAGATGACGTTAAGTGCTATGAAGGAGCAGAGACCTGAGGAAGCAGAGGAGGACAGGTCCTGACCTTGGGCAGAATGGACAGCTGGTTCACCATCGTGGGAGGAGAAGCAGCAAGGAAGACGGTGGGTGTCGATACATTTATAGATAGAAGGGTGATGGAGAGAGCTTCCGAGATGATATCAAGGTGTTCTCCATGATATAGGAGGCAATAGAAAGGGACTCCAAGACAGAAAGAATTGAGGAGAGTGCTGAGGGCGCAGGCAAGGTCGGAGATCATGGATTTGTAAGTGTTCTCTGCAAGACTGAGAAATTTTCCTCTGACAACTAAGTGAGCGTGAAGGCAGATCATAACACTGAGCTAGGCTTGGGGTGTTGTTTGAGAGATGCTCCAGAGGGATGGAGTGCAAAGGAATCTAGGCTGCTGGTTTCAAAGCGGGATTTAGATAATCAGCCAAGGAGTCTAGGGTCGTTTGTGGAGATGGAGAAACCTGGAAGAACTAATTTAAAAAAAAAATGGAAGAAAATAACAAAGAACAAGGTCTGATGCTTCTAAAAATAGTCAAAGGCATTTGTAAGGGGAATGTGAGAACTGGAAACCTAGGAGGCTGGGGGTCATACACAGAAAGCAGGGTATTGGGTGAAGCAGTTGCCTAAAACGGCAGTATGATCTAAGAGGAGAAACGCACTGGAGGTCACAGGTTCTGTGGAGGGGCTGTGCTTATGTGAGTCAGGATGGAAAGAAGACTGTGAGCCAGGTTAGTACAGAATGTCCCCAGGTTAGTACAGATGTCCCACCACAGTTCATATTCATGGGACCAAACTCACATTCAGCGTACATACCCTCTGTGGGCCGCTCCTCCCAACTGGGCCATTTTTGTAAATGTCACTTCTCTAGATTCATAATGTCATGAAAAGGACATGGGACCGGGAGTTAGGACACCTGAATTCAAGTTCTGCTCTACCATTTCCTAGCCATGGACCAGAGCGATTCCCTCAACATTTCTTATACAATTTATCTCTGCAGGGCTGCTCTGAAGAGCATGTTAAATGAGTATGTCAAAGCACCCAAGTGTGTAACCAGGAATATAATGAATGCTCAATAGATATTAATGGAATCTGTGATTTTTTTTTTCCTTCATTCCCTCTAATGAATTTATCACCAAGTCCTGATTTCTGTTCTTTATGTTGCCAAATTGTTTATTGATCAGCACCTTTGCGGATGACTCATCAACAACTCAGAGAACCTGGGATCTCAGCAAAACCTTTCCCTCAACTTTGTAACATTCTAAATCTAATCTCTGCCCTCATTTGCTGGGGACCTTGACTGTGTTCCTTACTCCTCCCATTTCCTTTCCTCCCATGACTTACAGGGAATACAAAAGAGCTGGTTCTTATGTAAAGTGCCAGGTAGGCACTACACGGTTATCTCAAATAGAGCTCACTTGGATTTACGATTAAAGCTCATCGATGTATAGATTAACCTCTGGACTGAGAATATAATTATATAATAAATGATTAACATAATTTCCTGGAAAAATATACCCAAGTTAAAAAAAATTCATAGGTTAGGGTTGAAGCTCTTTACTTAAAGCCAAAAGTTGTTGGCTAAACTCACCACTAGTGTATTAATGGATTGCCTAGAAAGTGATTAAGTTTTCTTAGACTTAATTTTGGCTTTGGTGGCAACCCTTGGATGAGGAGGGGAACTCCGGCTTCATCCCTGGAGATTGACACAAAGATGGGAAGAGATCCCAGCATCTGGGTTGGCCCAGGAAAGAAGGATCCCTCGGGGCTCATTAATAGAAAGGTCTGTGTGGCTCCCTCCTCTGGTTTATCAAAGAAAGAAAAGCAGTCTTGGTGTGTGGAAAGGTACAAAGTTCCATTTTGTACAACTTGAGTTTGAGGTGCCGGCTCTGTGAAGACAGCCTAGTCATGGGGAGCCAGATCTGAACTGATGGGGCTCAATGGTCGAAACCAATCTAACATCCAATGAAAATAAGATCTAAATTGGGAAGGGTGGTCTGATAGGCAGTATGTGGGTGATATGACCTTTCATCCAATTAGAGACAGAGGGTTCTGCCCCTGCTGACTCAGTTAATTTGTCAAGACAGCGTCTTGGTTAGGAAGGAACAGCCTGGCATTGTGAGCACTGGTGTAGGTTTTCTTGAAGAAGGAATAATTCGGCTGAACAAGATGTTCCAGTGATTTAGTTGTAGGAACAAATCTGTCCATTTGCAGTAGAGAAAAGTTTGTAAATTAGTCAGCTGATTGCTCTCAGAGAGATAGTGCTTACATTCTAGGAAAGGAATTAACTCGGCTTTTTAGAGTTTAAGCCTGCCTATGGTTATTGCATATGCCTAGCACTGATTTTTTTTAAGGATAGTAAGTAAACCCATTCAGCAAGCAGACCTGAAAAGCAAACGGTGACATAAGAAGGAAGCTCAGGCTGCGAAGTAAAGTCACTCAAAAGATAACATGACCAGGCCCATCCTCTTCCTCCTCTATCTGTTCCTTATTTGTTTAGACAGAATCCTTTCGCTTTTAACCCAGCTCACTTCCTTCTGCTCCCTCACTTTCTCTTGAATACTTCTTTAGAGGACTTTCCCTGTAGGAGGTCTCTCCTTTATGTAACGGAGTTTCTTCTTCTTCCCTTGCTTCATTTTCCCCTCTGTTTACTGAGCATCCATTTCCTATGGGACATTCTGCTAAATATGTCTGGCATCGAAGACTTTACAACTGAGTAAAGAAAATAAGATTTTTACATATTTTACCATAACACAAAGGTGGGAGGAACTGTTAAGTGCCATAGGACAGAGTCAGACAATACTGAGGACTTTTCAAAAGAGGGCAGATTGCTTCCGGCTAGAGAGGTGGGGGAAAACTTCCCTGAGCCTTGAATAATAGAGAATATTTAAAGATGCAATATGGGTCATTTTATCTGTATTACATCAAATGCATACACTTAACTACCTTCATATTCTCATCTCAGAATGCGTAAAGCACTGACAGAAGGGAAGCTGGTGGTAAATAAGCATTTTTAAGCATAATCAGCTGCTATTGTTTCGCATGTTCAGAATCGGAGAACTGCCCAGTGTCAGCTGGCAGTTTGGATGATTGTCTGGTGGCAAAGCAGTAAAAAGAATGCAAATCTCTTCTCATGGATGGATGGACCCAATTAACCTTATGTCTATTTAATACACCTTCTAATGCTAAAAATTTAGATTTTGTAATATTTATAGTTAATAAAATGGTGGATTCACTCATATCTACTCATATCCCTATGCTGCAGATGGGGAAGCTGAAGTAGCAAGTCAGAATGACGACAGATATCAGTCTGTGACAAAGTTTTCACTAGCCTGTGATAGATGAGAAAAAGAAAGAGCCTGCAATATTGAAAGAGAGAGAGAGAGAAAGAAAATCTAAATGTATTAAACGCAAAGATCTTTTATCCAGAAATTAAATTTCTGGTCTTAAAATGATTGTTAAAATTACACAATGGTAATATTTGGTAGGATGGTGGTATTAACAATAAAAACTCTTTCCTTGTCAAAATAAAAGGCTTCTAACCCTATGAGAAGCCCATAGAAAAACACTAGAGATGAGGGACTTTCACTGGCCTATGAAATCTTAAAAGTAAATGTTCAAACTAATAGATTTGTTGTTTGTTTGTTTGCATACAGAATAAAATAATATCAGAACTGAAGGTAAAACAGAGACCATCTGGTTTTGCAACTTCCTCATTCTACAGATGAAGAATTTCAGGCACAGAAATGTCAAAAGGCTTACTCAAAGTCAATTGTCCTTTTGTTTTTATATTTTCAAGTGATCTTATTTATAGTGTTTCTGATTTGTGTGTAAGCATACATGATCCAAAAAAAAAAAAAAAATCAATGAGCTCTTATGAGTTAGAGTATTTATCATAACCTCAAATTGAGTATAGCAAACTTTAAGCAATGTTTTATATCAGTGCCTTTGAGTCTGTGCTACTATTTATAAGTACTCATAAAATAAGTGTGCTTTATTGTTCTACACTCAAGAAGGATTTCAAGAATTTACAAGATCGGGTAAAGCATTAACCCATCAAAATGCCCTTCTTGTGCTTTCTTACCTGTACAAAGGCAAAACATCCCTATCGCTCATTAACTACTCTGTTCTGGTCATTATAATCAAATAGTGATATGACCTGTTCCATGGGCTTCATGGTATGTTGGTCCATTTGGTTGGAATTTACTTTCTGCCCGCTCTGTGCTACACACTGTGCCGGCTTATAGTGGGCAATCAGCAAGACCAAGCTTGCCATCCAAGAAGTGGAAGTCTAATGGAGGAATCTCAATTTCGAAGGACCTTGAAAACTTGGTAGTTGGATTGTAGACTGATGTTGGAGGTTCCCGTGGGGCTTCCATTTCATGTGTTTGCAGTGAGGAATGACTCAATGGAGATGGCATTTCAAGGATACCTGACAAAGACGTGCGGAACAGATTAAGTGGAGAGAAGCTTAGAGTTGTAATAATCAGCATGTGATTACTGAGGACCTGCCCTGGCTGAGAATAGAGGATGGGAGGACCCAAGACTTTTCAAGGAAATAATGCCTAGAAATGGATGACTACTGGGATAAAGGAGACAAAAAGGAAGGGTGAGTCAAAGATGCTCCCCTCCAACTTTCAGAATTTTAAGTGATTGAAAAATTGGTGATGGCATTAGACAAAGCTATGGGAGCTGGGAAGGAAGCCTCTACCCTAAGTTGAAGGGAAGAAACTTTTTGGGTCCTAGTACTTCTTGCTGCTTCTCCTTATTGATATGAATCTCTCTATACTTTCAGGATTCTATATTTTCATGAGTTCATCTGAAAGCCAATTCTGTTAATGGTAGTAGCTTCTTATTTACTATAAATATGTAATTACATCATAGAGAAGCAAAAAACAATATATAAATTCTGGATTATCTTCTTCGAGTATCTCTGTCAGGAATAGACAAGGTCTGTGCTTGTTCTGACTGTTGGGAGAGGTGTACAACCTGGGCGGTGCTGTGTACCTTTGTAGCATCCCTATCTCTTTTAGAATGAGAGTGGTTCACATCTCTGGTTCTATTCTTATACCTGAAGAGCTGGAAATTTGAGTGTGGACTGGCTTATCAAGTCAGAAGAGGAATTGGTTCAGAACTATAACAACAATTTTGACTGCACCCTGACTTTTGACTCGAGAAGTATTGGGCCCAGTCCCAGATTTCAGGCCTAGAATATTCTTGCAATGCCAATAAAGTGAAGTGTGGCTATAAGCCTACCTCAAGGTCAAAGCCTATTTGATCTTGGTAATTAGGCTAAACATTTGAATACACCCTTCAAACCACAGGTGGTTCTGAGTTTACTAGGTAATTCTGTAATTCTTCGATATGTCTTAAATGTTCTGATACAGTTAGAGGACAAAAATACATAGCTGCGTTTATAACATTGCAGAATATATTGTTCCTAATATATCGAAGCCCTTAAATTTAGTAAACTAGGTTCTACAAAACATATATTAGTCCAGTTGAAAGGTGCCTGTTTTCACTTTTACCAGCATCTAGCCCGTCATAATGAACTGTGAACAATGTTTAAGATCTCTTGTAACTTTTGCCACTCACAATGCTTTCTTTTATCAGAATTCCTACCACCCCAGAATAATTTTACTTATTTGTTTTGTTTATTTATTCTATAAAACAGTAGTATCCTGGGTGGGCATCTTCAAACTGCAGTGATAATGCTTGAAATTGATGGGGCTAGGAGTTTACAGGTAGCTGCTGAACGCTGTGCTTAAAGTCACTTCAGTAAGTAAAACTAAAAGTCGAAAGTAACCCGCACCTTAGGGACAACACATAATTAAAAAGGAAATTCTCTCTCCTTGTGTTTCGTTTTTTCAACCCAAGAAACATATAACCCAAGGCATAATTTATCTTGACATTTCACACTGTCCTTTCTAAAAAATGCAAATAAAACTAATTGGTTTATCTTTTCCAAGTGGGGATAATGTGGAAGCAGTTCTGAATAATTCACATCATGGATCTTTGTTGACATTCATATTACTAGCTAAACCTTAGGTATGTGGGTAAAAAGCTAATGTTTTATTTTTTTTATTTGCATGGCTCTTCACTTCCAGAGAAGGGCACTTTGTACCTGCTACCAAGGGGTTATACACAGTATGCTTAACTATTCAACTGTAAGATGCTGATGAACCAGAGTAGAAGAAGCAAATATCTAGCAGCATAATCATGCAGTTAAGCTAGCCATAGGATTTTTTGATTGATGGAAAGATTTTGGGGGATATTAATTTTTATTCTGACACTTAAAATAATTAGTATAACTGAGCAAGTGACTGTCTCCCAGTATCTGAAATTCCTCCTCCCCGGAGGAAGCTCTGTGGTTTTCTCAGCTAGTTTCTAGCTCAGGAGTGATCTCTGGACCTCAGTTTCCCCAATTATGAATAGAGCTTTAAATCTTCCCTCTGCTGTTGGAATGGGGAGTGTGGAATAGGGAGTGACTGTGAATGGGTATGGGATTTCTTTTGGGAGTGATAAAAACATTCTAAATGTTTTTTTGATGATGGTTGTACAACTCTATGAATATATTAAAAACACTGAATTGTACACTTTAAATGAGTGAACTGTATGTACATGTTATGGGCCGAATTCAGATATTGAGGTTCTAAGGCCTCAGTATCCTAGAATTTGACTATATTTGGAGGTAGGGTCTTTAAAGAGGAAATTAAGTTTAAATGAGGTTAGTAGAGTGAGTCCTAATCCTCATAAGAAGAGGAGATTAGGACACACACAGAGGGAAGACCATGTGAAGATACAGGCAGAAGACAGCCCTACAAAAGCCAAGGAGAGAGGCCTCAGAAGAAACCAGCCCTGCCAGGAGCTCAGTCTTGGATTTCTTCCCTCCAGAATTGTGAGGAAATAAATTTCTGTTGTTTAAGGCCCCCAGTCTGGTTCTTTGTTATAGTAGCCTGCCATGGTTATTTTTATGTGTCAACTTGGTTGGATCACAGTGCCCAGATATTTGGTTAAACATTATTTTGGAATTTCTATGAAGCTGTATTTTAGATGAGACTAAACATTTAAATCTTTGGACTTCGAGTAAAGTCCTTTACTTTCCCTAATGTGGGTGGGGCTCATCCAATTACCATAAGGCCTGAACGGAACAAAGACTGAGGAGCAAGAGGGAATCCTATCAGAAGTCTGTCTTGGGGCTGCAACTCTTCCCTGGGTCTCCAGCCTGCTTGCCTACCCTGCAGATTTTGGACTTGTACCTCCAGTATCATGTGAGCCAATTCCTTAAAATTAATCAATAGAATTCAATCTTGCTTTCTCTCTCTCTCTCTCTTTCCCCTGTGTGTACACACACACACACACACACACACACACCCTATTGGTTTAGTTTCTCTGGAAAACCCTGAGTAATGTATACTGCCCTAGAAAACACAATACAATATGCGAATTATATCTCAATAAGACTGTTAAATACACTTAGAAGGACACATCCAAAATGTTAACAATAATTATTTGATGGTAGGATTTGGAGTGCTTTAGATTTATTTTTAGTTTAGCTTCTCCAAACTTGTGGTTTGTGTGTGCGTGTGTGTGTGTGCGTGTGACCATATGTGATTTGTGTAATGAAAATTTAAGAGAAGATTTTCATTCAGAGGCATGTTATGTTTAGTGATATGGTAGGATGCATTGTGATACCACTTAGGAAGGAACACAAATCAAATTATACCTACTACAATGAGAAAATCTCAGCATACAACACAATTAGCTTATGACGTAGCTGCTAAGGTTGTTCTCTGGAATACATGTAATAAAGAAATTTCATTTTTCCTACCATTTTTTCTGCTATTTTCAGTTATTCTTTCATTCAATCAGCTAGCAAGCTTGTACTGAGTACCAGCTATGTCCAAGGACTGCACCAAATACCAGAGACTGAAAAACAAACAAACTAGACTCACTTCAATCAAGATGTTTAATTTTTAGAAGGGGAGACTGCATGGTACCATGTGTAAGGGTTCCCACAGGGTAAGCTGGGTTAGTTGTTTGTGCACACAGGAAGGGCTGCCAGTCCCCAGGGAGATGAGGGTAAGAAGCGGCTTCTAAAATCTTCAGTACAATCCTGCAAGTTAATTATTGTTCCATTTTATAGATGAGTAAACTGAGGCTTAGTGAGGCTAAGTAATTTGCCCAAATCTCTCAGGAAGTAGAAGAAAGTAATATGAGCACGGTCTGTCTCCGAAGTCCAGGTTCTTTCCACTATACTATGTTCTATGTCTCTAGACTGGTGGGATGTTTGGGTTTGGGACCAAGGACACCCAGATGGACTCCTTTGCACTTTCTGTCTGGGTAGTGGCCTCTGGTGTTCCATCCCGCCAGGCACTCTGCTTTCCCTTCCCCCACTCTCCCCGCAGGATCTGGAGGCCCCTTGAAGGGCTGAGTTCTCCACAGAACAAGCAGGTTGCATCCACGGTGATGAGCCATTGGAGAGAGTTCATAACACGTGGAAGAAAGGACAAGTTGTGCTTCCTTAGACAGGTCAGCCCTAGCTGTCTGTCGACCTGGACGCTCTTTTTCTGACTCAAGATGGGAATGAGCTCACAGGAGAGGCCACAGAGGTTGCTAGGGCTCCTGGGCCTTGGGGGAAGTCTAGGCAGAGAGGAGGAAGACAACCAGCCCACAGCCAAAGGTCTGATTGGGAACACTAGCTGAGAAAGACCCGCGAATCCACTCCCCTTCGATGTGAGGTAGATCCAGCTCAGGACAGAGGAAAAGCTGGTTTTCAGAATGTAGATTGCTTACGCCCTTTGCCTGTTCACCTGTTGCCCATTTGGAGTTCAGAAATCTCAGGAGGAATGCAGCCAAGGTGGTCTGGAGCCCGACTGACCCAGGCCGGACTTTCACAAGGGTCACCTGAGCTTCGGAGCTTAGCTGCTAGGAACATGCCCTCAGCTTCAGGGGCTGGGACAACGACGTGATAAACCCCTGCTCTGGGAAGCATCGGCAAGCACACTGGGGCAGAGGACGTGAAGCCCTTAGAGTCCTGGTCCCCGCTAATGGGACACGGGGGTGCATTCTCTTGTGGCTTAGGCAGGGCGAGAGAGGAGGGGCCTCTGAGAGTCTTGCCCAATCCCCTGTTGATCACTTACCTGCTGCTCATCATGGTGCCATCCCCTCCACCAGGTCGTCCTAATCTCACTGCATTTTTGACCTGATGCCCCTGCCACAACTTGGCCCCCTTGTCCAAGGCAGGCAGAGAACTCAGGAATGCCTAGGAGAACCTAACCACAGGCAGCCAGGGAGATGGAAGAGCAGGTGGTGCGGGCACCCTCGGGCTTGGCTCGGATCTGGACAGCTGCAGTCTCCTGGACAAAGCATAGGATCCTCGAGACGACAACTTGGGCACTGAGACCTGTGATGGCTCTGGACAGTGGGGGGCTCTGCCCACGGAGGGACAATGAGAATGTATGTGTCTCCCAGGAAGAGCAAAACCTCTGGTGGCAGTGCTGGTGGCGATGGGGGCGGGCATTATAGCCAGAAAAGATAAATGCTCAGCACCTAAGCCCTAAAAGAGGGACACCGGGGACAGGAACCTGTGATATCATCTGTTCTGGGGGCAGCGACGCTGTGCAGATTTGCTCGGATTAACTGTGAGGGAAGGATTTGAACCAGAATAGGACTGGTAGGGGTCTGAAGGCCTTGTTTGCCAACTCTTTGCACCTCATGCTTTCATAAAATCTTTTTCTGGACACCATTTAGAGACCTTAGAGTGTATTTATACAGCAGGTTGGGGTTAAACTAGATTAAAGATTATGAAGCAGTCCTGGTAAATGGAATGATTTATTCCTAAAGAGGAGCATTTACTAAATCTGAGTAAGATTTTGAGAACCTGCTGGTGCCCTGATTTTTCACAAAATTTAAGTGAGGGGTTGCCATGGTCAATGTCGTGTACACAGTTAGATTTAATAAATATTTGTTGAGTAAATCCACAAACACCCATTAAAATTCGTTCAATTCAACAAATATTTGTTAGGCTAATAAGTGCTTTCCTGGGGTTTAGAGTCTAGTTCAGTAGCTTAACTTTCTCACTGCGACACAGTAAGAAATACATTTTACATTGTGACTCAACACACACTCACACACACACACACACACACACCTGCAGTAAAACTTTCACCAAACCATTTTTATCTTACTAGGTGAAATGCGTTTTGATATTTTCTATTTTATTTATTTTTTCCTATTCTACTTCTTAAAAAAAAAAAAGCTAATTAAGAATTACTGAATTGATCTCATGACCTGTTAATGAGCCATAATCTGCAACTTGGAAACCAGTAGTTGATACATGAAGTTAGTTACTGAATTTCTAATTCCATCGTCATCTAGCTGAAAGTTGAGGGAGTGAGTTCAGAAGCTGGTGATCACAAGTCGATACCTACTCACTCCTAGTGTCATGTACAGATGTGTGTTGGGGGAGCCGAGTGGCCAAGGGCAAAAAAGCGAGTGATTTCCCATTGAAGGAAACTGGGAAATCAATTTTTCCCTTTGACTATTTTCACACAGACTAGAGATCATCATGACAGGCAATGATGAAATCCGTCATCAGGGAAAACACAAAGGCTTTCCCCTACTAACAAATCTTTAAAGAGTGTATGACATATGCAATTTTTAACTAAGGAAAAATGCATCTGAACAAACTCCCTGAAAGTACAATTAATCCAGAAAAAGTTAGTTCTGGAGAAAGTCTCTAATGTTGATGACTCAGATTCTTAGAATTCTTACTCTATTTTATCAAGAACTTAGCATTCCTACCACTCTCTCTCCTTTGCCTCTATAATTTCTCTCATAGCACCTATGACATCCTATTCCCTATACATTATTGGCTTACAAATCTGTCTCCCAGATTATAAGCAGTTTGTAGGGAAAAAAAATTATTTCTTCTCCATCTTTATATTCCCAGAGTGAGGCGCAAAGTAAGAGCTTTGTAAATGTTTATAGAACGATTGAATGGTATTGTTAAATTGGTTGGAAAGGTATTAATAGAGAAAAGTACAGGTTAGTTAATTTGTGGAGAAAAAATAAGCTGCAAAAAAGAATAAGATTGAACTTTCTGAAAAATATCTTGACATTTTAACTGACCATAACTTGAATAAGGTCCAGATAAGGGCATAATACAAGATAGTCTCATATAAGAAGTATACGTAGTACATTTATGGTTCTTATATTGAATTTTGAATCGTAGGTCTCAGATCTGTGAGAAATCTCAAAGAATCATCTAATCCAACTTTCTGCCTTTAACGAGTTCCCTTTGGCAGATACTTGATTTTCTTTCCTCTCTTGCAATTGGAAGTTTCCCTGTGGCTATTTTGGGCCAAAAAATATATAAGAGGAGGTGTGCTGAAGGACCTCTGGCAAGTATTTTGTTTTCCTGATAAAGGGAAAGATGTGGCGGGTGCTACTTGTTCATCTAAGCTTGAATGTTGTAAGATACCTGGAGATGTGGTGACAATCTCAGCCGAGCAGAAGGACGATGCATTGGCATAATGACAATAGCAGAGGAAGTAAAAAGGTGAAAAGAGTGGATGGAGGTCCTTGATGATGCCACTGAGTGGATGAACCAGTGGTAATGAACTTTATCTCTGGGGTTTTGTGTTATGTAACAAAGCAAAATGAAACAAAACGACGCTTTTTTTTTTTTTTTTTTTTAGACACTATGGGTTGGATATCTTGTTACTTGCAGCTAAAAGCATTCCTAATTGCTATGGGATACAGCAATAATTAGATCGTCTCAGGCCTATCAGAAAAATTTACCAGAACTAATAGAAAATAACTTAATTTATTTTAATAGAATGCCAATAAGAGAATTTTGGTTTTATAAAAGTAATTAAGTCATACCCCAAATAAAGCTATAATGCAAAAAGATCAATCTAAAGACATACACAGGCCATCCTTTAAGAATCCCTGAGGAAGAAGATAAGGAAAAAGAAACTGATGTTTATTAAGTATCTTACCACTGGTGTGGCTCTGTATCAGATACCTTCAAATTTAATCCTCACGAACCTCACAAGAAGTATTATTTTTTCCATTTTATGGAGAATATATTTGAGCTTAACAGATGTTAAAATAACTTGCCCATGATCACAAAGTAAACATTAGAGCCAGGAGTTAGGCATAGAGAATTATTTTAATAGTCTTTAAATGAATAAATTCTTCAATTTATTCAAATTGAAGAGGATCTAAATTAGAGAAAAAGTTAAATTATATAATCTGTGAAGGAAATGGATTTTGATTACTTTGAATATGTACACTATCTCAATTAAGTTAATAAGCTTAGCAGATTACCTTATAAATCTTGCTTTAATAAATACACAAGATTTGTTTCTAATTTGTATACCAGTTTTTTTTTTTGTAAGAGGTATCCCTAAAATACTTGAAGGTGCTCAAAAACATTTGATCTTTTAAGATATTTAAACTTTTTCCTCATTAAATTTGCATATGATAATTACTGTTATTTGTCAGTTGTAAAAATCAAACTTCAAATTACTCCTTGCCTACATAAGTTCCAAATTATGAGTATCAATTAAGTTTTACTACTGTCGATGTAAGAAACATCCAAACCTCTAGAGAATTTTTATAAGAGTTTATTTGAGACAAACTGACTACACATGCTAGGAAACAAGATCTCAAATGCTCTGGAGAATAACAGTTTTGCAGCTTCTGTTATGCATTTGAAATTAAGGAGGGAACGTTAGGGAGATTATCCGGAGGTGGGAGAAAGTAAGGGGTGATTGGGTTACAGGAAAGTTAAGATTCTGTTCTCTTGAGGAGTTTGAAAGGGGGCATTTCAAATGTTTGTTAACCTAGATGCACAGAAACAATGAACAGGGTTTTGTTTAAGGCAAAGATAAGTTTTTTTTATTAAAAAGTTATATTCCTGGTATGTGACTACCCACTGTGACCTGCCCAGTTAGGAATTTATGATCAGATCACCCTGTGAAGTTACTTTTCATAGAATCCTTTTTTGGGGGGAGGGGCACACTACATATAAAAGGTTATCATTGGATAAAGATGGGCGTATCTAAAGTGAAAAGATGGAAGCTAATTAGCTCAGGCCACCACAGGAGTTCTTTAAAATAGGCTTTCATTCTCTGTAACCATCTCTTAAATAAAGCCTTGTTGACTAGTGCCATTGTGACAATCTTTTATGAGCCATGACAGTGAGGCTGAACCAAATAAATGATACCAGAGGGACAGGAGGACCCCTGGGCTGCCCAGGAGCTGGGGGGAGATGGGATGTGTATATATTACAGACAAAGGGAGATAAGGATGGAGTGGTAAATGGGGCGGAGCCTGGAAAGCTTTAAGGATGGGCAGGAGGAGCCTCAACTTGATCTTGAAAAGTTCTTGAAAGTTTTAGAAAATTAGTTGGGAGATTAGAAGACTGTGGGATCATGTGAACTGCATAGAAAATGAAGTCAGGGAAGTTCGTTTTGATTCTTTAATTCACCTATAAACTTCTAAAGGGCAGAGATTTCATCTCTTACCTATTCAGTATCTTTGTGCATATAAACCACGTCGAGTCCAGGATATGCATCCAGAAAATATTTCTCATAATTGTCTATCCAACCTCAAACCAATGAAGTGACAACATGACCAAGAAACACATGCTCAAGGTTGAAGCAATGAGACTGTGGGATTTTTGCAATTCTTTCTAGATCTCCAAGAACAAATTAGCAACAATTGGGACGAGTTGCTCGCTGGTAGTTTACTTGTGCCTGGCAGTCACTCTCAATTTGGTGATTTCATGGTAACACCAAATTTGAGTTCTGAATCCACTGAGGCAGAGTAATAGAACGTGTGGTGGCAGAGACAACATCCAAGACAGAGGATGAGGCATTCGTCTTTCCCTCCATTACCAATTCAAATGAGCAGCATGATCCCAGAGTACTTGGTACTGAGTGACATATGTCTAGATTACCCTTCGACATTTTCTCTATGGGTCAGGTCTGTGGTCATAGAAACTAAGCTTCAAAGAACTGGCTGGCTACTTGTATGTGTGTATGTGTGTATGTATGTATATATGTATGTATGTTTCGATTCAACTTTATTTATGGACACAACAATTTGAATTTTGTATAATTCCCATGAGTCATAAAATATATATATATATTTAACTATCTTCACCCATTTATTTACTCTATCTCACACTCCCTGTCTCTGGAAACCATCGATCTGTTCTGTTTCTTTTTTCTTTTCTTTTTTTTTACGCCTACTGCTCCTGGTTTCCCTAGGTGGTCTCCCATCCAAGTACTACCTAGGCCCGATCCTGCTTAGCTTCCAAGATTAGACGAGATTGGGCATGTTCAGGGTGGCATGGCCATAGACTGTTCTGTTTCCTGAGTTCAGTTTCTTTAGATTCCTTATATAAGTGACATCATATAGCATTTGTCTTTCTCTGACTTCCTTAGCGTAGCATAATGGCCCCAAGGTCCATCCATGTCATTGAAAATGGCAGGATTTCCTTCTTTTTTATTGCTGAATAATATTATAACATTATAATATTATAACATAATATATAATATTATGTTATAATATTATATGTTATATATATACCACATTTTCTTTATTCATCCATTGACGAACACTTAGATTGTTTCCATGTCTTGGTTATTGTAAATAATGCTGCAATGGACATGGGGTGCAGCTATTTCTTCAATATAGTGATTTCATTTCCTTCTGATAAATTCCAGAAGTGGAATTGCTGGATTGTAAGGTAGTTCTAGTTTTAAATTTTTGCAGAAACTCCATACTTTCAGAAAGCCCTAAAGTCAAAACTTGGAAGCAGATAAAATTGATGATTCTTCATTTGTATTTCCTCTAAAACAATCAGCTCTCCCCTACCCTATTAACTCATTTTAAAATTTCATTGATTTTACAGAATTTTGGTCTTTATACACCTTTCCGGAAGCACGTTTACTGAATAGTGTGAGTTTCTCTCCATTTACCCCCAAGCTGAAACCTTGTTTCACTTTAAGGCACATTGCCTGAGTGAGATGGTATTAGGAGGTAGGGCCTTTGGGAGGTGATGAGGTCATGAAGATGGAGCCCTTAGAAATGGGATCAGTCCCCTTATAAGACAAGACATAGGAGATGATCGCGCGTGCTCTCTCTCTCTACCATGTGAGGACACAGCGGGAAGGTGGCCATCTGCAAACCAGGAATCTGGCTCTCACCAGACACTGCCTCTGCTGGCACCTCGATCTTGGACTTCCCAGACTCCAGAACTGTGAGAAATAAATGTTTATTGTTAAACCACCCAGTCTACGGTAACGTGTTATATAGCAGCCTGAACAGACTAAGACACTCACGGTGTGTAAAGCACTGTGCCGGGCGCCACGGGTTCAGTGAGGTCGCACAGAGACCGGGACACAGGCCTTGCTCTCCACAGGCTCACAGCCCAGGATTGGGGAGATAGCTCCCTATGTAATAATTTGAATACAAATTGGCCAGCGATAAAAGGCTATTATAGGAATGCAAAGTACAGGGGGAGAATTTGATAAGGCCGTTAGTTCTAGGGAGGCCTTTCAGTGTGCAGTTTGAGCAAGGCCTGGAAGAAGTGGTTACAGGGAGGGTTGCAAACTCCTAGGCATGAAAAATAGACACGGAGTGTAGACATTTTCAGGGAAGTGAAAGGAGCCGACTGGGTGGGCCTCAGCCGATCCCTCGAAGGCCTTAATAGAACAAAGACTGACCTCCCCTGAGCAAGAAAGAATTCTGCCAAAGACTGCTTATGGGCTGTAACTCTCTTCTGTGTTTCCAGTCTACCAGCCCACCCTGTCAGATATTTGATTCAACAGCCTCCTCCATTGCAAGCCAGTTTCTTAAAATAAATCTCTCTATGTACACACACACACACACACACACACACACACACACACACACACACTGTTGGTTCTGTTTGGGGGAACCCTGACTAATACATATACTGTCACTAACAAAACTGGGAGCCAGTGTCATGGGCTTAGGTCCTGCTTCTGCCACTTAATATATCTATGTAGTCCTACTTAAGTCTCTCTGAGTCTCTGTTCTGTCACGTGTAAAATGACATGAAACAATCTTGATTTGCCTGGCAATGAAAACTGTGGCATTCACGGCCAGGATGAGAGTGAAGCTCAGAGGCTTAGAGCTCAAAACTTCCTGAGACCCTTCCTCTCAGATGCTCACCCACATTTGCATGCTCCTGGGAGTATCTCCTAAAATTTTGTCCTAGGTGTCTCTCTTGTCTTACTTTAGCTCTGGCCCTGATTGTACAGAGAAAACATAATGGACATTGGGTAGAAGAGCCCATGGGCTGACAGCTTGTGACCTCTCTTAGGGCAGAGATCATACAGTTTTTATCTGTATTTTTATCTTTATGTTCACTACACCCTAGCGTTGGGCAGAGAGCCTGGCTCCGAGGAATCTCAATCAATGTTTATTGAATTAATAAATATTTGTTTAATGACGTAGAGAAACCAAGGCAAGTATGATAAGTAAATAAATGATAGGGCTCTGAATAATCAGTCTCCAAACAGAATTCAGCAAAGTATAAAAGAGCATTTGTTACATTAATGTGTCCAGAGAAGACCTCACCCTGGAATGAGTTCAGTATTTAAAATCTATTTTCCAACCTGTAACAGAATAGAATGCATGTAACATAATCAAAATGTGTATAATTTGTAATCGAAATCAAGGTCTCATACCATTGACCCTGGAACAAATGTATGATTCAAAATGCAAAACTCCAAAGTAAAAAAACTTTCTGTAAAATTTATAACATTCATAATACTCTCCTCCTACATTCATTCCTGAAGGGATTTTTTTTTTTTTTAAGATATAAATGTCGCTCTGTTGTTAGATTTGGGGTTGCTATGTTACTTAATTATATTAAATGTCATTTGTGCTCATCCAAGAAAAATCTTTACTTTCATCTTCTTTTTTTGGAATAATGTACGTATAGCCTAAACAAATATTCGTTTGGAGGGAATGAATTGTTAGCATAAAATTTGTAATAATGAATTCAGCTTTACTTTTATTCTAACAGAATAAAAATCAAAGTGAGAAAGACAGCTAATCTTATTCTTCCACTTAGAACCATAAAATGAAGGCAGCACTAATTAGTTGCTTTCTAGCAGGTCCCTGGGTTTTTAAATGATGGTAACTCTAGAAGCACTGAGTTTACACTCCGTTAAAACTGAATTAATAAAAGAAAGTGAGATGAATGACACTCTTGTTCTATGATTAAATATATTGGTTGTCTAATAGATAAATAAATTTATTATTTGTTTGATTTCAGAAGCAAGAATTGACAGGTGAATATACCTGCAGAGAACAGAGGTACGGAAAGGGCTCTGCCTCCTGCTTCACCACCGGCCTCTTCCTCCCTCGCCTCCTCAGCTCCATGGCTATGAAAAACAAGACAGAAAAACCCTACAGTCTATTTTTTAATGTATTCTGTAGGAGAATGCGCACAGCAATTAAAATATATTTTTTAGATTTTATTTTTCATGCTTAAAAGTGAAGAAAAGAGACCTATGATTTTCTATTCTGGTAACCCCTATTGATTTATTTATTTTTTTTAAATTGAAAGCAATAAATGCTTTTGGTAAGAAAATTCAAACAATACATAAAAGAATACATTTGAACGAAAAGCTCCCTTCTTCACCCAATTACTATCCTCATAGAAAACTCGTTAATGATTTCTTGAGTGTCTTTTCAGAAACAAAATTAGGCTATCTCAGCATATGTTTTCCTTTTTTTTTTTTTAACTTACATATACTGAATTATAATATATTTTCCTCTGCACCTTGTTTTTTTCACTTAAGAATATACCTTGAACATCTTTTTGTCTCAGCACATCCACTGTATTCTTTTTGTAATGCTCCCTAGTATGTCACTGTATAAATGTACCCTAATTTATTTATTTAACCTGTCCGCTGTTGCTGGACATTTGCAACAACGTTTTGCTATTACAGATAATGTTTCAGTGAACACCTTTTAACATACATCTTGACCTTGTCCTTCTATGTATTTATAACTTAACTGGGACCAATGCATAGAGCTGCATAGGTTGTACACTGCACTGAGCATCTCATCTGTGTGGGCGCCAGTCACTTTTTAGACATTATAACTTTAAATGCTTATGATAATTTTTGGCAGCTAGACATAAACTGTCTCGAGGAAAGAGTTCCTTTTCCTAATTTGCACAAAATCATCATGGCCCTGGGTAAACGACTGTCAACAGAATTACTGAGGTAAAGGACACCTACACCTGGATTTCTGATACCCATTGCCACCTTTCCCTCCAAGATGGTCGTACCCATAGACACCAGTTTGGAACGATTTCGTGGTTGACTCTGAGATCTAAAACTTACTGTGTTGTTTTAAGCCCTGGTCAACTTTCACTTACCCGAGGTTCTAAGAAAGAGTGAGAATAGGAACACTTAAAAGCTACAAAAATTTGATTGTACCTTCCTTTCCCTTTCTTTCCAGGGACGAAGGAGCAGAGACCAGCAGGAGAGAAAAGAAGCTGCTGTAGCCCAGAGCACCTAAAGCTTGTGGAGTTGATTCCTGAACATATATGTGTTGATAAGATTGTCTTCTTTTGTTCTTTCTTGGAGGAATTAGATGAGCAGTATTGGGAAAGGTGCAGTAATGCTGTAATGGTGGGGAGGCTGGCATTATGGGATCGAAGATGGGATTGTCGAAGTACATCCGTTGTGGGTTATAGAAAAGCATAGCTTACTGTTGTAGACTTCTTTAATCCCAATGACAGACTGCCTCAATAATAGCCTGGGTTTTTAATGACAGCAGCATACATTATAAAGCACTTTTGGCCATAGGCGTATTGTTCCATTAGTCAAATTATGCCTGATATCGTTCTCATTACCATAAAATGCCTCCACATTGGACACTCAGTGGGGTTCTACTGGATGCTACTGTACATTTCAAATGGCAGGAGAAGCAGATGCAATCCCGAGACGATGGTTACACCAAGAGGAAGGACATTGTTAAGCAACGTCCACAATGAACTTAAAACAGAGATGAGGAAAGTGGGGAGCGGCGGGCGGGGGTGGGGCGGAGAAGAAAACGAGGTGAGAAAAGATTAAAGAGGTGGGAGGAAGGAAGACCATAGAGAATAAGAATAACATTAAAATAATATTGAATGTCAACTCGAAAAATAGAAATAAATTAAAAAAAAGAAAAAGCAGAGAGAAATGAAACGTAACTAAGTAAGTAAATAAATAAGTAAGTAAGTAAGTAAGTAAGTAAATAAATAAATAAATAAGAAAGAAAGAATTGTCTTCAGAGGTAAGTGACAGACTCTATGGAACTACTTTGGCTGGTCAAAGCAGGAAAGGAAGTTGAATGTGTAGACCCCAGTCTCATCAACCTGCTTGGAGACTCTGGACAAGTCCTCCACCCACTCTGCTTGCCCCTCAGTTTCCCTACTTGTCAAAGAGGCATGAGAGCGACACCCCCTTCTAAGGTGGGGAGGACAAAAATCACCAAATAGTATAAGAAGGCTTGGGATGTCAAAAGCAGGGACAGAATGACACAAGGTCATGTCTGTGGGTTCGACTTGGCCTCTCATGGTGCTGTATAGTGATCCAATTCTCTTCATCAATAAAGCATGATAACCGTCTCACTGAGAGCCCTTGCAGAAATAGGAAATTAACACGAGAATCCTCAAAGTTGGCAAAACAGCATGGCCTGTAATGTAATGTATCTCTAGCAATTATCAGGGGCAGACAGCCTAACAAGGTCTTATTATGTAATTTCTTCTTGTGATGAAACTCTAATCTGTTCTATGTTTCATCTTCAGGGACAAAATGCAGTTTACGGCGGGTCCCAAACTTGTTTAAAGGGCGGGGGTGTTCCCGCGATTAGTTACATCTGCCTTTCATCAGGGCGAGTTCTGAAGCAGAAGCCAGCCGCGTTGCACTCCTCACGGCCGGGCTCAGGTAAGACGGCACAGAACATTTTCTGGATTCAACCTGTTCTATGAAACATTGCAGTTCAACGGAACTCATTGGTTGCTATCAATTTAACCAATCTGGCTGAAAATGTTTATATAAGTTTATGATTATTTTTGGAAGGAGGAGTATTGGTGATGGTGTGGGTGGGGTTAATGAATGTCTCAGACAGGAAAGGTGTTTACGCTTGAACTTTTCTTTTTAACTTTTATTTGCATTTATTTCATGCTGAATTTATTCCCAGGCCATAAGTTTTTGTTTCTTCAGTTTCTTTGGGGATATAGTTTTCTTCTAGGCAACAATCTACTCTTTTTTTTTTCAGTAAAGATCATCTCGATCTAGCAGGCGGGGTTCGTGTAGGGGTTAATCCGACCGTAAGTTCTGTAAGCCTTGGAGATGTATCTTGGGCGTTTTGTTCACCAAGATGAGCTCACTGACCAGAGAATTGACATCTAAACTCTCAAGGTTGGCATTACTCTCCGCATTTCTAAGCATGCGCAGGAAAAACTCAGCACGCTTTTGGGGCCATCCACCTTCTGTCCTGCCCCACTGTTTAGCTTGGGCATTCCACCATCGAAGTGATGAGGTGGCATGTGTTGCTTCTGTAAAGTGACATCTTTTAGAGACTTGGTGTCTTTTCAGATATGCAAACCTTTGATGGTCTGGGCAGTTTCACAGATGCTCATAAAGTGAACATGAAAATCTGAACCTCCTGGTTTGCATGATTTTGTGGGGTTTTCTGGGTCAAGTGAGTAGTGGACCATTTTCAGAGATTATCTCGGGTTCCTTACGGATGAGCTTCAACTTATTTTTGCATCCTGGTACTACTAAGGACTGTCAAGTAATAAAGTCAGAAAAACAGAAGACAGGACAGCCAGGTGGTGGGTTGGACAAGGACACGGCCGAGAGTGGCTTTCTGTCCATAGAGTTTGTAGACCTGGAGAGCTTTCCGTTTACTCCGCCTCTGGATGTCAGAAGGCTCAGGCTGTGCTCCTCTGTGACAGCGGGTGTTCGAAGCCAAAGGATAAACGGGGTGCTTCTCCTTGTGACATCTACTCTATTCAAAGATTTGAGACAAAGAGATCATTGCTTTTTGTTAAATCAAACCAGGTGTGGGAAAGCAAACAGGGCCTGAAGTTTGAGATGAACTTCCCAAGGGATGTGTGCTTGCTGCAGGCAGCTCTGGCTCTGCCATCCGTGCAGGTGGCTCGTGGAAGAGTTTGGGGGAACATGCGGTTACATGGCTCATCGGGGGTCATCTGGCTGGGCACCCACGCCCATGCTGTGCATGTCTTCTAGAATGCCTTTCTTCTCGATCTCTCCCCGCTAAAGTCTGTCTCCAATAAGCTCAGGTGCAGATCTCCCTTCCTTTACAAACGATTTCCTTTGGACTGCCCATTGACTCTGTGTTCTTTGTCACTTCCTATCTATGGCACTTACTGATTCCCAGGGACATGTAAGGCCACGTCTCAACTCCTCTCCTGGCTGGTTCTCCTGGAGGGTACAGTCTAAGTGTTGTGCCACCTGACGAGCACTCTGCCTTGTCGAAGGGGGGATCTCAGTAAACCTTCGAAGATAAAGAGCGAATGAGTGAGAAGCTGGTATTCCTAATTTGGGGCCTAGCAGGCGGCTGATTTTATTTCTTTTTGAAAGTGAAAATCAAGAGTGGGTTTGGTCTGGCTAGCGGGTGTTTTCTGAAAGAAGATGAGAGGAAGGAAACTAAAAACCACTCCTCCTAGACAAGTTTTCCTGTTAGGCAATGCACAATCACAGAAGGAGGATCTTCTGAAAATCCTGACACTGCAGAGACAGCATTTTGACGGGCGACTGTCATTGGTCCTCATTTTCCAAGTCTAAATCGAAAGTGAATTGTTGATCGGTTGACTTCTGCCTGCTGCCCTTCTCTTAGGGATGCAGACTAAATAATTGCCCTCTGTGAATTTTCCAGATGCATCAGTCCCAATGCACCTCTGATGATAAAGAAATATTAACTGAGAATGAATAGAGTCATTAAACAAAATTAAATAATTATGATATGTGAAGGACATCATGTATTGTAATCAAATTATGGAAGAAACTTCCATATTTATGGAAGAAACCTAATTCCCAGAAGACTTCTCTTACGCCATATTCGGGGAATCTTAGTTCTCTTGGGCATCATGTCCTAGTTTGGATACTCCCCAAATTTGTGCTGTGTCTGAGACTCTCTGGGACCATTAGCTCTGTCCAGGCCCTTTGTGAGAAGTGTTTAATAGAGGTGAAGTCGGATCAGAAAGGCTTCCAAGTCTATGGCCATGCCACCCTGAACGTGCCCAGTCTCATCTGATCTCGAAAGCTAAGCAGGGTCGGGTCTGGTTAGTACTTGGATGGGAGACCACCTAGAAAGACCAGGTGCTGCAGGCATTAAAAAAAAAAAAGAAAAAAGAAAAAGAAAGAAAGAAAGGCTTCCGAGTACTAATTCTGGTTCTGAACCTGGCTTTCTTTGTGGCTTTAAGCCAAACAGGAAAGCTTGTCTGCACTTTATTTTTCTTATTTGACAAACGAGGAAGACACTGTTTCTCTGTCAAACGTCTCAACACCTGAATACGAAGCAACTTCAGCCTCCTCTGTCGCCAGGTTTAATTTTTTTTGCGTTTTGGTCATCCTAAGAAATCCGGGGATCCGTTCAGTGCCAGGATGTCTTCCGCAGTCGCCTTCCCACTCCTGGCAGTGAACCCAATTCTGGTTTTACTGGAAAGATTACAGCTAATTTGATGACTTGAACTTGCTCATCATTCTCATTTTCTGCTGACATCTCTCCACGTCTGCGGATGTCTCCCAGTTTCAGACAACTCTCCAGAGCTCACTCTTTCCCCTGGCCCCGTGGTCCAGCCAGTTGCCTCTTCCTATTCCACTTCTCGCTACTCGCACCGCCATATCTTAGGTTTCCTTTGCAACTGTTTTCTAACGTGCCCAAGTTTTAGTCTATTTTTAAAAAGCACACTAGAAAACCGAAATGCCTTCGCTGGACCTTGCCGTCTCTTCGAGTCTATTTATCGCCTTCCTTGTGCAGCCGGACATCTCAATTTCCTCTTTCCACACGGCCCCTTAGATTTGCTAGCTTCCTTTCTCTGTCGTTGCTGAAATTGCATTCGCAGAGGTCACCGGGGATGCCCTTGTGGGCCCAGTTCACACGGGGCATTGTTTGAACGCCATTCTTGCTTCCTCAGGCGCACTGGTCCTGGCCCTGCGCTTCTTTCTTTCGACCTTGCGTTCTGACGCACTCCTCTGGTTCGTCTTTGTCCGCCTATCTCCTAGAGTTCCCACGCTCACCCACTGCACAGCACGGCGTCTAAGAGTCTAAACTCTGACATCAGCCTGCTTGTGGCTGAATTCTAACTCTGCTACTGATTAAATGTATGACCTTTGGCAAGGTCATCCCTCTTGCCTCAATTTCCCCATTCTTAAAATTAAGATGGCAAGATACTTACCTTAGATTTGTTGTAAGAATCAAACAAGATAGTCTATGTAATATTTACTTGCCCCAATGTTTGGCACATAGAAATATTCAATAAATGTTATCTGTTAGCATAATAATATGCTCCTAGAGCTTTGAAATGTCATTTTCTCCGCCCTTTTAACACATATTGCCCATGTTACCCAGCACGGGGCCAGACAATAAACAATTATTGGTAGATTTATGCACGTGGTCGTAGAGTCCAAGGAAGGAGGAATGATGGGTGGAGGGAAGATCTCAAATTCTGCAAATACCATCACACCCATGTTTTTGATTTGTTTTACCAATAAATCATTTAAATTGCTGATAGTTTAAAACAGTCCTTTCAGGACCAGTGGTGTTTATTGAGCAGGAAGGGTCATCAACAGTTAAAGCTCTAGTGTTTGGTGCACCAATCAGTCACAATGAGGCCGCTTGGCCTGGAACACAGTGCCCCATCCGTAAATTAAATGCAGCCCTAACAGGACTAAGGAAACGCTACAGCGGCGGCTGGGTGCGGAGGCCGCCCGGAACCCGTCTATTGAGTGATGCTGCCATCTGGTGGCTGCACGAGGGAACTGTTCTGGGCTGAGCCGTTTCATCTGGTGCAGAAGAGCCTCAAAATTGCAGTCCTTTCTTTAGAAAAGTGTGGGTAAGACTCGGAATGAGGGAAGAATAAGAGAAAGCACAGCGCTGGGGTGGGGTGGGGGGCGAGAGAGAAGGGGGAGGAAAAAACACCTCAGCGCAGTTTGGGGAGGTAAAGGGCACAAGTGATGCTTGTGTCCATCTAGAATAACCTTGTCGGTAGCAGAGGACAAGTCTCTCCTCCACCCCAATATCATCTAAACTTTGATTTTTTCCTTCACTTTCCAACACTCAGTGCTAATCCGTTATCCTGAACACACTTTGCTTCACCTTCTCATTTCCCTTCTTCCGCGTTAGGAATTCGGGGCTGGAAAAATTGAGCCGAGTCATCCCATTTGGCTGCCACCCCAAGAACAACAGCCCCTCCCTCCAAGTCGCTCCCGACCAGCGCTCCAGACACGAGCGCATCACCTCACCACGTGTGAGCCAGCCGCAGGTAAGGGCCAGCCCAGACTGCTGCGGAAAGAAGCCACCGCCCACTGGGGCTCCCCAGTCTTTCTGGACTGTCACTCAGGCCACTGGTATCAGAGGGAGTTGACGTTTTCTTCTAAAGTTGAAGTGGGCCATGTTGACCATCAAGACAATTTTTTTTTCTTTTCACAAACTATGTCAATTCGATCTGTATCAACCCATAGATGGACTAGAGACAATTATATTAAGTCGACAAACAGCTTTAGGATGAGAGGGGACGGAAGGGGAGATATTGATGCTTCAAACTGAAGTGTCTACGGTGTGTCAGCACACAGGACACTGTCTAGGAGCGGGATATATCTTGTAACAGTGACGGAAAGTGTAGATTTGGGAGTTTGGAACGGACCTCTGCCTCTACCGGCTGTCCCGGTCTCTAAAACAGGCATAATTAAACCTACCCCGCCAGGCTGTTGCGAGGATTAAAGGAAATACAGAAAAGGCCTCTTCTTTGAGAGGGTGAAACTGGATTTTAGAGAGTTAATGGGAGAAGTCGGTTAAAGCAGAGATTTATAAAAGATGACACATATGTCAAATATTTTATTTTACCTTAAAACATAGAATTTCTCAATCTTTAATGTAGGGCCACGGCCTTTTCTTTGAACGGCCTTTTCCACTAGTTGGTGCTGTGTGAATTGTCTTTCTCGCATAAGCCATGCACATTGTACTTCATTTATGAGCTCTAGTTTTGGTTTCTTTCAGTGTAGTGAGAATATAAAGACATCTGGGAAGGCACTTTCTGCAAAATCATTCTAATTCCAATAATCATTCCAGATTATTAAAACTTTTTCAAAACTTTTACTGTCCACACCTCATTAGATAGCAATTTTTAAAAACAGCTTCCCACTGTTGAATCTTTCTGAAACATTCAACCTTGCTTTCATAGCAACACCTTTCTTTGTATACTCATATTTCATCAGTTGCTGTGATATTTAAATTTCCGTTATAACAGTCAAGTACAGCTGTCCTAAACTGATCCCTGGTAAGCATATAAGGACTAGTGGAGTAGAGGTCAGGAGTCACTATCAGCCACAAACATTGGTTGGTACAGTTCACAGAGGCCTTGGAGAACATGGTTAACCTGGCCGGTTGGTTAAGCGGAGGTCAGTTAAAACAGCGTCTCCTGCAGTATATACAAAGTGGTAAATATAGTGTCTAGTATTTATAAGTGTCTAAGAAATGGTGCTATTATTATTATTATCATTAAAAAGTTCAGGGTTGAAAGGATTGTTAGAAATCGAATAGTTGCTTTTTCTCATTTTACAGATAGAATCAAAGTGTTTTATAATTATGGCTTTTATATATACCTTTTGGTTTCAATAAGTAAAAGGATTATTATATAAAGTTAATATTTTGAGTCAGAAGGAGTTAAGTTTGTAAAGGCACCTAGGATTCAGCATAAAGCCCTGAACAGTCTTCTAAGTCACCTCGAACCCATGTCTGTTCGGGAAGACCTGGTAGAACGATAATGTGGCAAAGCAGCCAAGCTCCAAGGGCCCGGGGCGGGGGACGGTGGGGGGCGGCGGGGGAGGGAAGGTTGGGGAAAACATGGGGACAGGGCACTGGCACACTCAGAAGCACTTCCCACAGGAAGAAGAATTTGTTATAGAACATGCACAGGGATGTGTGAAACTATAAGCAGGACCAAGCCTTTGGCTTCAAGGTAGCCAGGTGACCTCCCAGCCATGGCCTCACTAGACTAGAACACCTGTGATGACCAGAGCGACCCACTAGAAAAAAATTAATTCTCATAGCAAAGAACAGCTGTTTGGGGGTGAGGTGCAGTTAGAACACCTAAGAAATCTTAGAATCCGCGAGCCGTGTTTATTCATAGTTTACTTAAAATGTTTCCCTTTGAGATCCTGTATTGTGACAGATGGAATATATCTTTTTCTTTCCTTGGGTTGGGTCTGAAGGACTTCAGTTGTTGCAAAGGAGGAGGGAGGACACTGCAGGCTGGAGGGAGGGCAGGTGGGTGGCAGGAGTCCTTTAAGAAGCTGCAAACTCAAGAGACACAAAACTCCAGGTGATAGTCTTTGGGATCCCGAATTAGCTTACTTTATTTTTTAAGGAAGCTTTCAATTTAAGAATAGTACCCAAGAAGAGTGCACGAATCATGCCTGTACAGCTCGATGGGATTTTCATTTTATTTTGAAAGTGAAATTCAGTGTGCTTCACAAATATATGCCTTCAATCTCTTGTTATCTGTAGACCGATGCTCTCCCCTGGCTTACCGTGGGCCCCAGCTACTCCTCAGGCTTCGGGGCCTCTCCTGATGCATGGCCTCAGGTTAATAGTGTTTGTCAGTTCTGGGGTGATCTCATTTCCAGTGCAGAGGTTCTTATATGCCAGCGTGTATGTAGCATCACCAGGCACCTTGTAAAAACATGCAGTGTTCAGGCCGTATGCTCCCTCCGATTCAGATCCAATAATTATGGGACAGGCCTGGAGTTTTTTTATAACGAGCGCTCCAGAGGATTCAGATGTAGGAGGTCCAGCCAACTATGAGAAATGCTTTTCCTGCACTCAATATTGAGATGAGCCTGACAACCTGTGAGATCAAACTAGATTACAGAATTTATCTTGCGATGGGGAAGTGGGGAGGTGAGGAGGGGTTTGCTAGCAGAGGTGGTGAGCAAGAGGTGAAGCCCTGTGTGTCTCTAACCACATGCTCTATTTTCCACATGGAGCACTCAGCTCTCGTTTACTTTTCCCTGCTCGAGAGCCTCCAAGACTTTAAATTCTAGACGTGTCATTACAAAGTGACAAGCCTGAGTACTTGGCTTCTGAGGCCTAGAAGGCTGTCTCAGATGGCTGCAGCCCTCAGCGGCTTTGCTGATCCTGCAAGAGAAGTCAAGTGTAAAGAACAGAGAACCAGGGGTGCTTTCCTCCCAATGGAAAGAAGCGTCAAGCGACTGTCTTATGCTTCAGGACAGAGACACCAGCTGTTTTACAATGAGGCCTGTGCCCTCCTTGGCGAAGGGCCCTCAGCTTGAGGGAGCTTTGCTTCTTTTAAACTCCCTATACACATTGTTAGGCACGGTCAGCTTGGACCCAGAGCGTTCGGCCTGAGAAGCGGCAGGTTCTGTTGAAACAGATTGTGTGCAGAAAACCCAGGAAAGAAACCTCTGAGCAGGTGGGGTTTGTGTGTGTGTGTGTGTGTGTGTGTGTGTGTGTCCATGTGTTTTGCCTCTGTGAATTTTGAAATTCCTTTATTCTGGAAAGCATTGGCATGGTATTACTGTGACTCTCCAAGTGTGGCCCCGACCAGCAGCACCTGAGAGCTTGTTAGAAATGCACATGTGAGGCCCCGCTTCAGATGTACAGAACTTTGGGGGTCGGGTCTGGGTACCTGTGTTTTAACAAGGCCTCCATGTGATTCCACTGCATGCTCGTGTGTGAGAATCTCTGGCTTCATGTAATGCATGTGAGAATGCCTTTACTCAAACTGAAAAAAAATCTGGCTGATTCGTAGGGGTGCAGTTTTCTGGGTTTTAATTTAGGTCCCTCATTGCAGTGGTTGGGGGAAGTCTGCTGGCCAGAGATGAAGAAGAAATAGAGAGTGGGGGGTATGGGTGAGGAATTATTTTCATGCACTTCTCCAGTGTCTTCTGACCAAGGGAGCATAACCAAAACCACATGGGGCAAAGATAGTGAAGAGGCCAAATCCCCGTACACCTCCAGGTCAAACAGTCCAATGTGCCAAAGCACAGCTGTTTAACAGGGTTGGGTTCTATCCACTGCCTGCATTTAAATAAGTTTAAGTCTCAAGAACAATCAATAGGATGGCCAGCTTGTCCCTGCTTGTCTTGGACTTTCCCAGTCTTAGAACTGAAAATCCCATGTCCCAGGAAACCCCTCAGGCCTGGGCAAACCAAAGTGGTCGGTCACTAGTACTCTAGTTCAGTGACTGCCCACTGGAATTACTTGATGAGCTTTAGACATTACTGCTGCCTGGGCCCACCTCTAGAGACAAGGATAGATGTGGTCTGGGGCACAGACGTGGTCTCGGGTGACCTTAAAGCAGCCAGGGTTGAGAATCACTGCAGCTACTTGCCTGTCATTGCTCCTACTTAAAAATAAAATAAAATAAAATAAAAATAAAACCAAAACAAATAAAAGTCAATGGTTTGGATGAAGTTGGTCTGGTAACACACACTGTATGCAAAAGATGATTCAAAATGGATCAACAACCAAAATATAACTAAAACTATAAAAATGTTAGAAGAAAACAAGGGAGTAAATTTTTATGATCTAGATTTGGCAATGGATTTTTAGGTATAACACTAAAAGCATGAGCACCAACACTGAAAATCGATAAACTAGACTGCGTCAAAATTCAGAACTACCGTGCATCCAAAGATATTAAGAAAGTGAAAAGACAACCTACAGAATGGGGAAAATATTTAAAACCATATATCTGATAAAGATTTAGTAACCGGAATACATAAAGAACTCTACAACTCAAAAAGATAAACAATCCAATTATAAAATGAACAAAAGATTTAAATAGATATTTCAAGATATACAAATTACCAACAAGTGCACAAAAAGCTGCTATCGGGGAAATGCTAATCAAACCCACAATGACACACCACTTCACATCCACTCGGATGGATGTAATAATAATTTTAAAAACTAGAAAATAACAATGTGGGGATGTGGAGAAACTGGAATTCTGGCACACTGTTGGTGGAAATGTAAAATGGTACATTCACTGTAGAAAACAGTTTGGTGATTCCTCAAAAAGATAAACATAGAATTACCATATGACTCAGTTATTCTGCACCGAGGTACATTCCCAAAAGAACTGAAAGTAGATACTCAAAGAAATACTTGTCCACCAGTGTTCATAGCAGCTCTACCCATAATACCCAGCAAGTGAAAACAACCCAGGTGTCTATCAGCAGGTGAATGGATGAACAAGGGTGGTATATCCATATAATGGAATATTATCCAGGCATAAAAAGGAATGAAGTGCCAATGCATGCTCCAAACGCGGATGAACCTCAAAGACATTATGAGCAGAGAAAAAGAGCGAGACATGAAAAGACACAATTTTGAATGATTCTATTTACATAGAATATTTAGAATAGATAGATTCACAGAGACAGATTAATAGCTGTCAGGGGCTGGGGGGAGGGCAGAATGGGGAGTAACTCCTTAATGGGTATGGGGTTTCCTTGTGGAGTGATGAGAAAGTTTAGGACTAAATAGAGGTAGGGGTCGTACAATATTTAAAATAGTTAATTGTGTGTTGTGTGGATTTCACCTCAATTAAAAAAGATTAATGGTTCACTTTTATCTACAAAACACAATTGCAACTAAACTCGCGCGTGGTCAAAGTCCCTCAGAGCTGGCCTTTACTTCCTGGAGCCTTATCTTTGACCACTCTCCTATTTTCATTGTTATCACTACTACTACCACGAGACTCAGTGCCTGTTCGTGGAACCCCCCTGGAATTTCAGCGTGTCAAAAACACTTCCACCTCTCCTGGACGGTTCTCCCGTGCGCTGTGTGTGGGCTCTACCAGCTGTTCCAGACACGGTCCTCTCCAGCTCTTTACACCCACATACCAGCAGGTGTCCCCTGGGAGCCATCAGAAAGGCAGAATCCGGAGCCCCTACTCTGGACCCATTGAATCTGAATCTGCATTTTAACAAGATCTTCCGATGATCTGAGTGAACATTGAAGTCTAAGAAGTACTGATGTATACTGGTGGACCTCAACTCAGGCCGAAGTTCAGAATCACTTTGAGAGTCGTTTACTTGTAACATATAGTTTAAATAACATATACATGTGGTAAAATTACTGGATATTACATGATAAAAATTACGTGGTAAAAACTGGATATATATTTTTTTAAAAGTGTGAAAAAAGTAAGTCTTCCTCCCACCTCAGTTGTTCAGATTTCCACCCCAGAGGCAATTTTTGTTAAAGTTTCTTGGATATTCTTCCCTGTTCTATGCATATGCAAGTATAACTGTACATATAGATTTATCTCCTTCGTTTTTGTGTTTACACAAATAGTAGCACACTTACACACTAATTTGCACTTTCCACTCATCAGTATATTTTGGAGATCATTTTAGCACACTTTGATCTGTCCAATATTCTTTTTTAATGGCTGCATGGCAGTCGTCCTGAAGTTGGATAGTTCTAACATATATGTGTGTGATTTATTTATATTACAACTATTTAAGGACATTATATTGTTCATTACAAAGCTACAATGTCTATCTTCTGTGTACATCCTCGAGCATATGATGTGCCAATGGATCTGCTGGAAAAATTGCTGAAAGATATGTGTATTTTGAAATTATAAGAGAGAATATAAAAATCTCCTCTAAAGTACAGTACCAATTTATATTCTTGGGGGAGCTTTAAAAAAATCCAAAATTTCAGGCTACTTTTTACTTCAGTTCTCTGTGGGTGGGGTCCAGAATCTGTATTTAATTTCTTCGGTGATTCTACTACACGATGATTGTAGGATGGAACAGGAACCAGGGCCAGCTGTCTTGACCCCTGTGCTGTGATTCCTTCCAAGGTGCCTGGAATTGCTCTTTATCTTTTTATGTGACTATTCCATCTCCTCACCAAGGTGACAGGTTCCTAAGGAGAGGCCTCAGAAATGGTGCTTTTTTATACCTGGCACAGTGCTTGGTATATAACATGCTTGATGATAATGAGGCTTCCAAGAAGGTTTATAGCTCATTTGATGATTTTGCTTTTTTTTTTTTAGTTCCATGGACCGAACACAGAGAAGAATCCTGGGCCAGCCCCTTTCTATCCCCATCACCCAGCCCAAGAAGAAAAGGACATCGATGATGTTTTTCTTTTCCAAGGTTTGACACAAAATATTACTAATGAATGTCCCTTCCCAGTAACTGCTTTATAATGTGTGCTTCCCTGTTCTGCCTTGAGCACACTCCTCTGAGGCTCCTTCTTCTGAAAAGAAGTTCGATGATAGTTCTTTTAACATGGAGAGAATGTTTATAGAATAACAAGAAGATGAGTTGGGGTAAATTTAGCTTGCTATGAAATTGTAATAAAAATATAGACTGAACTGCAATGAATATTAAAAAATAATGATGAGACTGGTAATCACCCAAACACCCAATAGGGCTGCGGATCCAGTCCTTGGGTCTTGTCTGCATCTTGCATTGCCTTGGTTCTGGCTCTGGTACATGTCGCCAGGTCCTGTGCTATGCAGAACGCCAGAGCCTCCTGGTGTCAGGGCTCATATGCTCACTACAGAGGATAATCCATCTCTTGCCCTGCAGTTACTTCGAGTTTAAGTACTTGAAGTCCACGTTTCTGCATCAGCCCCACAGCATTTCCCAATTTGCATTATTTATGCATTTCTTTTCCTAATTTTAATTGCTCAGATGCATGCATTCTGGGGTGGGGCATCCTTCAGGTGTCCTGAAATGTCTGTAGATGTGTTTTGCTAATATGTCAAATGCTGTTGAGAGGCTAAGCACTGAGCATTGACCCTCGGATTTAGCCATACTGGGGACAGAGGACATCGACCTGAGTGCAGAAGGCTCAAGAGAGAAGGGAGGAGAGGAATTTGGAGAAAGGAAGTATAGACATATCTATTCTTAGACTATACTTAGTCTATACTTAGGTGTTTAGATACAAAGTAGAGCAGAAAAATAGGGAAGACCTGGAGGAGGAAGAAGGGGCCAGGAAGGGGCCAGGAAGCTCTTTCCTTCGAGATGGGAGGAATCCAGTGAGCCTCGTCCTGTGGAAGAGCTCCCTATTCTCAGCTCACGCTAACTCTTCTAAAGCCCCCTTTCTCCTGAGCTCTGTCACACTCTCAGCTGCCTGAGAGCACCCCTCTCCATAATCCCCCCAAATGACATCCCATGAGGTCCTCCTGCCTCAACACCAGCTTTTATTTTTCTTTACCCCTTTCCTCTCTCTCCACCTGTTTCTTCGTTATGTAGATCGAACTAATATATTTCCAGCAAAAAATCAGACATCTTTAGATGGAGAAAGAAGGCGTGAAATTGAGTGGGCAGCAAAGGATTTTCTTCAGAGTGAGGGATTGGGGCTGGGCTTGGTATGACTCTAAACATTCTTAAATCAATAATACATTTTGACTCATCACCCAGGTCTCTTGGAAACTGAGGTTTCAGAAGCGGGAGCCTCTGAAGAATGTGTTTTTCATCTTGGCAGAAAGAGCCCGGGACCCCAGTGCTAAAAAGCGTCACATGGCAATGAGAGGCCTGGGAACCATAGCTTGTGAGACCCCGGACAAGGTAGGAAGGGAAGATGGCGCTTGGCCAGTCCTCATGGCCTGAGTCTCCAGGACTGAGATATGGTACCTCATATACTAGTTATCTATTGCTGTGTATCAGATCACCACATACCTAGCATTTGTTAGCTCACAGATTCCTTGGGTCAGGAGTCCAGGTATGGCTTAGGTGGGTCTTCTTCTCGAGGTCTCACAGGCTGCAATCAAGGTGTGGGAAAGACTGCACTCTTTTCTGAAGCTTAGGTCCTCTTCCAAGCAGAAGTGGCTGTTGGAAGAATTCTGTTCCTTCCAGTTGTAGGACCTTTCTGGCTCTTAGCTGGATGCCACCTTCAGGTCCTAGAGGACACCAGCTCCCCACTTCTTCAAGGCCAGCAAGAGAGTGTCACCCACTCTTCTCTGCTAAGATGGAGTCCTATATCATCTAAGTAACCATGGGAATGACATCCCAAGACCATCATTATATTCAAGAAGCTGGAAGCAAGTCACTGGTTCCTCTTACTGGGAGGAGATTGTCTAAGGGTGTGACTCATTTGGGGTCATTTTAGGGTCATCATACCTCACTATTATCAACCTTGGGAAAAAGAACTGCAGGAAGGATTAACACACAGCTGGACAGCACCCTTTCTGGTGAATTTAATTTATTTTCTAATAATAATTTAGAAAATTATTAGAAAATACTTGTTGAGTAAAAGATGTTTTCCCCACCTCCTCCTTTATCATCTGTCAACTTCAGTGACCATGTCATCTTGTCCCCTGTTAAGGTCCCCGGTCTGCCCCAGAAACCTAGATCATCCAGGTCCACCCCTCTCCTTGACAGGCTGTGCTCAGTCTTGTCCACCCTTGAGCCGTGCTCCAGATCACTCTTTCTGTTCTCCTTCTAAGACTGACTTGGGCTGTTGGGTCATGTCAACAGAAGCATTTGTATCTTGATGAGGGTTGTTGCGGCAGATCCCGAAGAAAGCCATAGTCCCTTAGTTCGAGCCCTAGATTATTGGACCATTCGAAGCGGAGTTGCTTTTCAACTCATGGGAGGGACTCCCGCGCTACTGCTAACACTGTTTAAACCTTGAAAACAGGTGAGAAAGTATAAGAGAATTGTCCTGGACCTGCTGGTGCATGGACTGTATGACCCCGTGAGTTCTGAAGTCATCCACGAGAGTATGAAGACTCTGACCACCATCCTGGGAAAGAGCCAGGGGAAAGGTTTGGGCTCCTTCTTCATAGACATCACTCTTCAAACCAGGACTCTATTAGATGATGTAAGTGAGACAGCTCAGAAAAATTCTGGGCTATGAAAGTCTAAGTGGGATTAGAAATGTGAGCCCTGGGGAGTGTGTTGCTCAGGGCACAAGATCTCTGTTATTCACTTACTTGTTCACAAATCTTACCGAAAGACTCAGTACCGTGCTGAGGGCTATGGAAGATATAAAGAAGATTAGGATTCCAAAACTACTCCTCAAGTTTTCATTGTAATAGAGAAGTGAATATATGTACACTGATGAGGATGGCAACAATACCAGTATGTATTCAATGCTCTCTTATAAATGTAACAATAACAATGGTTAGCATCTAGTGAGCTCTTACTGTGTGCCAGGCACGGTGCTAGGCAATTTACACGGATTATCTCATACAGTCTTCAATAACCCTATGAGGTTGGCACTATTATTATTTTCACTTTATAGATGAGGAAACCAAGGCATAGGCAGGTTAGGTAACTTGCCCAAGGTTCACAGAGCCAATAAGTGAATATGAAACCAGGCTCTCTGACTATAGGACCTGCACTCTCAACTGCCAGGTGACCAGACAGGCTAAGTAAAAAAAATGTACTAATACATCGTTTGGTCTGAAACTGTGAGGACTTCGAGATACCTTCCTTTCAAGCTAACCAGTTAGCCTGCTGCAGACACACACACACACACACACACACACACACACACACACACACACACACGGAACAGAGAAGAAAATGAAACACTAAAGCAATTTTTGTATTTGTCACTTGTACTAAAAAAATATTTTAAAATATTTTATCAAATAAATGATCATTAGTCTACAGTCTTGCCAAGTCTCTATGACCCTCAATTCTAGATGCCCCTTGCCTCCAAGGAGATCCACTTCGGCCCTGTCTCCTCTGGTTCACCGGAAGCTGGACAGGACCAGGAAATACTGATACAAGTCCCTGCCTGAACCAGGAGTCAGGATGTGGGGTTACTGCCTTGGTTTTCTGTTACCTAATGGTGTGATAGCAAGTCACAGAAAGGCCCTGGGCCTCGGTCTCCTCACCTGGGAAGGGAAATACTTGGACCAGACACTCACCTTAGAGAGGAAGAAAGGACTAAACCCACAGACATGCACTCAGGGACGAATGAGCCAGTCAGACTAAAAGCAGGGAGAGCTGGCAAGGTGTCAGGGAAGAAACATAACTGTTATTTCTACTACAGATGGAAGAAACTCAGACCAAAGGTAAAGAGAGATGACCAGGCAAAAATGCTGGGAGTAATAAACAGGGAACGTGTCAAATGAGTTATGATGCAGCCAAAAAAAAAAAAGAAAAAAATTCCTTTATGTGTTGACATAGACAGAGCTCCCGGATATATTGTTTAATGGAAAAATTAAGGTGCATGCAGAACTGTGGCATGCCATGCTTGCATTTGTGTGAAAATGTGAGAAAGGACTATGTGACACGTATTTTTTTCCTTCTTAATTTTCTAGAGGGATACATACAAAATTTAGGTATTTATGTTTATATGACAAATTTATAACAAAATTTATATTTGCTTTGTTAGCTTGTGGGGAGGGAAATTTGGTGTCAGGTGGAGAGTGGTAGGAAGAGACTGACATTTTTTAAATAAATGCTTTTGGGCGTTTTGAATTTTGAACCATATAAATGTATTCTATTTCCAAAACATTAACTAATGAAGAAGAAAGCTGGGAAGCTGGGAGCAGCACTAATGATCCCACGTCTAATCCTTCTCTTCTGCGATGCAGAGGTTCCCTGAAGACTCAGCCCATCCCCACTCTGTCCCCCACCCCAGCCAGCTAAGTGCTTTAGACTGGATCTGATGGCCCACCCTGTAGCATGCAAACAAGGGAGATGGCTGTGGTCTTCTAGGATGCAAGAGCTTTTTGGTGATGACCTGCAATGTGTTGTTTTGTTCATGGGGGGTCCACAGGAGAGCGACAGCCTGAGATACTCGGCCTTTGTCTTGTTCGGGCAATTGGCTGCCTTTGCTGGGCGAAAATGGAAGAAGTTTTTCACCAGTCAGGTTAAGCAGACTCAAGATTCCCTCCTGATCCATTTACAGGATAGAAATCCCCAGGTCGCCAAGGTAAATCCATGACTCCCCAACCAACTGCATGGAATCTCTGTGCCATTCACAGAGGAAGTCGTAATGCAGCACTGTTGAGTTGAGATGCCAGACTCTCCGTTCCTGCCAATTAAATTATAAATACTTAGCAGCATATCCATGTGAATCTTGGAAAAAGTGCTTCCTCAATGTGTAATTGCTCTCGGAGCAAGAGTGCTATTTTCCATTTGCTGCCTCACCTGCCTAATCCCAGCACCTGGCAATGCTAGATGAGCTCTGGTTAATGGAGAGGGAGGGCAGAAAGGCCCAGGTTTAATCCATGGGGCAGCAGCCCACGTAATGAGGATATTTAGTCACGCCCAGTTTAGCCTTTGTCTCTGCACCTAGTATAGACTTCTAGTCCCTGGCTTCTCAATTCCCTGTTTTATTTTTTTTGTTTTATTCTGGGAGACAACATGTCCTAACAGGGTTGAATCAACCTCAAGATTGCTTTGGAGTTGAGCTGGGTGTTTCAAAACCATCAGGAGCAAAGGGTTCCACCAAACCACTTGTCTTCTTTAAGGAGAGAGAGAGAGAGAGAGAGAGAGAGAGAGAGAGAGATTTAGGAATCCAGTATCACTTTTGATGGGATAATAACAAAGCTATGGTGAACTATAAAGCTATGCCCTTCCCAATGCCCCCAAATTATAGACATGGTCATTTTATAAGCATCAACCCGTTAAAGTTCAAGTTTTCAAATTTCCTGGAAGTCACTTTCACACTCTCAGTGGCCCCTAAACCACAGATAGAGTGCAATCTTCTTTGCTTGAGATTCTAGAATTCTCTAATATTTTTGACAATAAGATGGTAATATTTTTTCTCAGGCTTGCAAAACAACGTTACGAGCCTGTACTCCATATCTGAAGCAAAGAAAGGAATACAGCTTCCAGAGTGAAGAAGATCAAAGGAACCCCAAACTCTGCCGGCAGCTGGTGAGTGAAGGAGGGTAGGAGAGAATTCTCCCAGAGGTCTCTGTACTCCCGGTGTTCATGCAGAAGGTGGCTGGGCACCATCAGGGAGTTATCCCTCATAAAACCACTCAGGCCAATTATGTTTCAATTGCAATTGACCCATAACCAAACGTAAATGGCTAAATGCCTGGAGGATTATGAACAAAGCATATTGGCAGTTCCAGTACAGATCAGTTAATGAACACAGGCAATGGCACCTCCAACTCTGAGAATCTGAAGATTCCTTGTCTTTATGCTTTGCATTTGACCACTGTCGACACATTCTGTACTCGAGGAGGTTTGCTGACTCCCTCCTTCATCTGTACCTTTGCTAATTTCTTTCAGAGCCACTATCATCCAGAGCTCCTGCAGTACTTCTACGCAAATAAAATTCTGTAAACACAGCAGCCAGGCAGTGGTTCTACGTGAGCACATTTCGGGAGGGCTGACGTTCCCCTTTTTTTAACTCTTTAAATGCTTCTGTGGAATTGTATAATGATATCCGAAGTAAATTTAAATGGCTCACATATGTCATTTTCTCCCTATACAAAGTGGATGAGAAACTACATACTTTCTCTGAGACATTTAAAGTACATGTAGATTTAGTGATTATTTCTCACCTTTTTTTTTCATAAGTTCAACGCTGTCATCTATCTTTTATTTTTAATTTCTGAGGCTTAGGAAAATAACTGTTACCTTAAGTAATTTTTAAATCTGCTATTGATACTTTGCTGTTTGCTACTGACATCTTTTTTTGGCAAGACCTATTTAAAGTTGGTCAAGGTACTAAGAAGATGATTTAGAGGGGTATCTTTAGCTTCTCATAATCTTCAACAGCCATTGCCTACGAGATTGTTCCAAATAAGAATTAATAAAGAGAAGAACAATCTATAAAGCATGTGCTGAAAAACCTCAGGTCGATGGCAGTGCATGGAATAATAACAATAATAATAATAAGTACCATTTATTGGGAATGTTTATAATTTATTGGACACTAAGTGCTGTGCAAGTTTTATTTAATAAAACGACACTACGATAAAGGTACTGTTATTATCCTAATTTTATAAATGAGAAAACTAAGGCAAAGAGAAATTAAGTAACTTGCTCAAGATGACCCAGTAAATAATGGAGCCATAATTCAAGTCCATGTGGTCTGACTTCTGGAGCCTGCATTCAACCAACATACCATACTGCCTTGTTATGGAATAATTGATGGATGGTTAGAAATGTAAGAAAAAAATTAAAATAAAAAAACTCCTCAGCTTCTGATCTTTTATTTAACTCAGTTTACTTTTGCTTTTTATGTACTAACTACGCATTTTTATTAATTTCATTTATGAGCTAAGTACATATTTTTATTAATCATCTATTGGTTATTATGTCCATTTTTTGGTGATCAATCTTACTTGCATGAGGGGTCACAGCACTCTCACAAAAGGTTTCAAGAAAAATCTCTTAGTCCTTTCCACCTTTCCTTCAACAAGATTGCCTCTAGAGCTTCTCTTATAGAAATTCCGATATTACCAGTGAACTTGGCATTCAGGTCATATCCTGGACCACCTATGTCTATTTTGAAAATGGAAAACATGAGAGGGTTATAAATGCTACGGAAGGATCGTAATGTCATTCTGAGAATCAGAAACTCAATTTTTTGCCCCAGTTCTCCAGACACAGGCCCATGTACACAGCACAGGTGAGGGGGTGAGGTGTGTCCTAGGAGAGACAAGTATGTGGAAGGTGGCAGAAGGAACAGCAGGAGCCAGGCATGAATGGATTTTATTTATTCCTATTTTGAATCTGGGGCCCCCAGTGTGAATCTGGCTTTGCCCCTTACTGATCTGACCCTGGGTAAGTTAGTCACCAAGTTGATGTAATAACTCAACTCATAGCGTTGTTGTGCTACAAAGATTTAGTTATGTAATACTGAATACTTGGCACATGCTTAGCACACAGAAGGTGCTCAGGAAATGTTAATTTTGCTCCTCACCTCAAATCAGCTCTCCAGATACTGTTTCTTCTCTTCTTGGAGCTGCTCAGGTTTCCAGAGAAGTCCATTCTGACTTGCAATATGGGGATTTGAGTGTTCTCTTGATTCTCCCCAAAGAATGATTGTAGTACCATGGGCAGCCCTGCATCCTGCTCCTCACCAGGACCCCAAAAATGTGGCTTTCAGCCTTACCTGCCATGGATGTTCAACGGATTGCTTGAATTCTTGAATTGCAAATGCTAGTGCCTTGACCAAGCATAAATCTGTCACCTCGGAGGTTTCGGAATGGCTCAATGCATTTCAATAAGGAGAATCATAACTGAATGAGAATTGCTAGTTGCTCTCTCCCCCTGGGCTCTGGAGGGATCTTGCGGATGCTCAGGGCAGGAGTGGTGCCTTTTATGCTCCCCAAATGGCTCAATGAGCTCTTTCATCCCAACAGATAGGCCCAACAGCTCTGCTGATAACTCTATGTTGTATCTTTTGGGCGATCTCTTGTTAATAATTAACGCCCCATCTTCTGTTTCCAAGTGTGACAGCTGTAATCATGTTCCTTTCAAGCTAATGAATTTCCTGCAGCAATGTGCAAATGTTAGCCAGGTGATGGCCCAAGTGTCACCCTGCAAGAAGAAAATGTTTTTGAGAAATGTAGATCAGAGTTAAAATGTCATTTCCTAAGCCATGCTGCCAGAGGCACATGCCATAACAAAAGTGTGATCAGAAATTCAAAGCTTTTAAACATCTTGCATTGGTTACATCAGCAGGTACAGCCTCTGTGGAGGAGAGAAGCTCAATTCCCAAATGTGACAACATGTGTGCCGGAAAGACACATGATTTGTTGTAGAAAACCTTGCTTTGCTCCCTGACCATATCACTTAACCAGCTGGTTATCTTTGGCAAGTCCTGTAACCTCTCAGAGCCTCCATTTTTTCATCTGTAAAATGGGAGGAAAATCCACCATACAAGATATTCTGACGATCAAATGAGGCAGTCTGTGTAAACCGTAAAATGTTATCCCAAGAAATGAGGTTGATGTTATTTACATGGTAGTTACTCATCATCACTCATTATCAGAGCCCATTTATACAGAGAAAGGGTGGGAAAATGAAATACAATATTGACACGGACCCCAATTTAAAAGCAACAATCGAAATGCAAAAATATTAAAAATATAAAAATGGTAAAATTAAGTATAATAAACACACTGTTTTACATCAGGATGCTTCTCCAGACAACAAGTACTCCTGTTACAATGTGAAATAGGATTCAGTTTGTAAGTTTAACATGTACCTATTGGGTAAAATTTAGTTACACTCGAACTTCTTCAGTGTGGTAGGAAGAGTAACATTCAGAAATTGTGGAAAACATGTCACTCTTCCTTCGGCTCACTCAAATATCGAGATTAAATTTAACTCAAAATATTGATGACTTTGTTAGGGAAGAGTGAAAGCTTTAACCTGTTTAGGGTTTTAAAACTGCTAGAATAACAGCTCGCTTACTAGACCTTTATAAGCTTCAGAAGAGTAAACTGAAGCAGTCTATCCAGGCAATGGACAGAGCGCGGATTACATTAATTCAAAGCGAATGAGCTCATTTTACAACCTTAGCGAGCAAATTCAATTTCTTAAACAAAAATGTTATACCTTAAGGGAATAAACACAATTCCTTATATTAAACATGGTTTACTTGTTTCAATGGTCAAGCTGTTTTATTGGTATGTCTTGCTTCTCATTAACTGTCAGTAAACAAAGGAATAATTTTATCATGAAGATAATGGAATATGCACAATTGAATCTGTTTAATCTTAAAAGACCTTTGCCCTACCTGGATCTGGGGTTATAACTGGATCCAAATATGTATTGATTAACCTCCTTGCTCTTACCTTTCCCAAGAAAAGGACTGGCTGGCTAAGCATTTTGGATTTCACAAGGCTTTTTATTAAATACGATTTAAAGTTACATGTCAATAAATGAAGATTGCCTGAGAAGTCAAAGCCTGAACTTCTGTTTTCCCCGATAATCATGCAGGACTGTCCCCAGCTGGGTCCAGGGAAGTCACTTCCCTTCTTAGCCAGTAGAATGGGGAGGTGTCTGAGTGGGTGAGGTTGGGTTATATGCTCTTTAGGGGGTGTCCAAATCTTACCCCTATAGAACCAAACTAAAATAGAGTCCCTTATGTCAATGACAAAATTGGAGAAGGTCAACACAGGCACATAAAAGGAAATTTAACCTAATTTTACAGAAATTTACAGCTATTCTCAGAAATCAGCGGAGGACACCAGCCAATCCCCAGAGCCGAGTCTATTCACACCATCTCTGGACTTCCTTGTTCCCCTGACTCAGCTACCCTGATCCAAATAAGAAAGAAGACCACTAGGCAACCTATCAGCTGAAAACAAGCCAAATAACTTCTTTTATCCCATAAATATCCCTTAGTCTGTGAGCAATTTGGAACTCATTGCTCTCATAGCCCTGAGTTTCCCAGTTTGCAGGTCGAAAGCCTTGCCATAAACTCATCTGTCTGCTTTGTTTTATTCAGTGTGCAGAGTTTGGTTCTTGACACCCTCTGTGCTTCTAAGTGTTTCTACAGCTGGAGCCCGCAGTGCGGCAAACAGCAGGCGCAGAGGGTTGAGCTTCAAGCTTCTTCCACTTTCAAAATGCTTTAGATAAGAGGGTAGTTAACGGTGATCTCTCATCAAATGAAAGCAACAGTCCATCGATTTTTTTTCATGGGTGGCCATAAAACAACCATTAAAAATAAACAAACAATAAACAGCTGGCAAACCCTTTGCCTCTTTTTTAGCTCACGCCTCCTCTCTTCAATCTGCCGCTGCCCTGGCTCTACCGGGAGGAATAAATACAGATTATGAGATATGTGATGTCTGCAGAAAGGGGTGGTGGCCAAGACATCACGGGTGGTTTATTGTGAAGGAGGGTTGGGCGAGGCTGGGATTTTCCTGCCGGATATGTGTGGTGGGTGTTGGAAATTATTTCTGGCCTCAAAAATTAATTCCTCCCTCCTGTTATGAGCACAGCCACCCCAGGGGCCCATCAGGCACATTTCCTTGTCCTTTTGAATACAGCCCTTTCACTGGAGGGAAGCTCTATAAATGAACATCTATTATTCGGTTTAGTCTTCAGGTCCTTCTGCTGGGTTATTAACGGCATCCCGTAGCCTGTTGCAGAAGGTTTGATGGTTGCCTGAGGAACTCCCGTACCTCATGCGGCCCTGCCCTTTCTAGAACTATTTAACAGCATGAGTTTGTATTAACATAGGACCAGAATCTGCAAGGAAGGCAAACGTGGTCAGTTACTATTGCTGTACAACCTTTCCTGCCATGAGAATGTCATTTCTTACCAAATTTAAGCACATTTCTTTGATTGACTTCTTCAATACTGTTGAGTGCCAGTGATTCCAAAAATTTGTAGTATGTGTGTGTGTGTGTGTGTATGTTTGGGTAACTGCATAGAGAAAAACTTTTTCAAGTACGCATTACTTATCAAGAAACCCATATTTCAAAGAGTGCTAGAAAATTCAATGGAGCTGCTTTTAAACCACCTCTACCCCACCGTAACAATTAGCCCAATCTAGCCAAGGTTCCTTTCATCTTCTCTCTCTGTCTCTTCTGGAGGCACGTAACATCTGACAACTAACTTTGGGCTCTAGGGACAAATCCCTTCTCTGATCCTTCATTACATTCTTAAGAATTCGGGGCCCTCGGAGACCAACCAGGGCCTTTGGATTCTTTTGATCGGGCCTTTGGACTCTCTTGATCTCTTGATCTCTTCGAGAAGCGAGGAAGCCTTCTATATTAAGAACCACTGATCTTTTCCTGGGATCCCCACGTGGAAGTGCTGCCCGAAGGATTCTGCTTACATGGCTGGCTTGGCATGAGCTGATGTCTCTGCTCCTTCGGCTGCTGTGGAATGTTCCCTGGGAGAGAGCTGCTCTGTGTGCGATTACAGCTAATGGTTAGTCAGTCAGTCAGAGGCAGTCTCAGCTGGCTGGGGACAGAGGCACATGTGAGGCACTCCTCACATCTCTGTGTGGCCCTGTGACATCCTTTTTCACTTCCTCCTCTGAAAGTTCTGGTCTCGAGGGGCCCTCAGCCCCGAGTGTAAATACCCCTTACATTCCCTTAGCCGGCCAATCTTAGACCATGGATCCAGGAAGAGAACTTCTAGTGTGGGACCCCTGCTCAGAGTCAGGTGGTGGCAACAGCCCTGTGTGAATCTGCTCTTCTTGGCCTGGTCTTGACTTTTCTCTGCTACAATCAATAATCAATAATTCTATATCCTGTTTCCTAAGGGCCCTTTCTCTCTGACCTCAAAGTGGACAGAGCTGTTGAATTATTATATATGAACAGTGATTGTGCATTCGTCCCCTTCTCAGGGATGTTTGCCTGGCATCCTGTGCCTCTACTATGTACTGTCCACAGCCACTGTTGTGACTGTTAAATACTTTAAAGATAGCTAGTCCGAATTAAGATGTGTTGTAAGTATAAAATACACACTGGATTTTGCACACCTAGTATGAAAAAATAGTGTAAAATAGATCATCTCAATAATATTTCATATTGGTTATATTTCTCAAAGGATATTTTAGATATATTGGATTAAATAAAAGATATTATTCAAAACAAATTTCATGTGCTTCTTTTTACTATTTCTTAATCTGGGCTCCTAGGAAAGTTAAAATAATATATGTGGCTTCATGTGTGGTTCATGTTCTATTTCACTTGGGCCTTGCTGCTCTAGTAAATGCTTAAAAAGCCAGGTGGGTGGGGAGGGGTTTTTAAGCCAGAGATCTCCCAGAAAGCACATCTTTACGTCGCTCACCTGCTCCTTTTAAGAATAAGGGTCTCTCTGATTGGCATTGAATGGGTTTGAGCTAATTCAGTAGTCTCCTGCATAGAGACAAGCAAGGAGGGAGGAGGGAGGAGGTAAAAGAGAAACCTAGCCACTGGTGGGGCAAAAATTCCTGAATCTGGACAATATGATCGGGGTCCTGGCTCATAGTGACCCTTTTTGGCTGGGAGCCCAGATTGGTACAGCAAAGGGAGGCCTGAAACCTCAATTAATTTGTCCTTCTGCCTCTGGGGAAATACCAGCTATGTCATTTTGCCATCTGGGATGATAGAACCAGGCTGGGGCATTACTGCCTGGATGAGTGACTGGGCCTCACCAACGTAGTGAATTATGGGACTTTTTTTTTTTTTAACAATAATGTATCCAGACCTTCTGATCTCTGCCAATCTGGTAGTAAAAATAGCACCTCATTGCAGTTTTATTTTGCATTTCCCTTATCAGTTGTGAGACTGAGCATCTTTCTAATGGTTTATGCGTACTTCATGGTGAAGCGATCAGCTAGTAAAGGAAATACCTTTAGGTGGGCAAACTATTCAAGACCTATCCAGTCACCTTGAGCAGAGAGCTCTTTATCTACATAAAAGGCCAGACCATCTCAGATCCAGGAGGTAGGGTGGAGGTTCTGGTGGACTGGGCAGCACCCTATTAAGCCTTCGTAAACAAACTTAGACCATCTGAGATAAAGGGGACACTTCTCCCCAGTTGGATCTCTATCACTGGCCTGGGAAGAGGAGCCCCCTTGGTGAGGAGTCACTCTGGCCCTAGTATGTTTGGGAAGATTGGAGGGGAGGATGTTTCAGAGTTCCCTCCCCAGGAATGAAAGCTGGGGAAGAAGCCCAATTTACCTCCTTCGAAAGGAGGAAATCAAGCATAATAAATGGGGAGCATTATACCTTTGTAATTTCTCCAGATCCTTGGTAGGGATTAGCAATGAACCTCTTTCATGGAAAGGGCGTGAGCCTGTCTTTTGAGCCCTGAGCAAGAGGGCTGTGGGTGTCCGCAGGGCCATGTGGGAGAGAGGGCAGGCTGGGACCCAGGAGCCAGCTGCATGGGAAGAAGGAGGGGGCAGGACCCCAGTGTATGTGAGGAGGGGAGGGACAGCAAAGGGTGTGCTACCTTTATGACCCCTGGAACCTCAGCTCCTGAACTCCTCAAGCCCCTGGTCCTGCCACTCAACAAGGGGAGACTGCCAGCCAGCCCCTCTCTGGCTGGCGGTGGTACCCCCCTTAGCCAGAGGGAGAAAAGCAAAGCTGCTCAGTGACCAGAGGAGGGCGACAATATCCCGTCTTCCACCTCCCGAGAGCCTTCTTCAGGTCTGGGCAAAGACCAGCTTAGGATTTCCAGGACACACTAGGAATTCTCACAGCAAGAAAGGGTTTATTCTGCTGCTGCAGTGGGGCAGGGAAAGGTCTCACTCTTCACAGCAAAAGCAGGAAATTTCTCTCATTCCTGTCTCCAGCCTTTCAATAGGTATTTGTTGAAGGCTTTTCTGTGCTTAGCTGATAATCACCTAAGGGTTACCCAGGCCTTGTTACATGAGCTGCAGGTGCACCTCCCGGCTGTCGGGTGCCTCTGCCCGGCCCCAAACAGCGGCCTGAGCTGCCCCAAGGGAAGGGAGTTTCCCCTGTTTTTTTGGGGGGGGGAGGGCGGGGAGGCTGGTTAATTCCTACTCATGCTTCCAGAACCCTCCCCTTTGTCTTGTTTTTTGTTTTTGTTTTTGTTTTGGTGCTAAACTCATAAAATATAAAATCCACCATTTTAATCATTTTAAAGTATACAAATCAGTGACATTTAGCACATTCACAATGTTATGCAATCATCACCACTGTCTAGTTCCAGAGCTTTTTCATCACCCCAAAAGAAAGTGAATAAACAAGCTGTGGCACATCTAGACAATGGAATATTATTCAGCAATAAAAAGAAATGAGCTATTGAGCTGCAAAAACACATGGAGGAAACTTCAATGCATATTAAGTGAAGAAGCCAATCTGAACAGCCACGTATTGTATGATTCTAACTGTATGACATTCTGGAAAAGGCAAAACTGTGGAGACAGTAATAAGATCAGGGGCTTGAGGGAAGGGAGAGAGAGATGAAGAGGTGGAGCATGGGGGATTTTTAGGGCAGCGAAGCTATTCTGTATGATACTGTAACGGTGGATACATGTTATACATTTGTCAAAATCCACAGAACTGTGCAGATCAAAGAGCAAACTTAATGTACTATGGATGTTAGTTACTAATAATATATCAATAATATTTCTTCGATTTTAACAAATGTGCCATGCCAAGGCAAGAGGTTAGAAATCGGGAAACAAGTGTGGGGAGGAAGTATATGGAAACTTCATTTCCTCTGTGAACTTAAAGCTGCTCTAAGCAACATTCTATTAGTTAAACAATTGAAAAACCTCAACAGCTCCCCCCCCCAAATAAAAGGGTGACTGGGAGCTTCTGTGCTATAATTTCCTTTTATGTTTATTTGAATGCTGTTTACATGTGAGTGAAAGGCTGAGAACTACTGTATTGGTGTTGGAACTATGAAGGTATAAGTCTGAGAATAATAACCATCACCTGGATGTGAATAGAAAAAATAAAATGAAATCCTGGAAGAGTAAAATTAACTAACCCTGAAACTGCTCCATCTCCAGATCTCTTGTAAGAAAATAAATCTCTTGTTGTTTATTACTTGTAATTGGTCTTCATTTGCCTGCAGTTAAAAACATCTTAAATCATGTATAAGGATAATCAGCCCATTTTATACATAAGTAAGCTGAGGTTAGGAGAGATTCAGCTACTTGCCCAAGATCACACAGCTAGAAAGTGGTCTGGCTGTGATTCACCTGGTTTCCTAACTCCCAATGCTCCACATTCTTTCAATCTAATGTGTACTTCTCTTGAGTGTGGGAGGGACGTGTGATTTGCTTCTCACCAATAGAACCTGCCTCAGGTGTTGGAGGGACTCTCATCGCTGGCTTGATGAGTAAATGGCCGTGTTGGAGAATCAAGGGACTGCAGGCGTCTCTAGGACCCAAGGCGGCCTTCGTAGGCTGGCAAGAAACTTCAGTCATTAAATAAAATTCTGCCAACCACCAAATGAGCTTGGAAACAAATCCTTCCCCAGTCAAGCCTCCATGAGAATGCAGCCCAGTTAGTACATTGATTACAGCCTTGTGACCCTAAGCAGAGGACCCAACTAAGCTGTGCCTGGACTCCTGACCCACAGAAATTGTGAGATACTAAATGGATGATGTTTTAAGCTATTAAGTTTGTGGTAATTTGTTATGCGGCAGTAAAAAACTAATACACTATCCCCTATATGAGCCATATTTTGATTTTCCACAATTATCTAAATTGCAAATCTTGACATTGCTACAAATTTGGACTTATTTTTCAGGTGGATAAGCAATGATTCTGGAATGAAACAATTTGCTAGCAAGAGTTATCTTTTTGTTTTGAATTACAGGACAGCGGGAAAGAACCGTGTGGTTTGAACAGAGCATAATTAAATTGTCTTTCTTGAGACCTTGTGTCAATCTGATTAGCAAGCAAAGTATTTTTTCTTTTGGTTCCCCAGGTTGTAAATATTCTCTATCTGCTAAATCCTTTTGTCAGAAGGGATTTATGACACTAAATAACAAAGTACTTTCAGATCCAAATGATTTGCTTCATAGTTTCTCTTTTAATGAAAAACTTATTTCATTAAAAAAAAAGAGACCCATGCATCTGATTTTATATTTCTCTTGTTAAAACAAAGACTTATATACTCTAACTACGTAGAACTCACTAAGCTATGCCTGTTAATGGCCCTCCGCCAGACAAAGGATAAAGTCTCCTTTATCGTGAAGATGTAGCTGAGAAGCAGCCTAGAGGGGGTGACCAGCCTGGTCACCCCCGCTTACAGGTTTGACTTACAAAGGTGGGATGCTGTTAAACCAAGGGACAGGGAGGTAGGGTGGGGTGGACAGACTCCAAGGCCAAGTCCAGTCCCAATTCTAGACCACAACATTAAAACTAGCCAAGAACTCCAGTTTTGAGTTACTAGTATGTAGGATTAGCTGGAAGTCTATTACATTTTAAGGAAGCTTTATCACCAAAGAAATCCCAGAGCTGGCAGATAGTGTCTAGGGCAGTCCTCAAACCGCTTTCCAGAGAACGGGCTGCTAATCTTGGTCGATCCCCAGAAAGGACATGCTTTCCAACATCCATCTGAGAAGTGGCCATGGCAGACAAACTTCAGGGGAGAGTCCTTGAGGGAGCAACACCGTGAGCAGTCGGACGGGGCTGACACCAGCATAGGCAGCCCCTGCTGCTTCTATTCCAGTGACTCCCACGTGTGGTTAACATTCTTCTTTTTTCCAAATGGGTTTATTGCAGTTTTGTTTGTTTGTTTGTTTGTATTGCAGTTTCCCCGTTCTCTTCACCACTGTCTTTTGGGGATGCTGGGGTAGATAGTTTACCTTTAGCCTTTGACCGTTGATCTGCTCCACCAAGGCCTTTCAGGGGAGCTCACCTCTCAGAGGTCCTGGATTTGGAGGTGGATGAACCAACTAGCTCAGCCTTTACTCGTTCAAGGTATGTCGTATTTATCTGTTTCCACAGCCCTGGGATATAGTAATCCTCACTCCATATTTGTTCATTGAGGGAATAATTGAAGTGATTTTTAATTGTCTTTGTTTTGTGGGTCAGGAAACAGAGGCCCGAGAAGGCGAGAGGCCTGACCCGATCTCTGAATGACGGGAAAAGTTTCAGACCGATGCCTGCTGAATCACCGGTGGTCTCTTGGCCTCCAGATGTCCTCGTTTCTTACTGTCCGTGTCAGCGGGAACAATGAGGCCCAAGAATCAAATTCAAACCGTGGCTTCAACAGAGCACAACCTTCATAAACTCAGCGTCTCTCTCCCTCTGCTCCTAAACTAAATTGGTTCCTGCTCATTTCATTTCTTCCCTGGTTCTGATGGAAGCTTGGCTCCAGGTGCTGGGTCTGTAAGTCAGGATCTCGGAGACACAGTGGACTACGTTTCTGGCTTAATCATGCACGAAAGAGCAGAAACCAGCCTGCTGGAAAAAGTGCTGATGTGGGAGACGATGGGCACAGACTTCTGCAGGGGCCCATTCCAAGGGCACGGAAGGTTCACACCCCATCTCTCATGACCTCTAGCTTTCCCATTTGTTCTTGGCCTCCAGGAGGGCAGGTTGTGAACTAGGGGAGCTGCTGGGGAGTGAGCTGTCAGAGACAACACACGTCAGGACAAATAGCTCATGGGGCGAATTCACCAAAACCAAATCGAGTAACATTCTAATCCATATGAAAACAAGCCCCTGAGTGGCTTGTGCCAGATGAGGTAAGTGGAAAGCATGATGTCACCGTTCAGGCATGGTCCCTCCCTCCCTCCCCCCACCATCTCTGTGTCACCCCCTTCTTGCTTTTCTCCCTCTCCCCACTCCTTTCATCTTGGGATAGGCTCCCCTCCTTGCTCTCTCTCCAGCACTGGGGGGCAAGGCATCTTCTCTCTTTCCCTAAGGCTTTCTGACAAGACCTGTGCAGGGTGTCTCCACTTTTTAAAGACACACTCAGTAACAGTGAGGTGAGAAAGACTGATAAGGCATGGAATCTGTTGCAGCCTTTGACAGGTGACAGGCATCTCAAAACCCCCTCCCCCAAGCAGAACGGTCTCTGACAGTGAAAAATATTCCCCCACCTTATGGGCGCTATTTTGTAGTCCTTGAAATCAGACCATAGACCTAAGGCTGGCAAATTCAGAATTCAGCTGAGTAGAAGCAATGGGGAGGTGGGAAAGGGAGGGACAAGGTTAACTCTGCCCAGAAGCAAGTCTGGCCGGCGTCGTGGGCCTGTGGGACTGCTCGCTGCCCCCTTCCAGCCTGGAGCAGGTGGTCAGCAGACAGGAGACAGGCTGCTCCTCCTGCTCGGTCCTTTGTCTCCACTCTGTCCCCGTCGGATCGTCGGATCTCATTATCCTCTCCTCCAGGCCTCTGCAGCTGCTGCTGACTGCTTTCTCCTCAGCTCTCCCCCTCTTCCCCGCCTGCTGCCCACATTTCTCCCCCTCCCAAAACTCCTTGTTCTTCCTGGTAATTCCATCACCAGGCATTTGATCCAATTTTAGGTCCATGGCTTCCCAGGAGTGGCAGATGGACGGTATGAGTCCCCAAAGGAAGAGCTGCTTTGAGACTTTGCCTGAGTCAGACGGGTGATGCTCGAAGCATAGGAGCAGCGATGGTGGGTAAATTTCTGACACTCCTTGCCCGGAGGTGAGGTCCTTTAGGGCAGCCGTGGGTCGGTCGTGTTCATGCTGCATCCCCAGCTCTAAGCGCTGTGCCTGGCCCGTAGCAGACACTTCATCAGTGATGTTGTGTGAACCATGTCCGGGACTGTTGGGGAGGCCCTTGCTGTGGAAACTTGTCCCAAGGAGACCTCCTGTGAGTGCTGGAGCCACCCATCGAGGTGTGTGCACACCCTGACTCCCCTGTTTAAGTCACCCTTCACACTATACGTGTGTGCAGGACTTCACACTGTGCGGCATTTCCAGAGCCCTGGCACTCTTGGGCGTGTCAGCCACATCTGGGCACCATCCAGGACTTGCAGGTGAGACCCGTTTGACAAAAGATAGGACTGAGTCGGCACTTCTGAGCTTCATCTCAGACCAGCCTCTCCAGTAACCTTCCCTCTAAAGAGTCAGTTCTTGGGATTTCAGACCGAGAATACTGATGGCCTCTGTCGTTCTGCTGGTTTGTGCAAACAAAACGTCTTCCTCAGGCCGGGTTGGAACAGGTAAGAGAATAAGTGATCGGAGGACACTGAGGTGATTGATTTGGGCCAGTGGCCCCACAGAGGGTGTGAAAAGAGAAGGGAAAGCAAAGATGACACAAAGCCACTTGGAGGTGTTCCTGGCAAGCAGCCAGAGGTGTTACCAGCGAGGGCTGTCAGCTGGGAACTGCCTGGGCACGGGGCTGGGGTCCCGCTCTGTCTTTCTGAAGCAGAGAGCAGGTGAGGAGGTCGGCTGGTTGGCTTGAGGGACAATCGTCCTCACAGCCAGGCTGGGTGTCCATAAAACTCTAGTAGCGGCTTCACAGAGCCTAATCCTATAGCCTGAGCAGGCTTCCCTCCTCCCTCTTATAAGTCAATAGACTTTCTTTCCACAAGAGAGGAACCTTGGAGTGACCTGTTTGTCACTTGCACAGCAGAGACTGCGGCTTGAGCCCCAGAGTGCGAGACAAGTCTGCGCCTGCTCAGAGGCTGGTGGGGACGGCCCTGCCAGGAGTCCGTTTGCTTCAGGGAACCGAGCCCGTCCTCCTTCCTCCCTATATGAGAAGGGAGCCTTGAAGCAGTAGGAAGAGGCAGGAAAAGGTGAAATGGCTAATTTATAGGGTCTATCAGCAGCTCTGGCAGCCACGGGCAGGGGCTCCGAGTAGGGCTTCGCCATGACTTCCCTGTGGCTACTGCTACCCCAGCAGTTGCCACTTGGACATTGTGTCCCTTTGACCTCAACAGTAAACATGGCCTTTCAGAGCCTGAGATGACGGGGGAGGACAGGGCAGGTGTGGGTCAAGGTGCCCGAGACGGTTTCTTTGTGCACAGTTGAAGAGGAAATTGGCTAAGGCTGAATGGTCTGCATATCAGGCCAGAGAAGAGGTTTCTGGTCGGAATGTTCCTCCTTCCTCATCACCACTTACTCATATTCCCTGCCTCCTCACAGGCTCCCATCCTGACCTGACTCTGTCCCATCAGATTCTCCGTCCAGAAGAAAACTTTTCCAAGACGGCCTTTCTCCACCTTTCCCTAGAGAATGTTCCCTATTCATTCTCAGTCCCGTTCAACCTCTAGCTCCTTCACCAAGTGATGCGTGATTCTTCTACCTGGTCTTCATCACTCTTGCTTTGAAGGTTCTCTTAGGGAAGGCAAAACTTTACCTCTACCCCTCTTAGGTTTTCAGTTGGAACTCAAACAAAAAGAGAGATTAACAAGAGGAAAAATAACAGTGTCTTAACGCACATCATACGAAACCTAATACAGAGAGTAACTCAAAGTGCTGGCTTGGAACTCTGGCTGAATTTCAACGCAGGACAATCCACCTGTAGAGAAATGACAGGACAAAGGAAAGCAGGTTAAAGCAAAGAGTGGGAAGGTAAAAGTATGGGAGGAAACTAAGGAGTATTGCTAGTTTGCAGAGTCCTCTGGTGCCCTCTCTGGGCTGATAAATCTACCTCTAGTAAGAGGAAAGTTTATACCCTGCCTTTAGGCAGAAAAGAGGAAAGGTGGAGAGCTCTTCCCGCATTTGCTGCTTCTTAATTGCCCTCAGCTCAGAGTAATTTTTATGTCGAAGCGGCAGATTTGGGGTGACATGTTACGCTATCTTTCATTCTGTCGCGGGCTCACGCCTTTCCTCCCCGTTTCACCCGAACGGCTGTGACCTCTGTCCCTTTCTCTCAGGCCTTGCTCTGAGTCTAGCTAAGCCGGTGAGGGATTTCATGCTAGTGCAACATGTTGTTTCGTCCAGGTTGCGTGCAATAGTAGAAAGACAGTGATGTGAGAGATGTCGGCTCTCTGGGACAGACTGGAGGAGCTGGTGAAGGGGCCTTCTCTGCAGAGCTTTGTTTACTCCATTTGGGGGACAACAGCCAGTCACAAGAGGTTTAGCCCTGGCTGCTTTTTTATCTGACTGGGTCCTGTTATGTTTTTTAATGAACAAAGTTTTGTTTCCACAATCCTCAATAGATGCAGACCTTTGTAATTACGAGTTATCATAAGAATGTTCCATTCCCTTTGACCCATATTTGTAAGCAGAGAACTAACTGAGCTTTCTGAGCGCAAGACGGCTTACCTTCCGTCAAATCGGTGGCCATCCTTGGCAGCAGCTCCTTCCACTTCCAGATTCAGACTGAAATTTCCTTTGCATGCTCGAGGTAGACTCATCTCATTGTCAAGTCTAATAAATAAATCACGGCTCAGAGCCACGGGACCCAAATGTAAAATGCAACGTCTGGCACCACTGGAGACAAAATAAATCACCTGGAATCTGGTAAGCAGGTCATCTTGATCCTCCAGTTTGTTCTGGTGACTTTAGTGATTGATTTTGCTAAACTCAGATGAAGCAGGAGGATATTTAGGTTCAGGGCTTCCAATGAAATGAAAGCGGTTGAGCCAAGATGAGATCATGAAACCTTTTGTGAAGGGAGGTGGAGAGAGGAACCTTGACTCTTGGCTTCTCAAGGGCTATGGTTAGTCCCTTATGAGGCTTGATTCTGCTTCATGCCCTCAGATTTCAAGAGACATTATTGTATCAGTTTAAAAAACACTTCTTTTTTGTTTGGGGCAGTTTAAGTGGTTTTACAAATGATTTTTAAGACAAGAGGCCAACACTTTTATGATTTGATTTGATTTGAAGGAGACCTGCCCCACGAAGACTGCATGGGGCCTGGAGTTCTCCTGTGAGGGTCACTTCTTTACTTTGAGAAGATGAAGACCTCACTGGAATGTAATATTATTGGAAAAGGATTAAGGCCTTACTCAGCTCATAGCATTCTAGAACTGTGCTATTCAACAGAAGTACAATGTGAGTCATCTGTGTCATTTAAAACTTTTATGTTAGCCAACCACACCAAAAAAGAAAAAGTAAAACAAGATGGGTGAAGTTAGTTTTAATACAAGATATCAAAAATGTTATAATTTCAATATGTAATCAATCTCAATAATTATGAATGAGATATTTTACATTCTTTTTTGGGAGGGTTACGAAGGCTTTGCAATCTGGTATGAATTTGACACAGGACATCTCCATCTGACCAGCCATATTTCAAGTGTTCATGTTTCCAGTCTCTAGGGAAGGAGACAGACAAGGGAGAAGGTGTCGGAAATGGCTTATTGGATAGCCAACCACAGTGAATGTCACAGGTCCCCAGAGAAGGCGTTCCGCTGTAGAGGGAAGAGCGTAGAGTATGAGCCAGGAGTCACCAGCTTGCTATGTGATCTTGTCCCTGTCACCTGGCCTTTCTGAACCTACAACCTTATTTTTAGGGTGAGGGGTTGGATGTGTTCGATGTCCTTCTGTTCTAACGCCTCTGATTTTATTTAAACTCCCTGAGAGCATTGAATGAGCTGTCCAGTGGTAATGTAATTAATTTAATGCAATCCATTTGGTAAAAACAGCTGTGGCTCTTCTCCTTCCTATGGTCAGGGGACGTTTGTTGGCTGGATAAACTCTTATGCTCATGGATTTTGATGGAAGTTTAATTACACCAATAACCTGGTGTCCTTGGTCTCTGGATGTCTATCCTCAGTGAGAACGTTAGACTCGGTGTATGTGCTAAGCCAAAGGGACTTCTCTTGGCATTGACTGACCTCCGTTTTGCCCAGATTGGGTCAGCCCCAGGCAGAACTGTGGAGAAGAGGTGGCCTCTGGAAGTCCCTCCATATCCTCCCCTCGCACCTGGCATTCATTACTCATGATTGGGTTTACCCAACTCTGGCTCAGTTGGGGGCTTTGTCTGAATCCTCCCCAGAGCACTTCACCTTATGGAACTACTCAGCTTCCTTCCTTTTCTCAAAGCATGGCTACAGGGGGTCTCTGTGATGAGCTACTTATGCCCATGTGTAGAATGGATACAGGAAGAGTTTATCAAAGCTCCCCTTCACATCTAGGTCAGGTATGGGTGCTCAGTGCAGGGCTCCCGCTGGCAAGGCCAGCCAAAGGCAGGCAGCTGAGTCAAGACTCTTCTTGGTTGCAACTAACAGAGTGCACTCAAGGGAGATGATGCACATAAAGGGGTGATATGCAACAGTTGTGGGTATCTGATGGAAACTAGGGGTGGGAGGTACAGTCAGGTCCCTGCGAGGGATTGAAACAGAAAGAAACCTGACCAGCAACACTAGGGCAGTTTCCTTCTCTCTCTCTCTGTCGTCCTCCTGCTTCATTCTTCTCCCTCCGTGATTAAGGACACGTGATGAACTTGGTCACTCCATAGTTCCAAAGTTGGCCTGTCTTCAGTTCAAGCAACAGCAAAGACTGACAAGCATCTAAGTCCCCAGGAGAAAGAATATGATTGGCCAAACTTGGGTCAGGTTTGCCCTAATCCAGGTTTACTACGATGGGGGTAAGGGGTGACGGAGAAAGGTCACCTTGATACAAAACCTGGATGCAGGGGCCTTTCCTGTGGGCGAGGAGCTTACTTCTTAGAGAAGGGAGGGTATGGGCTGGGCAAATACTCCAAAGGCTGGTGTCTTTGTTGTTGATTTAGGAAGCGGATTCTCCATATTGTTTGATGTAATGTAAAAACCCCGGAGAACACATAATATTGAAAGTGTTACTGGGTCTGAACTCCGGATCCATCATTTGCTATTGGTATAATCTTATTTATTTAAATTGTTTATCACACCTTATAGCATAACATTTTCTAAATGCCAAACACTGTATTGGTCTAAGTGCTTTACTTATTTTAACTTATTTAATCCTCATGATTCTACCGGATATTATTATTCTCATTTTACGTATGAAAACACTGAGGCATAGAAAAGTTAAGTAACTTGTCCCAGGTCACACAGCTAGTAAGTGGGAGAACTAAATTTTCAGTCTAGGCTGCCTGGCTCTATTATCCTTGCTCCAAACCCCTACGTGTCGTGCTGATCTTGGATAAGTCATTTAACTTCTCTGTGCCTCAGTTTTCTCATTTGGGAAATGGGTTTAATGACATCTGCCTCCTCAGTGGCGGAGATTAAGATAGATGGCACATATGAAGCCCTGCTACTCTGTATTAGAGTCTCCAGAGAAACAAAACCAATAAGAAACATATACATGTGGGGTGGGGGGAATGGGGAGAGGGAGAGAGAATTGGCTCCCATAATTATGGAGGCTGGCAAACCTGAAATCTGCAGGGTGGGTTAGCAGAGACCCAGGGAAGAGCTGATGTTGCAGCCGAAGTTCAAAGGCCATCTGCCGCAATTCTTTCTTGCTCAGGGGAGGTTCATCTTTTGTTCTATTCAGAACTTCAACTGATGGGACCAGGCCCACCCCATATTATGGAAAGTAATCTGCTTTACTCAAAGCCCACTGCTTTCAATGTTAATCTCATTTAAACACACACTCACAGAAAAATTAATCCAGAATATTTGGCCAAATATCCAGGGACCATGGCCCAACGAAGTTGGCACGTAAAATTAACCATCACCCCTTCTAATCATAACTGGTAGGATCCCATATGTGAGGAGTCTGATCTCTTCCTTCTCACCTCTAGGCCCCCAGAGAACCATCTTCCAAGGGTTGGAGTTGGGTGTGGCTCAGCCTGACAGTTGACATCTTCATTTCTCAATCTTGTCTCTCAGTTCACGTGGCCATCCCTCAGGCAGCTACACAGCCAGAGTTCCCTCAGCCACAGAGCTCTGAAACTCTCAGCTTGGTGTTCCAGTGCAGCTCTGGGTAGCTGGAAATGACTGCTTCCTAAAGCAATTCATCATGCATGTGCCACAATTGCCCCGGCAGTAAACATGCTAACAGAATGAGCAGTGAGCTATCTTGCCACAGGCTTGGCTTTCATAAGCAGACCATGATTCAACAAGAAAAGGTATCTCAGATGTTAGATTGCTTAACATCTGCCTCAGCATGCATGTTTTTATTATTATATTTTAATAATGTTGCATATTTTAAAAAATATGTACACGTATTTTACCAAATAAGATCTCTGTTATAAATAGCTGTGTTGCCTCATCTTTGCTATAATGTTCTCATGAGACAAACTCTCACACAACTTTAGAATTTCAGGAGACACAACTACATTCAAAGTCACTGACAAGTAGAAGGTTAACTCAGCAGGCCTCAGTTGCTCATACCTTGTGCATTCCGAAGGAAGGCCAATCTTCAGAAGGACTGGCCCTTGACTGGCTCCTGGAGGTAAACTCTGAGCCCTCAGAATATCCTGCCTGGTAAAAGTGGTTTTGTACATCTGAGGCCTTGGGCCATGCTGTATCAATTTGATCTCTGAGGGACCAGAGACTAACTCAGATCAGACACAGAGTCCTATGCAATTTATCTCCAGTAAAAACTCTGGACACCGTGGCTTGACAATAATTGACGTGTGGTCACACATTGCTGCTGGGAGAATTAAGCATGCCCCCATGCAACTCCTTTGAGAAGGGCACACCTTTTTGTGCTCTTTGCTGTTGGGGCTTCTCAACTCCTTCTTCCTCAAACCCCATTTCCTACATTCTAGCAGCCCAGGCCTCAAGGCTTCTCAAAGATAAAATTTCAACCTGGCCTGGCTCTGGGCCATTCTCTTTATGCACAGCCAGGGATGTGAGGTAGTTACTCTGAGCTGACACCTTGGGGAGAATCTCATAATTGGCTTAGCAGGGTGCTCTTCTTGGCTCACATGCATTTCAACAGTAGAAAGTTCCTTTAATCAAAGGGCTTTTCGGGGAAGTCAAAATAAACAGAAACGAAATTTTAAAAATCTCTCTATTGTCTATATTTATATATGTTGAATAACGAATGAAGTTGGGCTAGTGCTTTGACGCAGGTATTACAAAGGGGTGAACTTCAGATGGGTGGAATCTCAGGCATCTGTGAGGTGTGGCTCAGGCAGGCATTTTGGGTGGTTGGCTCTCTCAGATCTCATGATGTTGGCACCTTTTGTGGTGACTGGAGGAAAGGATGAACCTTGGTCAGAAGGTTTAGAGTTAGCTCTTAGATCTGGTTTGAAATCTACGATATGAAGACCAGGCTGGACCTAGATGATCCTGGAATCACTTTCCTGATTACCAATCTGTGCGTCCCCTCTGACTGCATCCCCTCAAAACACTGGCCTTAATGGGTACAGGGAGAAGCCAGCCAGGCTCTGATGAATCAACCATTGTCAAAGGCAGGATCAGATAATATATAAATGAATGAAATAATGCATAAATGAACAAACCAATCATCATTCCAATAAAACTTTATTTGGCCTGTCCTGATCAAGTTTAACAATGCTTAATAGATTTTTTTTTTTTTTGAAACATGAGGAGTAATAACAGTTCCTCTGAAATAATAATAATAATATATGAACTTCTGGTCAAGGTCAGCAGCTTGTTCCTTTACCAAAAAAGTAAAGCCGCCCTCTGAGGACCAATGGCACATGAGGAGCGGTGTACACTTCCTTTTCTTAAAACAAAACAACAAAAAACGAAAAAACAAACCAAATACTTCATATTTACATATCTTCCATTTAAAAATTGGTCAGTGTGATTAATTGCTTTTAAATATAAGTTTCTAATGTGTTGCAGGTTCCGATGTACAAATCCTAGTTAGCTGATTAGATTTAAGGTGCTGTTGAGGTGAGGGTGAACATGGCCAAGACCACTGGGGACCCTCTGCTTAGAGTGGCTAGACTTCCTGTGGGCATCTTTGGGCATACTGGGGGAGCTGGTGGAGCTAAACACCAGGGGTGGAAATGGCACAGAACTCCAGGGGACTGGGCTATGCTTCTGCTGTGCCCAAACACATTACCCCAGGCTCTGTGTGAGTGCACCTCTGGGTGTGCCTGCTCCAAACTCATCCTGGCCTAAATTAGGAGGAGCATGGATGCCTGGGGTCCCTTCCTTTGCTATGGGGTCCCCATGCTGCTGCCTGACCCCTAAGGGCCCTTAATATTGGCACCCCACCTTTCACACCTTCCTTTCTGGATTCCTTGTCCCCCAGGCCACTTGCTCTTCAATGCATTTCTTTAGGGCCTGCTCTTTGCCAGGGCTAAATGGAAGATTGAAATTAAGGGCAGTATTAATGAAGCCTGATAGGTCCCAAGTGAAATCTTCTCTCCTAACACATTTGCTCTATGGTGGGCACCTCACTGGGTAGTGAGGGAGCGGGGAGGCGGGGATGGTGGCTGGAGGGGTTTACAGAATCGCTATCTTCAAACTTACTGGGTATGACATCCCCTTGGGAACTAGGGCTGAGTCTGTGTCTGTGCATGTGTCAGGAAAAGTGCATAGGAAATTCTGGAGGAGGTATGTGCACACGGGCCTGGGAAAATCAGTTATTTTACCCACAGACCTCAAACTAGTCTTATCTGAAACAGATTTCAGACCACGAAGGAGTGAGGCACACGTAAGGGCGTGGCAAATAAGAATATTTACGTACTTGAGAAGCCAGAAAAAATGTGCGTGGTGACGTGAGGAAAGAAATGGGCTCAGTTCCTAATTTTGGAATACAAGAAACATTGCTCTGAATCAAAGAACATTGCATGGGGTCAGATGGTAATGGACAGGAAGACATATCTTGGACTATTTTCTGACCGAAAAGCCCGTATGACCCCAGCAGAGGAAGATATTATGTAGTGGACAGACACAGGCCTGGGGGCAGGGAGACTGGGACTCAAGGCTTGCCCTGACACTGGCTACGTTGCTTCTCTGGGTTTCACTGTCCTTGCTGTGTCAGTTGAGGCGAGCTGAGACAGCTGGTTTCAACCTGTGAGATTCCTCTGTACCCAGCCCAGGGCCTACAGACTGCTGTCTAAGCCATCTTTCTTTCCTGCATGCCACCACTTATAAAACGCAAGGGTCTCTTCTTCACTGGGAAAGTGATCAATCCCCAAACTAAGCTCCTGATCAAACCCGCTCCCAGAGGTTAAAGGCTAGTTATTAAGGCAGTTTAAGAAATGGACATTCCTCTCACTCCTCGGATCCTTCCTGCACCTACAATCCCAGGCAGCAGAGAGGGTGGTGGGTGGTGGAGGTGCAAGGGAGGGCCTTCCCACAGGTCAAGAAAAGGCACAAGGTGGTGTGTGTGTGTGTGTGTGTGTGTGTGTGTGTGTGTGTGTGTGTGTGTAGGGGGTGCTGGAGCGCCCCCTACACGCTCACCACCTTTCTTTGGAGAAGGCCTCTGTCTGCACTAGATCGCTGGAGTGCTCGGAGATGCACGTGCCGTTGAGGTCGCCCCGTTTATTTTCCGGCAGGTCCTCAGGTTTGGTGCAGAGCTTCAGGGCGCGGGAGATGAACACGTCCAGGTCGAACTGGGGGCTAGCACCCCCGTCGATGGGGGCCGGGCGGCCGGGAGGGGAGGCAGACAGGCGGTGCTCAAGGCCGTCGGGGGGCGGGCTGGCCCGCTCGGGGCCGCCCTGCGTGCTCTTGACCCACTGCGCGATTTCCAGGAAGAGGCTGGCCGGCTCGTCCTCGCGCGCCCCGGGGTCCGCGGCCACGGCGGCGGAGGGGGGCGCACCGGCCGCCTGCTTCCAGTGCGACAGATCCAGGATGAGCTTGGGCTCCGAGTAGTGGTGCGGCTTACTGTCGCGCCACAGCAGCTTGTCCAGGTAGGACGGCGACCCCATCTTGTAGTCGCAAGAGTGTCCGTAGTCAGCCTCGAAGGCGCGCTCCATGGACGAATGCGACTGCTCCAAGAATCGCTCGGAGCTGCTCTGCGAGTCCTTGCGCGGGTCCACCTGCACGTCCTCCGCCAGCGGCGCCGAGCCCGCGCGCGGGTCGCGCTGCACCTCGCTCGTGTCCTGGCACCGGTCTGGCCGCCACTCCAGGTCCGATGACAGGCTCACAGGGTACCTGCAAGGGTACAGACGCAACCGTGATTGGATCACCAGCCCCGTCTGTCCAGTTCCTGCCCCACCCTCCAAGGTGGGAAGGTGATGGGACGAGGTAATGATGAGCCTCCGGGCTTAGGTATGGGGACTGACTGGCTTAACTCTTGTATTTTTGTGTGTGTTCATTCAGGACACCTACAAATATTTCTTGAGCACTTACTATGTACCAGGCATCATCAGACACAGCAGTGAACAAAACAACAAAATCCCTATCCTCACGGAACTTACTTTCTAGTGGATGTACCTGTGCAGTGCTCCACAAACTTTGATGTGCACACAAATCACCTGGGGCCTTGATCTTGATTCAGTGGTAGATCTGAGCTGGGGCCTGCAGTTCTGCGGTTCTAATGGGCTCCCACGTAATGTTGCTGCTACTGGTCCAGAGACCATATATTGAGCAACAGGGCCCTAACGAGTGCTACTTAGCCCTGGCTCAGATTAGAATCACCTGAGAGGATTAAACAGGCAATTCTATGCCTGCCCCATACCCCCAATTCCTATTCAGTATGCGGAGGGCAGCCTGCATCAGCATGGTTTTAAAACCTCCCCAGGTGATTCTAAGGTACAGACAGGGCTGAGAACTGCTGTCCTAGTGGGTCTGGTTGAATGCCCTGCAGCACCATGATAGATGCAGAGAAGGTAGGGCTTACAGAAAGGTTACAGACACCTCAGGAGAGGCCAGAGGTCCTTGGAATCCTGCCCTCCGTCAACTGTCCTGCAGCCATAGAGAGGGAAGCCAGCTAGCCAAGAGCAAATGAAGGGCAGGTAGGCAAGAAGGCCAGCCATCAGCTCAGGCTAAGCACTTCCTTCCCTGGGCCAGATGCTCTATGCAGAACCTGTGGGAGTGGGAGGGCGGGGAAGGCAGGGAGCACAGAAGAGGCATCTTCCAGCTGCTCATGGAACAGCGGGGCTAGTGCTCACGCGGGAAAAACCAACACATCAAGGACAGGCAGGTCTGGCTGTGTGAAAGGGCAGACGGGAAGCTGTAGTCCACATGATACGGTGTGCGAGGCACAGGAAGACCTCAGTACTGCCTGCCCTCCAGTGATGCCATCAGGGCAAGAGTCACTCCCAGAGGTGAATACTGCCTCTTCCCATGACAGCCCTTGAAATTGCAAGTATTTCTAGGAGGAAGAACTTGTGAAGACCCTAACCGTTGGCTGCTACATGCCAAGGGCAAAACGTAAGTTAGCAGCTGTGGGCATCAGTGTTATCCCCCGCCTTATAGATGAGGGCGCTGCTGTTCAGAGGTTAAGCAGTTTGCACACAGCAGCAGGGCCTGTAGGAAAGGGTTTGCATCATGTTATCATCCACCTCCCTCATGCAGCGGTGACGGGAAAAGTCGGGAGCAGAGGTGCACCAGGTTCGGAAGTGGTCAGAGGTAATGGGCAGCAGCCAAAGAAACCCTGATATAGTTTTTCCTGGCACCAACTGCATGCCACAACCACGATAAGCATGGGACAAACCTCGCTGAGCCCCAAATACTGTGGAATGGAGGGGGAAGGGCTGCAGGGACCGCAGTCGAGAGCAGGACAAGCACGTGGGGGGGGAGTGTAGTAGGAGAATCCTTCATTAATCTCCATTTGTTGGCAACTCTTGATAACAGTTGACAATGACAAAACAACAAATCTGTCTAAAAATAGCAACATTGTCTTAACCCTCTCTCAGTGCCTCCTTAATCTGAAACCCATCATCTGTCAAATGACTAAAAAGGAGAAATTGCTCATCTGTCACTTATGTAACTAACTGTCACATTCCCACAACAGTGGGGCTTCCACTTAGGCTCCTCCGAGTTCCAGCGCTAAGCCCTTGACTTTATTTCTAAATTGAGCAGCTATCAGCTGTCCCTCCCAGGAACAGCAGATGGTGATACCCAAACGTTTAGCTGCCTGATCTAAGAACGTCAGAATAGGAAGGGCCTTAAGAGATCATTATGTGCCTACATGGAGACTGTTTAAAAACGCATCTTTTACCCGACTCTGATTCATTGCTAGTGACTTCTGGGCGCACTGTCGCCAGATCCTGAGGCCTAGCCCAGTTTTGCAAGAAAGAGTCCTGTGACTGCTTAGCAGTGTCCAACATGGATGCAGATTAGGGAAGACACCACCTGGGCCAGGTGTTAGCTGTGTGACACGAAGCCGATCTCTAACCTCCCTGAGCTGCAGCTTCCTCATGTGCCAACCGGCAATGACAATAACGGCGCCTCCCGTAATGGCACTCTCAGACGGCGTAAGTGATGTGAACCACACGGGTGTGTTGTGTGGTGCTATATTTCACGTTGCTTTCTTGTCTTGTGTTGCTGTGGTTTGCTTTTCCGGGACAAACTCCCAGCCTGCTAGAAGTCAGCTCCCATGGCGGGTGCTCATTAAATGCTTGCCACCCATTGTACTGAGCCCTGTGTTCAGTATACACACAGTGAGGATAAAAGCTGGTGGTGGCTGTTACACAGAGGAAGACTGACCCCTGACCCCATCACACAAGACATGAGAGTGTCAAGGGACAAGAGAAAGGCAGGAAGGTAAGCTTGGGGAAAGCGCCCCTGGGCTATACAACGTGGGAGACAGGGCAAGAGTAAAAACACAGAGGATCAGAGTAAAAAATAAGAAAGGGAAGATGGGAATGTGGGCTCTAGGTACCAGGGCCGGAAGCTTCTGGAACCACACCTGTCCCAGTTGGAGAGCTGGCTCTGGTTGGCGGCCATCAGCAGGATGTCGTCAATCTCATCCTCGATGCGGAAGGGGTGCTGTGAGGTGGGCTCATCCTCGGGGCACGAGTACGGGCTCATGTAGGGGTGCTGTAGCCCCATCTCGGCTGTTAGGCGATCCATGGGGTTAAAGGTCAAGATCTTCTCCAGAAAGTCAATGGCTGTAGGGAGCAGAGCAGCACATGAAGGTCATTCATTCCTCCGGCCACCCTGAGAAAGAGACCTCTTAACATGGTGATGTTCCCTGGTGTTTGTACTTTTCCATCGGTAAAAAAGGTTTTAGCCATTTTCTTTCTTATGAACCTCACCACAATCCAGTGACAAATTCAGAGCAGATGCTGCTTTTTGGACTTCACAAATGAAGTAATAGAGGCCCAGAGCGGGGAAAGGGACTTACTCAAGGTCACGGTTGATTACAGGAAGTCCAGGGCTAGAACTCAGCCTTAGGCTGGATTTCTCCAGAGACGAGGAATGGAGTGTAGGTAGTTATGGGGCGGCGATGCCAGGAAGCACACTGGGAGGGGAAGGGGGAAGAAGCCAGCAGAGGACGTGTCAATGAGCGGGTTCCTCCTGCGGGCACCTGGGGCTCAGTTCCACTGGGGTCCTCCAGGAGTCATCACGGGACACACCTCAGAGGTGGCGCCACTTGTGAGGGAAGCTGGGGTATCTCTACATCCACTCCCATTTATCTCTGGTTGAGTGCTGCTGGGCTGGGTGGGGGAGCCTACTTTCCCCAGGTGCCAGCAGTAAAGAGCCTCAGTGAGAAAGGTCAGCGGAGGTGAGGCAGGTGGGCCAGGGCCTGACAGCCCAGAGCTCCTAGCGTAAGTCCAGAACTCTTTCTACCATATGTTGCCCTTGGAGGTTTGACAAATAAAGGCGGGCAGGCTTGATCTTCGAAATATTTCACCACCAGGCTGAAGCCCTCCTGCTGTGCCAGGCAGTAACCCTTGAGTAGCTATGCCAAGGGTTGATCCTGGCATCTGGAACCTGGGACAGGAAGGGGCAGGCGCTCAGAAACCTTGTATAGTAGTTATTTGCCAACCAGCAAGCAAGTATATTAAGATTTCAGTAGGGAGTTATGGGTGTGCGCTGGCTGAACGTCAGCTCTGGGCACAGGTACTGGCACCCTTCCTCCTGAGCACAGTCGGAGTACTCATCTGCCTTGTGAACTTGGCCCTGGGTTGTCTCAGGGCAAGTTCTAGCCTGGAGGTTCGTATTACTTCTCAGTGCTGGAGGCTCCGCTTAAATCATGACTCGGATAATCGTGTTATAGCCCACGTGCAAAGGTAGGGGTGCAGCTGAGCTCAAGGCCCAGGCTGCTGTCCCCTCCGGGGGGTTCTTGGGTGGGCATCAGCCTACACCATTACCCTGCCCCTCCCATCAGCTCTGGATGTCTTTGCAGGAAAATTCATCGGTGATTTCGGAAATTGATGGATTCTGGAGGTCACTGGCCTCCTGGGAGGATGTGGTATTGCTCCGTAACCCTAGATCAAAAGATCAGTTAGGCAGCAGGAACTCTGATCGCCCCCAAATGTTCTGGGGCCCAGGGCTGCAGCCCTGAAAGAGGATCAGCCTCGCAGACTCCCTGGCCTGGGAAGGGTCAGGCACTGCAGTGCACGGCCCGGCCACGCCACTGCCCAGCTCCCTCTTTGGGCGCCTCTCTGAGCCCCACTGGACTTTTTGACAAGGAAATGGAGAGTTAAAGTTTTAAATGGCAGGCATCATCGCCATTATCATCTTTGTTAAAAAAGACCCGGAAAACCTCGAAGTTGGAAAGTCATTCCCCTGACTAGTGAGGATGAGTCTCCTCTTTTCTGACTGGGAAGCCCAAATATGAGAAAATGCTGCTTACATCAAACCTAAATCTGCCCCCTTAACCTCTACTCCTGAGCCTAGTTCCGCCCTTTGGGGTCCCCCACACCAGCAGGTTCTCTCTTGCCCGTGATTGCCCCTCTCATGCTTCAAGGCAGCAGTCATGTCCCACGCAAGCCCCTTCTCCACCTGGCACACGACTGGCATATGTCTCTCAGCCTCCCCTGCAGTTAGACGTGGCCGTGTGACTGGAGCCGATGGAATGGGGGTGGAAGTGGTGTGTGTACCCTGTTTCCAGGCCTGACCCATGAAAACCTCGTGCAAGAATCTCTGCTCTCTCCCGCTGGCTTCAGCTGGAAGCTGGTGCCCAGGGGGGCTCTGAAAGCTATGTGTTGAGGATGGCAGCCCCTCTGATGGCCTGCGTCCCAGGCAGAGCCCCCCAGACTCCCCGACTCTGGAGAGTTCAGGTTCATCAGCTACAGCCCTGGCTTTACCTTAACTCATAAACACCGTACCTCCTTCCCTCAGCTCCTTTTCTCTGGGCTCAATTTTCCTAGGTGTTTTTAACGTGTTTCTAATATAATGAGGCTTCTGTACCATGTTGTCACCTTCCTGTGGCCCAGTGGATTCCACACTGGACTTCTCAGAGCCCCAAGGGTTCCGGAAGGGTTCTCAGAGAGAACTGAGAGGCAGGTGGGCAGGGCTCTGAGGCCCTCAACCCTGCTTCACCCATGGCAGTCCTCTTACGTGTCTTATGTCTTAGGTTTCCTCATCAGATTGGTCGCTCGTGGTATGTTTACTTCTTGTAGTAAACAGAGCTCAGAACCGCGGTCTCAGGACCTGCCTCCCTTATGCACCTGTGGTGTGATGGCTGTATTGGCTGCGGAAAGGCACAGTCGCTGAGACTATGTCCTTTCAGCCTTTGAGGGCTACAGCCAGAGAGACCCCCTGCCTCTTTCCAAGCCTTTGGGACCTTAGCACGGCAGAGGGAGCGAACTGAGGGTCACTGACTGGCTCTTCTGGGCAGGTGAGCTTTATGCTTTCTCCCACCAATATTTCATTTCAGTAATACCTCGTTACCCCAAGGCCAGAGGCCGAATGGGGTCACTTTTCAAGGCCAGAGGCAGAGGAGAGCACTTTGGCTGAAGCTGGCACATTGGGAGGGTGAAGCAAGCCTGGCTTTAGCGAATGTCTGTTCGGCTACAGGATTGAGTCCAGACTCATCGGCTGGGCATTCAAAGCCCCGTGGCCTCTCCGCCAATCTCCCCTGTCCAGCTTCATGTCCTGCGATCAGGTTAGTGACTCATCCTGCTGATCTGCGACTCACCACTGCTCCAGGTCGGCTTGTCCGTCCTTCTCAGTGCTTGGTGGCTCTCTCCCCTTCCCCGAATACCCAGGGCTCTCACTGGCCCCTTAGGGTGTGTTCCTTAATCTTCGTTCTCATCTCTGAGGGGTACTCCCTGTTTTCCCAGCTACTATCTCCTCTGTCTCTCTGAATTGCCACCCCTAGCACAGTTCTCCAGCCACGGTAGGTTAATAAGTGTTGACCGTTACTGCCGACAACAGAGAAGGGCTTTATCTCCTGTTAGGCACCAATCCTGATTTCACCGAGACCAGACCCACCACTCTCTGGGTCAAGTCACCAAGGGGCCACCATGTGTGTGGTTGCTTGCGGGAGGGGATGTGGGTGACACATCCCTTATCCAGAATTCCTAAGAAGTGAACACACTTCTTGTTGCGTGGTGGGATTTCTACAGAAGCCTAAGAATCGGCATGAATATGGATGGCTGAGTCTTAATTTGTGGTGAGTCAAATTACCGCTCCTCCCCTTTAAGGATGGGGAAACAGAGGCAGTTTACTGATGAAATGGGGATCATGGCCAAAGATAATGTTAGTCCAAGCTCTTGGGTTCTTGATGGGGAAGAGGGTGGCAGAGACTGCTAGTTCGTACCCCATGTCTGTTCTTCTCTTTCATAATAATAGACACAGTGTCATGGAATAAATATCCATTTTACAGCCTCCACTGCAGCGAGGTGGGGCCATGTGACTAAGTTCTGGCCAAGAGAAGATGAGTGGAGGCGAGGTATACAAATTCTGGCTCATGACCTGAAGGACAAGGGGACCCACCCTCTTTCCTCACCTTCCTCCAGGTGTAACGCCTTATGATGGCAAAACATGGCAGAGGGGTCTTGGGCCCGTGGGTGACTGTAGAGCAGGTCCGCCATATTGGCCTTGGACTGTCTGCTTTTGGATTATTATATAAGAGAGAAATAAACTTCTTAACGCCTTTTTTTCTTAAATAAGAATTAAATCTTATTTGAGCCATTGAGAATTTGGGTCTCTCTTTCACGTGGCTGAACCAATATCCTACCTCATAGTTTCCTAAGGAAGCCTCTGGCAGGTATGAGGCCCAGTGATAATATAACATCTAAGGTGATGAAGCAACTATCCTGTGCCCAGGGCTTTAAAAATTCTATTTTACTTACTCATCACAATGACTTTATGTGACATGTATTATTATACCCATTTTACAGTTAAGGAAACTGAGATGCAGAGAATTAAGAAACCTGCCCAAGGTCAAGCAGCTAGTCACTAGTAGGGCTGAGAATTGAGTCCTGGTCTGGCTCTCAAGCTGATAAAACACGTTCTCTGTACCATACCGTACCTTCCAAGAGGAAAAAGTAAAGGGTGGAAAAGGAGGAGGAAGGCAAGTCAGATGAAAAGCAAGCAGAATCAGTGGTGGCATGGAGAACTAACGACTGGCTTGACAGTTGCCTGATGGCCCAACTCCAGGGGCTAATCATCCTCAGTCTGGAAGTAGCCAGTCCAAATGCCCACTGCCAGAGGCGGGGAGATGGGGGCTCATTTCTATGTCTAGGGACTATGCTTGGTCCTTTTAGGAGACCACCAGCTCCCGCCCCCAAGGCGAGGCCAGCCTGCAGCCTCCAGATGCTGGCCTGGCTGTCAGGCTCAGGTACCTTCGCTGTTTACTTCGGGAAGCAGCTTGCGCAGTGGCCTCTTCACCTCCCAGGTGCTGTTGACGAAGGAAGGCATCACCCTGAGCAGCTCGTCCTTGTCCTCCTCCCGGATCACAGGGATGGTCTCCAGGATGAGCTGCATCTGCTCCAGCTCGTGAGCCCCTGGGGAGGCAAACACCAGATGGTTACCGTGCTGTCCTGGAAGTGTGACTTTGGTATAGAAGCACCAAAGTGGCTCCAGGAGGCCTGAGAGCAACACTGGGCTGGAAGCCAGGGGCCTTGGGTTCTGGTCTTCACTCTGCCACTAACTTGCTGTGTGACTATAGGCAGGTGGCTTGCCATCTCTGGGGCTTGGCTTTGTCAAATGTTTCTGCCTCTGTAATGGAATAGTCTGATATAAGACTGAGTTGGCCAGCACTAAAGTGACTGGAACAGTTTGGCCCAAGGCTTTCCACATGCTCCTTCCCATATGCCTCTCTGCACATTCTTTACCAGGCTGGGGAAGGAAGTGATTTTAAGGTTAGAAATGAGCCTTACCTTTCACTTCCAATTAGGAAGACTCCAATTAGGAGGGGAAAAAAAATCAGGAATAACAAATTGGGTTTGGGATGTGTCTTGAGCACACTGCCTCTGTGCTCCTTTGGGCAGAGGGGGACCAGGATGGACTGAAGCATTCATTCATTCAACAGATATTTATTGAGCACCTTCTCCCTGCCAGGCATCATGTTAGATGCTGGCAATGAATACTATTCTCATCTGTAAGAAACTTCAGTCTTTAGGCATCTCAGATACTTGACTCATCTTCTACACCCAGGTGACCTCTGACCTCTGCATCAGGGCCACGGCACTGCCGGTATAGGTCAGGTCTGTCTCCTTGCTGTCCCGCTATGACCTGCAGGTCACTCGTACTTTCATTACTTCCATTTTCCTTTTTTGCACAAGTAGACGTTCCACTTACCTCTTCCAGGTTGAATCCTCAACCAATCCTCTCCTTTCTCAAGGAGTCCCCCCGACTCACCCAGTTGCACAGAGAGTCCTTCACTTATCACTTATTCCCATGGGATTCCAGTCTGCCAGAAGCTGGTGGCCCAAGATAAGGCTCTTCTGTGTCCCCACCCCCTACACCCCCACGATCCCCTATGCAGCACTAAGCACATGTGAATGCTGTGAAGGATGACCCAGAAAGTGCCTACGGCATCAGGATTCAAGGAGTTTCTGCCACCTCTCCCTGCAGTGGGCTAATGGAGGGTCATTTCAGAAACCCCGGGAGCCCCTTGTGGGTTCCCTTCTACAAATGAACACTCCAGACAGACTGCTCACAGTGGCAGGGACAGAGGAGAAAGGGGCTGAAAATGTAGCGTGGGTGTTTTCACCAGTCAATCTCAATGGGTTTGAATACAAGCGGTTCCTTGATTTTGAAAGTTCTCTCAGAAATGTTATTTTTAGTCTCTCTAACATTTTGCTTGAAATGATAGTAAGGTGACTCTAAGCAGTGCCATAAAATCCACAGAGGTTATTTCAAAGAGAAAGGTTAGCATGTTTTGTGATTATGTGTGTGTGTGTGTGTGTGTGTGTGTGTGTTTTCTTCACCCAGTTCTCTCTTTTCCTAGAATGACACCAGACGAGAAGGAAGGTGTCATGGTTAGTGACTTACCTGCAAAGAGCATTTTCCCTGTGAGCATCTCGGCCAGGATGCAGCCGGCAGCCCACATGTCAATGGCTTTGGTGTAGTTGTTAGGGGAGAGGAGCAGGCGTGGGGAGCGGTACCACTTCGTCACCAAGCCTTCTGACAGATAACCCTGGAAGACGAAACCCCGGTTCCAGCAATCAGTCCTGTGCAGATTCCCTCCCTCCCGTGCCTTATCTCCTTTCTCTTCCCCTGGACACAGGACCTCTTTCTGGACCCTTTTACCCTCGATTCTTTCATGCTGATCATTAGGGAACAGAGGTCTGGTTAGAGGGGCTCAGGATAGTTTGTGGGGCTCAAAGTCTTTGGTGGAGGAATCTCAAGGGGCCCTGAGGTTCTCTGTAGAAAGGGATGCAGGATACCAATATTTTAGAAGAAATGATTTCCCACCGCAGCTTGATGTAACTATGCAAAGCAAATCTGCCCTCATCTAGTAAGAAGATGGATAAATAGGAAGTATACTCAAGTTCATCATCAGCAACAGAGTAATGATGAAATGCTGGAATTTCATTTCTCCAGTGGCTGAATCTCAGAAAAAGCCACACATTTGAAATCAAGCTAGTTGCTTTGGTGCTGATGGTTAGAATTAATGTGGCTACAATGCCAGACACCAGCCCCTATTGAGAATGGATATGGACAGCTTCATAATGAATGTAGGTAAAGGGCACATGCAATCAACCCTAGATGACAGAGTAGACACAGCTTGGTTGGTCCAGGGGGTCCTAGGAGTGTACAGACTGTCTTTTGGGGGAATAGATGTTCTAGCTGATTTTAGCTACTGCTCAATGATTTGTGGCCTGGAATAGAATCCCTCCCTATGAGATACAGTGATGACACAGGTATTTTAGCATAGATAAGAAAATATAGCCAGGCAATTTGCACATTGTTCTTTAAGTAATTCAGAAAGCTGGTCCAACAATGAAACCTGGGAGATGTCCATTTGGAATACCTGGACAGTCTCTCTAAAGTGAGAAAATAGACCTATTTGGGTTTCAACGTGAGACAATTCTGACCAAGAGGATCCAATGTGAGATTCTAGGGGTGGTCTTGTTATCTCTTGATGTAATTCCCTGTTTAGCATTCAAATTTTCCTTTTTTACTGATGTGAAAAGTGTCACAGACCCAGGTTAAAATAGATGAAAAGTTAGAAAGCCCAAGTACCCAAGAGCTTTTGATCAGTTAATCTGAAATTTCTTCATTTGTTGAGCAAAGACTTATTAAGTGTTTAAAACCTTCTGAGAGCCCAGCTTTCTTTCCTCTGTGGCACATATTTCCCCAGAGGAGGGCTTCACACGGTGGACAGGAGGAGGAAAAGAGGAAAAAACTCTTTAGCTGGAAACGACTACAGCAAACCCATTCCCTGGCTTCAATGCTCCCACCAAAATTAACTCCTTATAATTTTTAAGCATACCCCTCTTTTTCTCTTCTCTGGGGATCTGCATGTATGCATGTCATGGATGGAGGCCCTCATTCCCACTGTTCTACCTGGCTGACTCTCAGAAGCTTCCTGACTCGCTGAAATAAGGTTGGGTGCCCGGCCCCACCCCAGGAGCTCCGAGGTCCCTGTTTTGTTACTGTTTCTTTACTTGCTAACATCCTCCACTCCCCAGACCACCAGACAATATGTCCCTCATGGGCAGCAGCTGTGTCTTGTTCCACAAGCCGTTATCGCATTATGTAGTCCCAAGTCTGCCTCCTAGGAAGTGTTCGATAAACACTGTTGAGTGAATGAATGCATGAATGCATGCATAAACGAATGAATAAGAAATGTCTCCTACGGTCTGAGCCCTTTTCAAAAATGAGGTACCTTTTTCAGGGAACCACTGATCCTTTTCTCCGATATACCTGGCTTTACAGAGAGTTCCAATTCCCACTTTCAAAGGTAGATGAGGAGTTTAAAAAAGTTGACAGCCGTTTATGCCTTGCCTTGTTCCAGAAAGGACTGGAAAATGTAAGTAATTTTTTAAAAGTCAGGTGTTTTGCGGTATAATTTACATTCAGTAAAATTCATCCTTTTTTAGTGTAAAGTTCTGTGAGTTTTGACAAAAGCATAGAATCATATAACCACCATCACAATCAAGAAAATATAATTCCATCATCTCGAACAATTCCCTGTAGCCCCTGCTGGTCAGCCGCCCTCCCCAGCCCCCTAGCAACCACTGTTTTGTGTCCCTTCAGTTTTGTCTTATTCAGAATGTCACGTACATGGAATCACAGCACGTAGCCTTTTAAGTCTAAATTCTTCCACTCAGCATAATGCATCTAGACTCATCCATGTTGTGGTTTGTTAGGGGTCGAAGTTCGATTCTAAAAATTATAGAGACAAGCCAACTTGTCTGTAGAGGGCCACTTTTTGGGGGCAGGGGTGGTGGTGGTGGTGGCGTTGGTTATAAATAAAGAATGGTCTGATTTTGTTCCCAGTCAGAGGCTGAGACTGTCAGAGGAAGACTAAAGCAGAGATAACCCAGAGCGGAGGTGACTTAAAGGAAAGTGTCCCTTGATAAGCATACGAGCAAATCTTTTAGGGAGTGGAGTTCCCTATAATTAACACCTGCCTATCTGCAGTGTCTAGGGCTAAAGAGAGCTGGGGACACTGGGGAGCGTCTTCCTGAAACACTGGTCCTGAAAGTAAGAGGAAGACACTCTTCTGGGCAGGGCTGCCCCGCGGCCATGATAGCAGCTGAGGAAGTGAAACCCCAGCTCTTCCTGACCTTTGAATGCAAAATGCAAACCAAGAACCTGCTGGACTCTTGTTGACTACTAGCGGCTTCCCTACGCTTCCTTGTCCCTCAGCCCTTTGGAAACACAAAGGGGATATACGGATATGTTTCAGAAGCCAGGGGCAGGTCCAGTGTCTTCTGAAGCGAGATTTGGGAAGGTCCAGTGTCTTCTGCCAGGCTCTGAAGCGAGGAGCCCTGGGGCCGGGGAGATGGGAACAAACAGGAGGCTCCCTTCCTGGGGGTGGGTGAGGCAGACCCAGGAGGCCGGGGGTCCTACCCGCAGCTGAGATGAGCCCTGGGTGTCTGAGCAGGAGAGGCATGGGGGCCCACAACACAATACTGGTGATCTGAATTCAAGAGAGGAGTTTCAGTTGAGTGGATGGAGTGAAAGTTGGGATTTTCTAGAATAAAAAAAAAAGTTCTTTAAAGAATACCCAGGAGCGGAGACTCAATTTTATCCTAAGAAGGGGTCATAAATCAGGAAGTACCGTGGCTCAACAGAAGTCCTTAAATGGCTTTCCTGCCTGAGTCTGCAGAGATGATAGCTTCAGATCCACTTGGAAGGGGAGGACCCTGTCCTCAGTGACCAGACCTGGTCTCCAGGGGGTTCACCCATCAGCAGGCTGCCAGAGGAGGACAGCAGGTGCACATGTGGAACACTGTCTTGTGAGTTTCACGGCATCGCTGCTCTGAGGAGACAGGAAGCCGACACTACGCCGTTCTCGGTGGCCTCCTCTCAGCATGCACGAGGCAAGGCTGGAACTGCCCTTTTCCAAGTGTCCCTCTTTTCCTGCCATCCCGGTCCTTTGGTGTTGGGGCTGAGAAGCTGGCTCTGAAGGAGCCACTGGGAGGCGTCACAGTTTCCCGTCTAGACCATCATAGGGGGCCTTCGGGGCTTCTTTAGCTATTACTCCAACCAGCCCATCTCGCTGATGGGAGGGTTAGACTTTGAAAGCTTCAAAGGTGTTTGAGAAATAATCTAGTAGCAGCTGCCCTAGGAAGAGGGCAATTAGGAGCCCCCAACAGATCCAGAGGGGAGGTGACATCAAAGCACAGAGGGAGCAGGGGAGTGTGGACTTCATCCCAGCTGCCTGCCTGGGAATTCCAGGTCCATGTGGCTGCCCTCTTTATGCCTCCACTGCTCGGAGCCTGATCTCGTGGGTCTGGGAGTTGGAAGGCTGGGGGAGAAGGCATGACCCAATAAGCCTCCTACTCTACCCGTTAGTGACAATGTACCTCCTGGCCCCTCACAGGAATGGAGCAAATTTAAATGGGGACAACATTCTCCCCAGGATGAAAGCCCAGTCATCTGTAGCTCTGTGTGTGTGTGTGTGTGTGTGTGTGCGCGCGCGCGCGCGCACATGCACGTGCATATAGTGGTGGGTGACACGGTGGGAAGAGTTGTTTGCCCCTCATACTGAATGGAAGCTTCTAGGCCAGGATGGTGGGGGACTCTGGCAGCTTCGCCTTCCTAGCCAGAAGTCTATGGCATGTATCCTGGGAGGCTACATGTCCTCTTTGTGTGGTAGAAATGAAGATGATTAAGATCATCTCTGATTTCAAAGAGTGTACAATGTAGTTAAAGAGATGAAAAGTTCGATATGAAAAGATGATTGGAAGGACCAAGCAATTATCTCAGTCAGCGTTTATGGAGGGCTTGTTCTGTGCTGCGTACTGTGTTTGCACTTTACACGGATTCATTCAGCAACCCTCCAATGCAGGTTCTTCATGGGGTGGAAACACAGCCTGCCCAAGGTCACGTGCCTGGGAAGTGGTCTGGGGTGTCTGGCTCCAGAGCCCATACTCTAACCCGCACACTGCTGGACCTCTACCCTTGCACACCAGATAGGGTTGATGGTAAGCAGCAAGGAGAGGCATGCTCAGAGCGCAGAGGGGCGATATTCTGTCATGAGGTGGGTCAGCGAAGGCTTCATAGGAGTGAGGTTCGACTTGGTCTTGATGAATGGGGACATCTTGGATAGCTGTGCTGGGGAATATTTGAGGTGATGATGCAGAGCCACTGTGAGTACAGGTGATTGGGTGGGAAGACCTAGAACGTGTTCAGGGGACAGAGACAAATGGTACATGGGGCAGGGGCTGAGAGTCAGCAGTACCCAAGGACCCCTTGCATCAGAATCAGGGGACATACTTGTGATATGTTCAGATTGACCAAAGCTACTGACTCTGGAGTCCTCCGAACTTCATCTTGAATGAGCTCCCTGGGGAACCTTTAAGTTCCCTCCCAGTCTGAGAACCCTGGGAAGAACAAAGGAAGGCATGGAGGATTGCAGCGTTGGGAAGGAAGGATTGTGGGTAGGACAGGAGTTTCAGCGAAGGCTGTGGAAGGGCCACCTGTTTTTTTCTCCTTCACCCTGGGCAGACCTGTACCACCCTGTGGTAGGGCCCCTGCCAAGTCTTACGAGTGGGAGCTGTGTTAGTGGAGCAAAGTGACTGGGCTCTGCACTCCCCACCACTCGGGCTTGTAGCAAAGATGCTGTGGCCTGGATAGCAGGGGATTCATGGGCCATCACATTTCCTTGGAAGGGGGCACCCCTGTCTGGTCTGGAAGAAACCAGGTTAAGTGAAAAAGAAATCAGGCTATGGAGAAATAAAACTTTTAGCCTCAGGGGGCAAGTGGAGGCTGCTGAACTGATGCTCTGATTCTTGCGGAGGATTCCTGGTGGATGCGTCGCAGGAATCAAAGACACGTCACACAAAGAATGGTGAAGACTGGGCACTTTCACCACGGAGAACTTTTCTGGGGGCATGAAAGCTGCCTTTAGATATCTGCGAGGCTGCCATACAGACGAGGAGTTATGTTTGTTCTCAAAAGGCTCTGGGGACAGACGAGAAACAGGTGTGAGATGGAAATCTATATAGTGCCATGCTAATAGCTAATATTTATTGAGCTCCTCAAACTGCCCTAACTGCTTTATGTGGATTATTTCACCCTCGCAACGACCCGCCATTATAGTCATTTTACAGGGAGGAAACAAAGGCACACAGAGGATAAGCAAACTATTCCAGTCACACCTGTTGCAAGTAGCACAGCTGGGATTCAGCCCCAGGCTGTGCAGCTGTAGCACCTTTGATCGGAACATGGGGCTCTACTGGCTTTCACATGAGTGCTCTAAAGCCATCAGGGCTGTCCAGTGGGGCACTGAGTCCTAGACAGGCAGAGGCATCCAAGCACAGAATGACAACCTCGTGGGGAGTGTGCCAACACCCACCCTCCTGTGGATGCCACAGCACAGCTTCTCAAACTTTGGGGCGCACGCGGTTACTCACAGATTTCCATCTGGTTTAAATGCACATTCCATTCCATCCGGCGAACAAGGTGATGCACTTGGATCAGCCAGGCCCTAGATTATCTTTAATGCCCTGCCCCAAGGACTTATGATTGCCTTGCTCGCTGGCCAGGCAGGTTTCTCCAACCCAAAAGCAGTCTGATCTATAACAGGGGCTAATTCTTTGTGGTAGAGACACTCATCAAAAGCTCATTTAGAAAAACAACAGCATCCCAGAGGCCCAATTTAAGCAGAAATATACGGCCTCCCTCTCCACCGTCTTCTCCCTCTGGAGGTATAATTCTAATTTGTGCCAATATCCATATCGGGCATGTTAGCAGCCTTTTTAAAGAGAAAGAACACTACGGCCAAATAGCCTTTCTTATTGCTGACTCCAAACTCATTCTATTAAACTCATTTCTATGAAACCGTGCAGTAGGGACGCGCTCAAGCTGAGGGAAGGAACACACCATCACGAGAGCCCCGCAGTCGTTTGTAAGTCAGCCGGCACATTCTGTTTATGCAGCTAAAGTACACATGGGTGAAGAAAACGGTACAGCTAAGTCAGCTGCACTGACTTTTCATCAACTTCTAAGGTGCCTTAAGGGCTGATTTGCTGCTGCCCCCGGTTTCTGACTCCAAGCTCTGGGGGACCCTGCCCACCACCGGCTCTTCCCAGGTCCCATGGAAATCAACCAAAAGCCCAGTTAAGTTCCTACAGGCCTGCCGCCCCCATGCGTTCATTTTACTTTAAAAAAATTATGACAGAATTGCTTTTTGAAAAAGATTTATGTTTAATTGTGATAAAATACACACGACGTAAAATTCAGCATCTTAACTATTTTAAGCGCACAGTTCGGTGGCATTCAGCACATTCACACTGTCGCGCCATCACCGCCACCCGAGTCTGTACCCATGAAACAACCTCCCGCACTCCCTTATCCCGGACCCCGGCAAGCACCCCTCGACTTTCTTTCTCTGTGAATGTGATTACTTGAGGTACCTCATGTAAGTGGAATCAAACAGTATTTGTCCTTTGGCGATGGGTTTATTTCACTCAGCAGAATATACTTCCCCTTACGTTTAAGCACCAGGAAAGTGAGAGCAATGGAGATGGGTGTTTTTTGTTTTTTGTTTAATTATTAAAAATTACCGATCGACAAAATCCAGTAAGTTTCAAATGTACAATTCAACAGTAAGTCATATATATATTGCATTGTGTGTTCACCGCCCATAGTTAGATTTCTCTCCGTCACCACGTATCTGACCCCTTTTATCCCTAACTACCTCCCCGCTCCCCTGACATGGACTTCTTTTTAAAAAGCACTTTCTTGAAATGTAGTTGTCTTCTAATTCAACTAGAGTTCACCGTCACAGACAGAAGCTTTGGGCATTATCCTCATGGGGTCCAAATCAAGAACTCTGAATTCTATTACAGTTCAAAGACAAGATAAAGTGTTTTGTTTATTTGGAGAGTGCCAAGATCACCGGCTTTAATCCCACTCTCCTGGCCAGGACTGGCTGCTGGGTTAATTAGAAAGGTGGGTGGAGGAAAGGCTTGGTTCAGCTGCTTCAGCCTCAGTTTCCCCATCTGCTTGTGCTGCTGGTCTCCAAGCCTTCCTCCTATGTAAGGCACTAGAATCATAAGATGCTGCCTCACAATCAACAGCCATTTTTAAGTGATGGGCCCTGCTGGGCTAAAGTGATTCATTTTTAATGGGCCGGTCGGTCTGTGAGCACCTGTTTTCCTTTAGGAAGATGCACTAACTGCCCAGCCATAAATAGACATCTGTCTCACTGACTTTCAAGGGGAAATCTGGTGGCACCCTGGAGCAGCATCTCTGCAGCCTGCTACACCTCAGAAGCACCTGAGGCATTGAAGAAAATCCTGATGCTCAGGCCACCTGCTGTACCAATTACATCAGAATCTCTGGGGGGCAGACCCAGGCATCGGTAATTTTTAAAACTCCCCAGGTGATCCCAATGTGCAGCTGTATTTGAGAACCAGCGTCCTAGAGCTCTCTCGTTTACCTGCTTTGCAAAGGTAAACCATATTTTCAGCTCCCCAATTAGTGCAGCTTTCTATTTCTAGCTCCACTCACGATCAGATGAATCCCTGAGTAGTCAGAAGACTTCCCCAGATGGCTGACGCAAGGGAAGTAAAATTTACTGGAAAATAACCGATAATAACAATAGCTGTCGTTTACTGAGAACTTAGAATATTCCAGGCACTGTGCCAAGTGCTACTTTATTATAAGTGCATTTAGTTATCAAAATGACCCTATGAAAACGTAGAGAGGAGAGTAACTTGACCAAGGCCAAATTACATAATAACTGGCAGCGCTGAGATTTGATCCTGGCAGTGAATAAAACTAAGTCCCTGTGACCATGAAGCATACATTTTAGTAGGAAAGACAGCTGACCACATGAACATATAATAAGTCTGGTGGTGATAGCGCTAGGGATAAAAATAAAGCAGGGTGGTCTGGGAAGGACTCTGTCGTAAGGGGACATGTGAGCAGAGTGAATCAAGGGAGTGACCCGTGTGGCCATGTCGGGGAGAACATCAGAGAAGTTGATCTCTGAGCCCCAAGTCTTCTCATTCTGCCCCCCGCCCCTGTCCCCATGAGGGCGGCCCTCTCATCTTTCTCCTCCTACCTGGCTAATCTTCCTCTCAGATCCTTCATTCATATCCAAGTATAAATAACTGAGAACAGCGTGGGGGGGGGTGGGCAGGGAGGAAACTAAAATTTGTTGAGCATTATGCACAAGAGATTTTGCCAGCATTAGCTCAGCTTACCTATGACAACTCTGAAAGAAAAGTATTTTTTTCTTCTAAATCTGGGGAAATTATTGCAGTCCTCCCTCTCCTACCCTCACTTGGCTTAGCCGGCAAGGCTTTGTGTTCCTGACGCCTTCATCTCCAAATTCACAGCTCTATAGTAGGGGAGGTCCTGAAGGCAGGGATCAGCTGTTTATCTGCACGGCACAGGGTAGGTGCTCACTTTCAATGTGGTGCATGAACGGAATAAAAACCTTAAGCCAAAGGAATGATTGATATGCCCATGGTGGAATTCCAGGAATTGACCGCCAGTCAAGAGATTATTTTGAAGTTTGCTGGCCATGTTAAAATCACAGGACAAAGGTGGCCGCCATGTTAAAGTCCAGCCCTCGGAAATCTAGGGGCTCCCTCAGGTGTGAGGTGTGGCTGTGAATTTCTATTTGACATTATCTTGATGCCAGTGTGCAGTAGCGGGGCCCTTTGGGCTGCTAACCCTGCCAGGGCCAGCCTGGAGTTCAGACTCAGTGCTTTATTGTCCCTTCTACCTCTACTCTCAAAAAGAAAGAGAACGTTAATCCCAAAACACTTCTGAGTAATGCATGTAACAATAATGAATATTTGCCAGGTGCTGAACCACATGCTAGGTACCACCCTGAGCTCTGTCTGTATTCTTTGATTCACATGATGCTCTCACACGGTGGGCACTGTTACTGGCCCTGCTGTATGGGAGGACTTGGGTGGGGGCTGAGGCGGGGTGGCCAAAGACACAATGCCAAGGCCACCAAGTCCCCCAGCAGACGTTCAGTCCCTGAAGTTCCTCTCTTGCTGCCAGCTACCCCATTTCTGTTCTTCCTTCTGCAGCTGTGTGCACACCCTCGCTCACCCTCCCGAGGATAAGAATTCTCCCCTGTTCAGCTTGCAAAGCACAGCTCAGAAGAATAAAAGGAAATTCCTTTCTCAGAAGGCTCTGGGGTCTAAACCATCACCTTTGTTGACGGTAACGAAGATGGAATGAGTAGACTAAGAAGTGTATGAGAGAGAGACGTCAGTGTTTCCTGGAATGGGTTCATGTCCCAAAGATGCTAAAGGGGAGAGACAAGGGCACGTCGCTAAGTACCCCTGGGACAGGTTGGCAACGACCAACGAGCTTATGTATAGAGTCTCAGGACCTCCTAGATGAGGATTTGGAATGCAACACTTGCCACACCTCTGTGTCTACGTAACCATCTTTTTCTGGGTACCTATGGGGGACGAATCTTTCTCAGGACACACCATGGGAATACTGAGCATGGTCCTCGTTAACACTTTTACTTCTTTTACCTGGGAGAGGAAACACATTGGCCTGTCAGTCCACTGTGTTCTATGACATCAGCAAAGACTAATGTTATGGCTCCGTTGAATGGGCTCTGTGTGAATGGAAACTCACACTGCCCTGCCCCCATCTCCGAGCCCCTGAGGGCAAGGACCAATTGGACTTGCTGTGCCTTCTGGGATCTGAAAGGCAGGGTACAAAGTCTCCAAGACCAATCTGACCTCTTCTCCAATGTTGCTTCTGTCAGGGTCCTAACCCAGCTCTCAGCTCAGTAACCCTGTCTTACCCTGACCTCAAGAAGGGTCTTCTCTCCTCAGTGACCTGGCAGCCTGCACGGATCAAATTATTAACCAGGGACCACATCTTCTCTCAGTGGAAACTGTTCTCTTCCTTAAAAAACTGCTGGTCCTGGTGCATATCCTACTTTCGAAATTGCCCCACGCACTACAAGGCTGCTCAGGACCCCTGCTCTGGGGGATTTGGCTCCCGCTCCAGAGGCTTTGTTGACAGGTGCTTAGTAAGTGTTTCTAGCAGGTCTGGACCAGTTTATAGTGGTCCGAGTCGAGGGACTGTCTTCAAAGAGCTTGTTACCTAGTTCCGGGCACTGAATCTGCTGGTTCAACTGCAAAGTCAATTATTAAACCAGGGGACAGTCAACACTGGGTGAGGGATGGAGGATGGAGCAGTTACCATGTGAAGGTGAAGCAAAAAGGGGGCCAGGGTAGATCCAGGTTTGGGGGGGCCTCATAGAAAAGACAAAATTATGACCACAAAATTAGGTATAAAAGCGAATATGTATTTTTGAATCAGAAAATTGCAGCAAATTTTAAAAAGCTAGCAATGCAGCACTACAAACATCATGAAATTCATAAAAATAACATCTTTACTAATTAGCTGCTTGGCAAACCACAGGTAGCAAACACGTGAATGCATTGCATAATCCCTGATCATCTCTTCTGTGACAATTGTACAATATAATTTTCACAGAGAGAATTTAAAGCTAATTCACTCTTTGAAAGATAATTGAAAAGATAATTCAACCTTTCCTCTAATATGGTTGATACTTAGTACAGTTGATTTTTTAGAAGTTTCTCTTACCTTCAAAACTAATGTCATAGTAATGTCATATAAATTTGCAGGATTATTGTCAAATTTGGGGAAGACCCTATCAAGTGTTCTTTTGAATATGAGCTGTAAGATTTGGGGGCATTTCCAGTTTTCTTATGTAGTGGTTAAACTTTTATTTTTTTTGAACTGGTAACATTCATTAACCAGGCTGTCTGTGATGTCCCAGGAGTTGTAGGGTGGGACATCATGAAAGGCCTGGTTATTCCTGCAATAACCTAACTGTAAGGAGAATTAACTGCAAACCTTATAAACATATCTCATTTTATCCGAACTAAATGTATCCTTAGCCCAACCTCCCCTTCGTCAGACCCTCCAAATGCCACATCAGTACCATTCAACATGAGAGGAAGTCAGGATGAAAATAGGCCACTTCCTTATAAATTTCCACCAAAATATCTTACTTTGTAAACAACCAAAAATATGTGAGTATGTGAACACATTGTTAGGGTTCCTTCCAGCGCCTCGGGAGTGGGAGGGGGGTGGTTGTGCAAGTGAGAGGCCCTGAGTCGAGCTTCATGAACTCCTTGGTCACTCTGGCTCCTTCTAGGAGTAAAAGGGGCCACAAGAGAGGCGAATGGCCAAGGAGAACAGGGAGGCACCTTGTCAGGATTTTCAAGATAGGAAAGTAGGTGCATATTCTAGGAACCTTCCTTGAAATAAAGGATCGAGGGCTTGTCTTCTCGCAGGTAGAGGCAAATTGTCTAGACACCCCGGAGAGTCTGTGAAGAGGCCCCAGGAGGAATCTGCCTGCCACGGGGGATTACGGAGGAAGCCAGCATGGTTCTGAAGAATGTTTCCTTCCTTCCTCACACCAACGAGCTGGTATGGGTTTTGGTTACCAGAAAAGGTGTCTCTGATCTCCTCTGCTTGCTACCTTGCTCCTTCAAATTCCTTTGCCAAGAGCCAAAACCCTTGGTTTCATTTTTAGAAGAACAGTTACAAAAGCAAATTCCTTGCCTTCCCCATGGGAATATGCAATGATTTTATTCTCCACACTCATCAATGCATCTGAATGGTTTTAGGATAGCTAAGGAGGGCAGGAGAATGCGAGGGCCCTAGACACTTAAAGGGAGGAAGAAAAGGATCACAAGAGGTGGCTGTGGGTCCCAAAGAAAAAAAGTCTACCTTCTTCACAATTTTCTAGAGGGTCCTGCTCATCCTTGGCAGATGGTTCCACAGAAGAGTGATGATCTTTGATTCACTGTTTATGACAAAGCAGATTTTTTAAATTTGATTTTCAAAACTGTAATACATGCAACAGTTAATGTGTGAGCTTGTATTTTATTCATTTTCACAGCTGTGTAGTATTCCAGCATATTTACAGAGAGAGTTTATGAAGAGGTACTAGGTATACTTATGTTAGATTACTTCTAGCTATCTGTTATATAATAAAAAAGTTGGCTGGTCTTTATTCCTGGTTCCTGAGAGGGAACCTCTAAACCCTTAGAATCTCCTGAGGGATAGGAGCATCTTCGCTATTCATGATGGGCCCCTAGCTAGTATTAGGATGGGTCCGGCTATGCCCACAAAGACCAACCATGTGGTTAGAGCACTGGAGGGCTGGAAATTCAGTTCATTTGGGTGGTCAATGATTCAATCAGCCATGCCCACAAAATGAAAGTCCAATAAAAACTCTGGACACTGGAGGCCGACTGAGTGTCCTTGGTTAGTGATACAAATCAGGGTGCTGAGAGGCTGACAAATCTCATATTTGAGACCCTCCAAGACCTTGCCCTTCAGGTCTTTTCTTTTGGCTGGTCATGATTTATATCCTTATAACAACACTGCAGTCTTAAGTATAGGGCTTTTCCGAGTTCTATGAATCGTTTGAGTGAGGGCGTATGGGAACCCCTGAGCTTGTGGCTGATGACCAGAGTGAGGGCAGTCCTTTGAGGGGAATGCCCTTAACCTGTGAAGTTTGTCCTAACTCTGGGTCAGACTTGAATTGCCAAATTATCAAATATTGCTTGATTGCTATTATAAATGATATATTATTTAAAAGTATGTTTTCAGCCAATGTATTGAAATGAAATTGATTTTTGTATATTGATTATATTTGGCAACACTGCTAAAGTCTTTCTATTAAATCTATTAATTTGTGTATAGATTGAGGTTTTATTTAGACAAATCATCTGTGAATAATAACAATTCCATCTTATTTTGCTTGCCAGGACTACTGCAATAATGAACAGAAGAGATGGTGGTGGGTAACCCTAGTGTTTTCCTGGTTTTAAAGAAAAAGCTTTTAACATTTTATTGTTAAGTATAATGTTGTTGATTTTTTTGTAGAAACCATTTGTAGATAAAATTCTTTCATTCCTAATTAGTATGAGTTTTCATCATTCACAGATATTGAATTTTCTAGAATGGTTTCGGTGACTATTGAAATGATCCTGTGGTCTTTTTTTTTTTCTTTTTTCTTCTTGAATTTGCTTCTGATCAATCAAAATAATAGATTTTCTAATGTTAAGCCAACTTTACATTTTGGGATGAATTCAATGTTGACATGATATATATTTTATATATTGCTGAATTTGGTTTATTTGGTTTTTTTTTTTATAACTATGTTCATAAGTGAAATAGGTTTATAATTTTCCTTTCCCATATTATTCTTGTCTGGTTTTGGTAGGAAGATCATAACATAGGGTGGTATTCTCTCTTTTTCTATTCTCTGTAGGAGTTCAACAAGTTCACAATTATTTGTTATTTAAAAGTTTGGTTGAATTTGCCTATAAAACTATTGGGTTTCAGATTTTCTTTGTGAGACGATTTTAAACACTGATTCTGTTTTTTAATAGTTATTGCATTATTCAGGTATTCTATTTCTTTTCAAGTCATATTTGAAAAAAATTACAGTTTTCTAAGAATTTATTCATTTCATGTAACTAATAAATAGAATATGTAAGTACACATTTATTTTTAAATTATTTAATAAAATACATTCATTATTTATGTTTATATGTATATTTTTTACTAATGAACATTTACGGGCAAAGAATTCATAGTATTCTCTTAGTTTTGAATCTCTGCTGCATCTGTGGTTATGTTCATTGATAATTTATGGCTGTCTGATTCTACAGGCAAACTGGCCTCTCCATGGAAGGCTGACACTTCGAAGCTTCCTGACTCACTGCCTGATTTGATTTTATTTCCTGTTGGTCAAAGATATACTCACAGATAGGAGTGTTTAGGGTAGGGCCCAAGAACGTAATCTAGGTCATGGCTGCATTTCTTCATTGGGAGAATGAAAACCATGACCAACTGTCGTTTTGATTCTCAGGGGTAAAGGATATGACTGTAGTTTAAGGAGCTGATTTTTACACTCTTACTACAGCTTAGTACTGTTTAGAGCGACAGGAGGTGATCACCTTTAACTGGAGTGAGTAAGGAGGATTGACAAGCCCACCCCACAAGGCAGCTCTGGAAAACTGCCCACTGGGCAGGACCCACCAGCCCTGTACCTGCAGGATGTCCGGCCCTAACCGGCCTCACATTGAGGGTTTAGGACTCAGCCAATATGAACAGCGCCAACCCGTGAAGCAGCTCTACTACTCAGGGCTCCCTTGGGCACTCTCTGGATGATCGTGAAGGGCTCTGTCTTTGGTGAACCCAAGGCCCAGAGGTGACCGATGTCAGCCTGCTCCTTTTCTTCCCCTCTGTGGACCAAATAACAGCCTACCCCCTTTTCTCTCCCTATCTAGATATATCTGCAGAGGCTTTGGATCCAATCTTCTGTCTCCTTCTCTAAAAGAGGCATTATAGGTCATGTTGATCAAATCTGTCTTGCAGAAGAGAATCTCCTGATCATCATCATCAGCAGCATCATCATTATCAATAAGGACAGTGATTACTAAGCACTTACTCTATGCCCCACCAAGCACTGTAGCAATACTTTAAAGGACCTCAACGAATACGTCACAATAGCCCCATTAAATTAATATAGAGAGAGCTACTGAGCTTTACTATGTTCCAGCCACTATTCTGGGTGCTGGGACAGAGCAGTGAACAAAGCCAAAAAGCTTCCACCCTGTGGCGTCCACGTGCTATTCCTGTAGTGCAGGTTGTTTTTCTTATTTTACAGAGGAGTAAAGTAAGGCTTAGAGGATGATACAACGACTCAGCTAGTGAAGTGCTGAAGCTGTGAATAAACTCAGGCCTTGTTTTGAACAGCTATGCTACGCTCTACGTCAGCAATTCTCACAGAGGCGCGCCTCAGAATCACCTGGAGAGCTTGTTAAAGCTCAGATGGCTGAGCCTCACCCTCAGAGTTTCTGATTCAGTAAGTCTGGGGTGGGGCCAGAGAACGTACATGTCTAACAAGTTCCCAGGTGACAATGCGGGTCTGGGGACTACACTTTGAGAACCACTGCTCTATACACAGAACCAAATGTCTGAGCCTGGAGTAGGAAGAGTGCTCGCTTCTTTCACACCCAACTCCTCTCCTTACCACGGCTCCCCACCGTGTGTGTGCAAGGGACCCTACCAGGCTGACTCCCTGCACGATCCAAGACTCGACCCCACCCCCACCAGCCGGCACTGTTGTGCACTGCCGTCACCATCTGTGTCTGTGTATGTAATTACCCTCATTAAACAGGTTCCCGCTTACAATCCACGTAAACAAGTTTCACTGCTAGAAAGGGCTGTTCCTGAACCTGGTTTCTCAGGCTGTGTTATGAACAACATCCAGGCCTCACGCCAGCGGAGGCTGCCTGCCTGGGCCTCCGCCCGCTGATAAGGAGGTTCTCCAGGTCCAGAAAAGACCGAATGGAACCACACAGTCTTTCAGGCTGAGTGCTGCTGAGTCTCGTTCTCCCAGACCTGCAGGTTCTGCTGACTGACGCCTGCGTCTCCCCGGGGAAGCCCACCGTCTCATTCCTGAAGCGGTCCCTCTGGTTGGATGGAGGGATTCGACATCAGGGAGCATCGTCCCATAATGCTCTCTTGGCTCTCCGGTGTCTGAGCCTCCTCCTGCCTCACGGTTGGGACCTCATCATCTGTCCTCACCCTTCTTCGCTTGGTGGGTCCACGGGGACAGGAGAAGCTCTTTAGAGGCGCTTAGGACTGATACCATCATGGCGCTCTTCTCCTGTATGTAATTCAAATAAAACCCATACAAACTATAAAATAAGTAAGTGCAAGGACATTTGTTTGGGGTTGAATTGTGTCCTCCAAAGTTCATATGTTGAAGTCCTAGCCCCCAATACCTCAGAATGTGGCCTTATTTGGAGACAGGGGCCTTGTGGATATGAAAGGTTAAGATGAGGTCATTAGAGTGGGCTTTAACACAGTGTGACTGGCGTCCTTTTAAAAAGGGGAAATTTGCACACAGACACACACACAGAACACCGTGTGAAGATGAAGGCAGAAATCAGGGTGGTGCTTCTACAACCCAAAGAATGCCAAACTGCCAGCAAATGACCAGAAGCTAGGGGAGAGGCATGGAACATATTCTCCCTCACAGCCCTCTGAAGAAACCAAACCTGGTGACACCTTGATCTTGGACTTCCAGCCCCCAGAACTGTGAGAAAGTAGGTCTCTAATAGGTTTCGGTTGTTTGAGCCACTCTGTGGTGCTTTGTCACAGCAGCCCTAGCAACATACAAAGTCCAACAGCAGTTTAATTCTCTTCCCACAGTGACTGCTTTGATTTTTTTAAATAGCAAAAGTCAAATTCTTTACAAATCTCTGGATGTCCCCGCTCTGTAGGCGCCCTGACTCTCGGGTGCCCAGCACTGGGGTACGCAGTGCACTGAGACACTTTGGGGTTTTCTTAGCAGGAGGAGCTGGGGGCCTCACCCAGCACAGACTGCACTCCCCTGTCAGACAAAGATTCCTAGAATGCTATGTATCTGTGTTGAGAACATGAATTTTGGACCTGGGGTAAAACCAACTTACTTGCTGGTGACTTTAAGTAACTTTCCTAACCTCTCTGAGCCTCAGGTTCCTTATCTACAAAGCAAAGAAAATACTTCATAAGGTCGGTGTCAGGATTAGACAAAATGAACAAGAAGCACCCAGCTCTGAAGAGATACTGCTCTGCCTTCCCTTTCTCAGTCTCTGTTTTGATTAAGACTTTAAAGGTTCCCTTCGGCTTGTTACATTATGTCCAAACTCACCAGCCTAATTTCTCAGGTTCTCCACTTCTTCTCCTCCCTCCCAGCCTCACTCTCCTCTCTCCTGGGGTCACGTTATACCGTGTATGAGATGCCCTCCACCTTTGCCCTCACCTGGGATGCATCCTCCCTCCCTTCCTGTCTAGATTCCAACATCCCACAAGGCTCACTTCCCACCCCACCTCCTCAGGGATTCCTCTTTCCAAACGACCTCTAATTTACGGGAAAAATGGGGACAGAAAGGGAGGAAAGTTTTCGTTACAGACCCCATCTGTATCATTCATTCCACAATGGGTATATGCCAGCTTGTCTGATTTGCTAAGATTCTAGCCTATGCTCTGTCTGTCTAGTTTGATCATTCGCTCACGACAGGCAGGGAGCAGCAGAATAGTAAACACCATCTGTCAAACACGTTTGCTACAGACTGGTTTGTTAGAGTGACCAGGAGAAGGAGTAGTATAATTTCTCTCTTACAATACTCGGCGCTGACTTTTCACCTTCGGTTAGTGTCTGGTGATAATGACAGTGATGACATGTTAATGACTACCATCTGCGTGCCGCTTCCACACTCTCCCCATCTATCAGTGAGGGTGGCGCGGGTGTGGAGTGAAGGAGGGAGCAGAGCCAGAGGTTGACAGATCTTCCTGGGTGAATGAGAAGCCATTTATATGGTGTCACTGAAGCCATCTCTATGCAAATAACTCTTCCTGGGAGTCCGCTGTGGGGCCTGTTGTTCCCACCTTCAGAATAAATTATACGGAGTAACATTGTGGGTGTGCACGAGGCCTCTGCTAAATTAACACTCATTCATTCAATGAGTATCAAGTGTTCACTTCACGTGGAGGGGATACACACGGACATAAGCCTACTTTAAAGAGTCGACGACGGAGCCCTGTTGGATGGAGAGGACATTATGGGAAATAAGTGTGCTCTTCCAGTCACACATCATTTAGGAGTTCGCCAGCATGACTTTGAGGAAACAGGACACCAGAGGTGAGGGAGAGGGACATGCTTGGCCTATGAGATACGGATTGTAAAGGACATCGATGACCCTGGGTGGCCTGAGGACCTGGGTGCATGGGAGTGGGCAGGAGCTCCAGGGACAGATTGAAATTATGGTTCCTGGAAAGAGCACCAGACCTCAAGTTCTGGAGCAAAAAGCCCAGATTTACCACTCATTGGTTATAGAAGCCTAGGCAAGTCTCTAGGCCTTAGTTTTCTCAGCTACAAAGTGGGAGACAATAATACAATCCCTAGCTATACCACGGGATTATCATGGGGATTGCACCATAACTGAACAATTAAATACATAAAAATCAAATGCGTGGAAAGTACACGCACACTTGAAGATGCTCCCCCATTCAAGGTTCTATTGTCATTATATCACAGCTGGCTTCTTAAAATATACTGAATGTGATTTAACACCCTTCGGCAGGGTCAAGATTTTGAGCATCATGATTCTGAGTCATCACACACTCAGCTCTCAGAAATCAAAGGGAGGCAAAAACTCTTCTCAAGAGCCTGATGGCTGCGACTCTTTGTTAATTCTGCTGTCGCCTTTATATTTTCTGTCTCTTGTCAGACTATGAGCTGTCACTTCTCTCTGCTTTAAGGGTGCCTGTCTCGTCCCGTTGTGGATTTGACAACCAGATAATTAAGTTTATTAGAATTGTGTGTAAAGTGAGGGTACACCAGTCCAGGTAAAATGTAGACACTTCATGCTTGGGCTGTCCACCATCTGTTCAGCAGTGTCAAATCTTTTTAACCTCCATCTTGCCTGTGGCTCAGACGGATGAGGTGGCAAAACAGAGGGATTGTTGTCCTTACTCATGAGTCCCAAACTGGCACTCTACTTGGGAGCCGCCAGCCAACCCTACTCGGTGCTCTCCCTCCAGGGACAGCAAAGGAGATACTGGGTCAAAGCTGAGTTGATAGCAACAGGTATCCTTGTCCCAAGTTCTCCAACCCCAGGTGCTAGCTGGCTTTGGTCCTTCTGTTTTCTTTCCTCACACATGCCCGGCTCTGTACCACAGGAAATGAGAAGAGCTCCCGCGTACTGAGCGCTTCCTCCCTGCTAAGTACTTTGCATTCTTTACCTTATTTAGTCCTTAGAACAACCCTATAAAATAGATACTGTTGTTTCCTTCTTACAGGTAAGAGAACTGAGCTTACAGAGGATAAATAACTGGCTCGAGGTCACACAATTTTTAAGAATCAGGGCTTGTACCCTGACTGCTTCTCTCCAGAGTTCTTTCTCTTGGGCTCTTAACGGTGAATCCAAGGTGCTCCCTGCTGAGTCCTGAACATCTGGGTTCTTTCCTACAGAAGGTGCAGCAGGCTGCCGCAGAGATCTCACATGCACCGTTTAGTCCCTGGAGAATAATAAAAGATTTCCTCCAGAGAGCAGAGGGGGTGCCCACCAGGACTGGGTGAGGCCGTGCACTGAGGCTCCAGGTAAGCATATCCAAGACTTAGGCAACGCGTGGTGTGATTTCTGGAGTAACAGAAAGATTGCTTGAAAAACAGTGCCCCTACTTGCTGGCTGAAGCCTAAAAATTCCTTTTCCTGGAATTCAACTCTAGAGAAATGAAAACCTATGTCTATACAAAAACTTGTCCACGAATGTTCATAGAAGGATTACTACTCATAATAGCCAAGAAGGAGAAGCAACTCGAATGTCCATCAGCTAAGGAGCAGATTAAACAAAATGTGGTATATCCATAAATGGTATCTTATTCAGCAATAAAAAGAAATAAAGTACTGATACCTGCTGCCGATGGATGAACCTTGAAAACATTACACTAAGTACAAGAAGTCAGTCACAAAGGATCACATCATTATATGATTCCATTTACATGAAATGTCCTGAATAGGCAAATCTACAGAGAAAGAAAGTAGATGAGTGTTGCCTAGGATTGGAGGGGATGAAGACTTTGGGTTGGGGGCTCACTCAGGGGGGTGGGCTTTGTTTTAGGAGTGATGAAAACATTCCAAAATTGATTCTGATGATAGATGCATAACCTGTGAATATACTAAGAGCCATTGTATTGACCACATTAAATGGTCAGTTGTATACGTTGATTATATAAATAAAATTGTTTTTAAAAAAGAATTTTAAAGGCAAATATAAACCATCATTCCACTGAAAGGAATGTCATAGCCAGTAGCCTTTTTGTTTAGCTGGCTGTGCACCCAGGTGGCGAGCTCTGGTCCCTCGGTGGGAACCTGCACCCCTAAGAATCCGCAGGCTCTGGGCCTCAGTAAATTTCTAGTTCAGCGAGGTGGAAGGAGAGAGCACTTCGGGAGTGACAGCGAGGACAGCAGAGGGACACAAGAAGGTGGAAGCACCGCTGGAAGGCGGACCCACGGAGAGACGGAAGGTCCCGGAGAGAAGGATTGTAATTTCTTGTCCTGGCTCCCTCTCTGCCTCTCTGCTCATTGTGGATCCCAGAGAAGGACCCAGAACTGCTCTGTTCTCTGACTCCCTCATGGAGAAGCAGAAGGAAGTGCCCCCTGTTTCATGATTTCCCTCCTTCCTTCACAGAAGGTGCCAGGGGAGTTCTCCAGCTCTCAAACCTGACCCCAACCAATTTGCAAATGGTATGCGGGTCAGAAGCTAATGACAGAGCACAAACAGCCAATGGCTTCCTTAGCTGGGGGATCAACATCATCATATCTGAGGAGCTGAGCCCAGTTGCATCAGCTGCTCCAGGTCCCTGGAGACAGCTCTGGTCCTGGCTCTGTCTCTCTCATTAGCAGTGGGGCCTCAGATGAGCTCTTTAACCCTAGGGGCTCCCTAGTCGTCAGCCATCAAGTGAGGACAATAATTAACCTGCCCTGCCTCCTTCAGAGGGTTGGTGTGAGGACCCAGAGTTAGCACAGGTGGGAGGAACTCCGAGGGTGCATTATTACTAATTGGAGGAAAAATGTCAGGGCAGATATGATGATGTTGATCCTCCAGCTAAGGAAGCCATTGGCTGTTTGTGCTCTGTCATTAGCTTCTGACCCGCATACCATTTGCAAATTGGTTGGGGTCAGGTTTGAGGGCAGCTAGTGACCACAGAACAGAGCTAAGACAAAGGCCTGCAGAGAACCAGATGCACAATTCAGCCTTCCTGCCCTGGGCTCCTCTGAGCTCAGCTTGTGATCTACTGACAATCTCCTGACGCGGTGATTCCTCAGGCCTATGAAGCCAGGCTGGGCAGGTCATGCTACGCTCTCGGGCTTGTCCTCCTGCACAGGGAACTGCAATTCCATCACAAAAGGCTGAGGGATTGAAAGCAGGAAAAATTCATCCCCAAGAGGAGTCCCGCAGATCACAACTGCTTAACTGAGCTCGTCACTGGGAGGGCACATGGTTTCTGCAGGTGGTAGTGGTTCTGCATAGAAGATGCTGTAATCGAATCTTTATGATGACACTCTGGAATCCCCCACGCTCTCTAAAACCTGCTCTCTAGGTCATCTGGGGGCACAGGAGAGGCCAGCAGGGTCCAGTAGGGAGAATAAGGATGGCTCGTCTTTCCCTGCTGTCACAGACAACAGGGGGATCTTGTCAAGTGCGTGAGGGACAGTAGAGGGCAAACAAGCTATCACGGAAAAGAGGAGAAGGAAGCAAGGACAAGAGCTGGGGCAGCGTGGGACGAGGGCCTGCTCTTCTCGAATCAGCTGTGCCAGGGCGGGGCTCTTGGTTGGTGCTCCGTGTGCCCCGATGTGGAAGTCGCTGATGGACTTCTAAATGAGCACCCTTGGGGAGGCCAGGCCCTGCTCTCTAGTGTTTGCAGGGTGAAGGGTGGAAGGGGACAGTGATGGGTGCTCACAGCAGGGACCCATTCTGATTGGTCACCACCGATGTCTATTCTGATTGGTTGGTCTCCAAGCTCACCAATTGTTAAATATTTTGAATATCACCCCTAGTGTTTAACTTAGGTACTGGAACTAGTCTTTGGCCAAATTGCAAAAGTATGGAAATTTAGCGGGGGCTTCCTTTTCTGGTCTCCTTTGGCCCAAACACACTCCTAGTGCTTCCTAATTAATCCGTTTTGACAAAATTCATTCAAATAAGGGTTTTCTAATGTATTCCCACTCTTCTTCACACCTTCCATTTGTATCTTAGAAGAGAAACTGAAGTATGGTCAACTGCCTCAGTAAAGTTAGTGGTGGAAGCACAGGTATCTGAGAACAGAGACACTCCCCCCAATAGTGATTCACAGTCATAGTAAAAAAAAAAAAAAAAAAAAAGAGCTAATGTTTACTGAGTGCTTCCCAGATGCCTGGCACAGTGCTAAGCATTTCATACACATTTCATCTACTCTTCACACAGCCCTATGAAAAAGGATTTATTTTTATGAGAGTACGGAGCCAGCCCCAGGCAGGTTGAGTAACTTCCTCAGGGTCACAGGGCACCAGTCAGTGTCTGCCCAGTCCACCTGTGAGAAGGTGGCATGGCACACCCTGCCTGTGCCATGGTCCCCACAGAAGCAGCAGCCAAGGCTGGGCTGCCACACAGACTGGGGAGGTAAGACTTACATGTGTGACACAGCAGACGCTGTGGAGAAGGCTGTAGTGAGGGGTCAGCTTGCAAATGCTCCTGGCCCAGGTGCCGGTGTGCTTGACCCTTCTCTCTCAGGAACCGAGTAAGTCAGGTTGACCACACTTTTTGTAATAAATATGCTCTTGGTAAACTTATTCTTGCCGCGATTTCCCCGCCCTCCAACCTGAAAAGCTCACTGTGATAAATTATGCATGTTCATGCTGCACATTTTTGGGAATTATAGAAAAATAAAAAGAAGAGGGAAAAAGCCATGTGTCGTCCAACCATTATTAACATTTTGAAGTTTTTACCTAAGTCTATGTTTTAATTGTCATTCTTTTTTCCTTGTTTTAAACTGTTATGATCATATCAACTCTGATTCTTTCTTTATTAACCTAATCATTATTACATAAACGTTTTCTATGTTATCGTAAACTCTTCAAAAACACCATCGAAAATAAGTTGTATAACATTCTACTTAGTGGACGAGCCATGGTTACTTAACTATGCCCTAACCTCCAACATGAATATGCTAAGTTCGGATTTTCATGTATCAGGTTTTCTCTAAGTAAAGTGGTGGAGTTTGCCAACATCTGAGTTCTGTGTATTTAGAAATTAAAGTGTCACGGTTGGTCATGTAGTTTGAATTGGGCTTTTTTTTTTTTTTTAGGATGAGTTTAAAATTGTATTGAAGTAGAATGAGAAGGTTCTATAGAAAATGTCCCTGAATCTCAATAAGGCATTTAGCTAAATGTCTTAGGACATTTTTGTGGAAAATGAAGAAACATGGGCCAGACAACCATATAATTATGTAAATTCACAACTGGTTAGACAACTAAACCCACAGAATGGTAGCTTAGGGTCAGTGCCACCCTGGAAAGAGGTGTCTAGTGGCCATGAGGCTAAGCCTTTCACCTAATCTCTTTATACATTTTTTAATCGGTGATATGAGTGAAGTCCTAGAAGACAGGCTTAAAATTTTAAAGATGTAAGGGAAAAGATTACGTGATAGAACAAAGATCCAAAAAGATCTCATCCAGTTGGAATATTTGCCTGAAGCCAATAAGATGAAATCTATCAGGGATAAGCATAAAGTCTTACACTTGGGCTAAAAAAGTCAACCATATAAATGTAAATTAGAGAATACCGACTTTAACAGAAGTTAGTTGGCTACAAGCTCAACATGAGCTAATAGTGTGACACAGCTGCCAAAAAACCACCTGCACCACGAACGGCAAGTCACGTACAGAGCAGAGATGTCACACTCCCACCGACTCTGCTAGCTAAATCACCCAGCATCTGTTCGAAGGCACATTTTAAGAAAGGGTCTGACATTTTAAGAAAGGGAGGGCAATGAAAGGACAATCAGGATTTTGCGAGCTCTGGAAACACTGTCATCTGAATAGCCAACAAGGCAGTGTTACTCAGTGGCTAAAACCATGGCCTCTGAAGGCACTTCTGGCCTTTGAAACTCAACTCTGCCATTTATTAGCTGGGTGACCTTGAACAAGTTACTCTCCGTGCCTCAGTGTGTTCATCTATAAAATGGGGACAACGACAGCATCTATTATGGTAGGTCATTATGAGAATTAGGTAGGTTAAAACCTGTCGAGCACTAAGTACAGTGCCTGAATATTATTGTGTGAAGACGAAGGGGTTCTAGGCTGCAGAGATTGAAAGAGGCATGACAGATGGCTTCGAATATTTGCAAGCTTTATCCTGAGAGGCTCTTGAGGACCATGCTTGATTCAGTGCAAAGGTAGAGGCTTGGATTCTACATTAATCAGTCTATAAGTATTTAATGAACACATATTATGTCAGATACTGTGCTAGGTTCTAGGAATACAGAAATGAATGAGATCCATACTCTTTCCTAAGGGCCCCACTTTCTACTGGGGAAGAGGCATGTAAACATATAACCACAATAATGTGAGTATAACTGTTTTGGGCAACCAGAGGAAGATGTCATTTAACTCTCCCCTAGGGAGCTGGGCGAAGCTTTACAGAGGTGAGACTTTTGAATCTGTTCTATAGGGATAAGTAGGAATTTATGTGGGAGCAATGCGAACAGTGTGTGGAACCAGAGCTGTCATGAAGTATGCTGTTTTCCAAGGAATGGTGAAAAGTCAGTGACTTTACAGCACAAGGTGAGTGGGGTAGAAGCAAATGAAGCTGGAGATAAGAGCTGGCCTCACCCAGCTCAAAGAAGTGTGGTACTGGTGTAGAAGCTATCCGGGAAAGTCAGGATAATCATAGCAATATGATACTCCCCCCGAGCCTTCTATTCCTATACTACTGCCTTCTCAACAGGAAACCATCGCAAAGGCTAAAAAAAGAAACCACACTTCAAGAGAAAATTGAAAAGGATTTGATTCAATTTTCTAATCATCCTTCTTTGGTATAAACACAGGGAATTCCTGTCTCGAGAGTAAGTCAGTGTCATGTTCCTGAGACATTTACAACCTGGGAGTACTCAAGTGGAGAGACTATGGAGCAAAGACTGGAGGTTGGGACCCTTCCCAGCAGGACCAAAGATACCATATAAAAGGGAGTTCCCTTACCAGAAAATCTACTGGTATAAAGGGAAAGAGGAGCATGTTATTCAACATTTATCTTCCAGACTGTCCCACTTAATTCTGTTTAATAGTATTCATTAAGCATACTATAGGAATGTAGAGATAAGTAAGCCATCAACATTTCCTTCAAGGTGCTTAAAAATCTATTGTTAAAAAATAATTAGCTACATAGAGCATTACATCATTAGATGTTAGGGCTAGCCATTTCTGATCATGATGGATTTGCCCTCCTGTTGTAAGCAACTATATAACTGGACAATTCTACATACTGGATGTTTTCAGGCATTGGACAATTGGCTATGCAGGATCTCTGAGAGAAGGGAAGGAAAAACAAGGTGAACTGCATGTTCACCCTGGTACTCTCCCTGGGTAGATTTCCCAACCAAAGCACAAAGAGGTGGAGCAAAGCAGAACATAATCGTCTACTGAGCTTCAGAAGTAGAGACTAGAGTCTGGGGCTGCTGGAGCAGGAGAGGATACTGGAAAGGAAGAAGTCTCATAGGGTCAAGAGAATTTTGTTGTTGGGAGAAGGGGTTCCTCCACCGATCTCTGGCTGAGGGCTGTGCTACACATACACAGGGTGAGACTCTGTCAAGGTCTAGAAGAGAAAAAAAAGTTAGTTACTTTGGAACTAACAGCAGAAGAGGGATGTTAGAGGTTTCGGAGATACTGGATCTATAAGAGTTCCAGCCCAGGCAGAGGGGAAAAACCTTGTTAACATTCCAGGCATTCAGGTGAGATAATAGAAAGGCCAAGCTGCAGAAGTAAGGACTATGTTCTAGGGAAAGAGCTACTCTAGGCCTGCCCTGTCGAAGCCTAAAACCGAGCTTTAACAGAATCAAGGAGAAGCATCAGTAAATTCACTGCTGGCCACAACAAAATTCAACACTTGTTAAAGGAAGACAAAATAATTCAACTGCAGTGCCCACAAACAACCGAACATTACCAGAAATGTGGAGGAGCAGGCAAATGTGATCCGAATTCAAGAAAAAAGTAGTCGATAGAAAAACAGACCCCGAGGTGTCCCAGATGTTGAAATTATCAAAGACTTTAAAGAAGCTATTATAAACATGTTCAAGGATTTAAAGGAAGATATGGTCTCAATAAGTGAAGAGATGGGGAATCTCGGGACGTAAATGGAAACTACAAATATGAACCAAATGGAAATTCCAGAAAGGAATTTCATCCAAAATGGAAAATTTACCAAATGACAGCAAATTAGAGATGGCAGAAGAAAGGGTCAGTGAAATTGAAGACAGAACCATAGGAAGTATTCATTCTAAAAAAAGAAGAGAAAAAAGATTGGACAATATTTTGTGGCAATACCAAGCTGAGTTAACATATATGTAATCAGATCCCAGAGGAAAAGAAAGTGAGCAGAAAAAATAATTGTCCTTGCTCCAGTCTCTTTACCTGGGTACGTACTCCCAAGTTGTAAATATCTCAGGAACATGACAATATTCTGTCTACGATAGAATATTCTTGTGTTTACATTCCAATTGGTGAAGAAAAACATAATCAACTTCAGATCCAAGAAACTCAATGAATCCCAAATAGGATATATACAAAGAAAACCATTTCTGGGCACAGCAGAGTCACAGGTCTATACAAAGGGTGAACATTGGTATGAAGAGGAAGGCAGCAAAGCATGGCTGGTAGGCACTGGTCCAGCTAGGCCAGTCATTAGAATAATGCAACATCTGCAAATTGGTTGGAAAATAGCCACTGCGCCAAGCCCCTGATTTTCTTACTCATCACCTTGGCCTCATTTCCATATACCCCCAGTCCTCCCTATGTTCCAGCAATAAAAGGTCAATCCCTTGCAAGCGGAGCACCTCCAGGACCCTGCCTTAGGCCTCTGGCTGGACTTCTTTCTGACTGGTTGGGGCCTGGGCCATGCCAGTTGTTAAAGATTTATAATATTGCCCCTGGAGCTAAGTGGGGTTCCTTCCAAGGAAGGGAGTCCTGGGCGTGGTGTTGTAGGAGTGAGGACAGCATGAAGACCTTGCTCCTGGGGGTGGGGCTACAGTGGTAAGGGGAAGGGAGGCACTGAAAGCAAACAAAATTAGCTTTCCAAGTCTGAGTGTTCAGGGACACTTGACTCTCTAGTACAACCTCTGTTCTAATCCCCTAGGTCATATTTTCCCTTTTAAAAAGGGATATTGCATAGCCTTTTAAATAAATCTTTTCAGCTCCACTGATTTGGAATAATATGCTTAGCAGCTTAAGAATTTCTAGCTGGGTCTTCAGCAAGTTGTCCTTCCACGAGCCCACTTTCTCATGAAACCCTGGGCTCTCAGTACAGCTGGGCCTCTTCCAATGCTAGCACTGTCCTATTCTGGGATCCTGGGAAGCCATTTCTCACTCCTTCCACTTTGGGCTTTTCCATCTGCAATCTATAAGTACGTAGAACACCAAATGGGCACTTTCTTGGTCATCAGCAGAGACTCTATTTCGGCCACAGAAAAAAGCATTCCTCCTCCTAGGTTTAGTTGAAAGGGAATTTATGCTTTAGGAAGGCTTTCTGTGTGTCTTCTCAGGCAGACAGAGCAGACAAGAGGGCATCAAAGGAAGGCAGAGTGGCCAGGAGAGGAAGGAAGGAGGTGAGGTGGAACAACATAATTAAACCAGCATAAATGCTGCCAACCAAAACTCCACACAAAGCCTTTGGAAGCTGGCTGTATGTGTGTGGCATCATGTACCTCTTTGGCTCCTTGGGGACCTTGAATGGAACCACAAGCCTTAACAAACTACAGTCATTTGCTGAGCCTTCCATCATTCAGTCTCACTGAACTGTGAAAACCAATGTCTCCGTTTTTAAATAACATCTAGTGAACTAGTTTACACCAGAATGAGTACATGTTTTCTAAAATCATTGTTCAAATCACCTAACTACTGTTAAAATCAAACCTACGATGAATCGACACTCCTTCTGCTTTAGGCCGTTGGTGTGTGTAGCTTTTCGCCAAACTTGAGTGATGGTTGACCGAGGTCCTAAAAGTCATCCTGCCTAAAACAATCTTCACAGTTCCCTGTCACATTGCCTGACAGCCCCACCACTGACAGTCCCATTTCAGTCCAGGTATGTGCTTCAAATGCACCTGTGTTGTCTGAGAGGAGTTCTTAGCCTTCTTCATTGCGCTGAAGTTGGAGAATCACAGCTGTAAGCACCAGCGAACACATCAGGAACATCAGTTTTCTGTGCACACACAAGCTATTCCATGTCTTCAGATCAGTAGTTCTGAAAAGTTAAGCATCAGAATCACCTGGAGGCTTGTTAGACAGCTTTCTGGGCCCCACCTCGAGTTCCTCATTCAGTAGGTCTGAGGTAGGACCTGAGAATTTGCATCTCGAACAAGCTCCCAGGTGAAGCCAATGCTGCTGGTCCAGCACCCACTTTGAGAATCACTGTACGAGTTGATTTCTAAGGAATCTTCATGAGACACAGAGGCAGAGTGTGAAAGCATTCTGATCATGAACAATGTCAGAAAACAGAGGGCTCTGAAATAGAGATGGGTCAGGACTCAAAGGCAGACCAGCTTAGCAGAAAACAGACTTTCTGGTAGGACCCGCCTAAACACAAGAGTCTCTCGTCGAACAAATTCTGATGGGCTTCCTACTCTCGCTTTCTTCCCTAGGTCTTTTCTGCCTACTGTCCTCGGGAAAGGCAAGTCTGCTGGCAATCTCCCGGCGGCCCCAGCGAGGATGAAAGGAGCTCCTTTCCCTGGCCACGGGTGGGCCCTTCCCGGAGGGGAGTGTTCATACAACTAATCAGGCTGTCAACACACTACTCAGCCCTCTGCAGATTCCCGGAGGCTCCTAACATTTCTTAGAATTTACACAGGACTCAGTGAAGTCTTCAACAACTTTTTTTTTTCTCTTCTGAGATCATCTACTTTCTAATAGGATAGATTCAAAGGAAAACATGCTTCATCTGACCCTTCATCTGCTTTTTCTCAATATAAACAACATGGAACTCATTAGCAGGCCTGCCAAGAAGGCCTAACAGGACCACAGGCTAGGAAGCCACCCTTCGGGGAGGGCCTCATGACTTCAGTCATCATGGCAGGAGTTGGTTCCATATTTCAGTGGCAGGGACACTGACGTCTGGGTGTCTGCCTGGTATCACCATGGCATTTATTGGGCAGATAGTTCTGTTAGTGATCGTGCTTACATCCGAAAGCACTTGGACATCCCCACTTTCATTTGACTCTAACAAGAATCCTATGAAATAAGCAGAATGGGAATGATGACCGCATTTGGCAGACAAGACGACTCAGAAGAGAGGCTCAGAAAACACAGTGGACATGGAGTTGGAATATGGGTGCTTTACTCCTGGCTCAGCCATTCATCCTTGAGTGGGTCTTTTTTTCCCCTTGGGCCCTGGTTTCATCATGTGTAAAATAAAGGGAATAAATAAGATGATGGTGAGGTCTTCCTATCGATCTCTTATTCTAGGAATAAGCTGCACAAGGGAAAGACATGCCTGAGGTCATGCAATTAGTGAGGTGAGTCACTACGACACGGAGAGGCAAGTACTCCCCATGCCACCTGTGCTGAGAGCGAGCCTTCAGAGCACCTCCACTGCCACTCACTGCTATTTCCCTGACAGCGAGGTGCTACTGGGGCCTCTGGTTGTTCTCTGGAGCTCACAAAGACCGAGACTGCCAGGGGTGCCCAGAATGCTCCCTGACTATGACTGGAGACCCAGCGCTGCCAGCTGCTTATCAGAGAAGAGTAGGCCATTTCCTTTGTCACTTTCTTCACCAAACACACACAGTGGGCACTTACCCTGAGCCAGGCCCCGCCCCATGCTAGATGACGGGATGCGGAAGTGGAGGAGACTTACTGTCCACCTATGAGGAAGTCACAATAAGGAGTGAGAACCCAGGTGCTGCCTACTGCTGGGTGGGTTGTGCCTGGCCAAGGGGTTGGGTCCATCCCCCAGCTGGATCGCAAAGCCTGTCCTTGGCACTGAGTTGAATCAGCCTGAAAAAAGGGGGTACCTTTATATGTAACTCACACAAAGGTGCCAGCGGCAGCCCAGGTGAGCACAATCTCTTCAACGTGAGTGCAGGATCCACAAAACTTTAGGAGGGGTTTAGAGCAGTTCCGTGTAGACATCATCCTCCACTCCTAGCAAGGAGAATAGATGTACACGCCTGACCCCAACCAATCCATTGGCTGGAAGAAGTATGTGCTTGCTCTCTTTCTGAGAGTCAAATCTCCTAATCGCATGGAACCAGTGAACTCAACTAGCTTCCTATCTGTAATGTGCTGGTAAATGACTGACAGCCAACGAAATCAACTGGGCCATGTCTCTGGCACAGTGATTAGACTCCCCTGGGCAAATCGAGATGAACAGGACATGGCCCTCAAGGAACCAAGGGGCTCTCAGCCTAGGAGAGCACAAAAGACTCAGACACAAATACCCGTAAGACAGAGCAGAGAATGGTCAGTGCTAGAAGATCCGGGTTTGCGATGGGGAAAAAGCAACACGGGGATTCAGAGGAAGGAAAGAATAGTTCCACCTGGGGACCCAGGACGCCTTCGTGAAGGAGACGGCATATAGAATGGCCATCCATCAAGACGCAAGAAGGTCCAAGGTCTAGTGCCCCTTCTGCCACCGTCAGACAAGTAATCTTAAAACAGCCAGTTCTCTGTTTTAAAATGAACCATTTGCCCTAAGCGCCGGACAGTATTATGAGGATTAAATGCGAACTGATTTAAATGCACATCGGATAAATAAAAGCACCAAATATAAAGCCTTTTGCCATCTTTTGGGGAAAAGAGGGGAGGAAGCCAAAAGCAGAAGGTATAGGAGGGAGGCAGCGGGTGGGGGTGGGTGGTGCCTGCCGAACATGGGGCTGATATGAACACCTACTGGGCTCCGATGGTTTTTATAAACCTCCAACAGCTACTTTTATTGAAGAGAGCCCGAGAAGAGTAAGTCAGAGCATTTAAATTCCTCTGCGTCAGGAAAACGAAAGTCCCAATTGGAGAAGTGGCTTCCTGCCCTGAGTAACAGGGACCTGGGTACCCCGCCCCCCGCTCCCAGCACTGGGCTTGCAGCCGGTGTACACTCAGTAAACACTCATGAAATGGATAGACGGGGTCCCTACCACTTTCCAAGAGGCTTTACACTCACGCTCCACTTTGATTCATAACCACAAGCCAATGGTGCAGTCAGGGCACCTATTCCATCCCTGTCAAGGATGGGTAAACTAAGGCTCCCAGAGGGGAGTGCCCAAGTCCCAAGCCAGCGCCGCTGGATGGGAGCCCACACCTCTGCCTCCTCGCAGGGTCGCTTTCTCACACTGTGCACCTCCTCGAAATTATTATATTAACATGGCCAATCTTGCCCCAATCAACCACCTTCCCTGACTTTCCTGAAGGCCTACTACGTGCTGTTCGGAGCACTTGCTCTGTAATACTTCGCTTAATCAGACCCTATCACCCAGGGAGAACTTCTTATTGTTTCCAATGTACTGGTTTATTCCAATTCAGGTGGTTTTGTGCATCCCAGAAATAAGTGTGCCATGGATTCTCTTATTACCAAATAAGAATTCATTTGAGTTAAAACCTTTGGTTCAACTGTTTGGAGTCATTGCTCCTTAGAAGAAAGAGACGGTACAAACATCACAGGGCATTAGGAAGACCGGAGGACATTGTTTTGTTGTTGTTGTCGTTGTTGTTGCTGTTTTTACCATGGACATCCCTGCCTACATACTCGGTTGTCAGTTTTGACAGATGGCCTGGCTGCAGGAGGAGGGCAGAGGGCAAGCTGATGGTTAAGGTGGCACCAAGGAGCTAGATAGAGCCAGCTGGGCTGATTTGGGCACTGAAATCTGGGCCAGAGTCCAAGTTCCAGCCAGTGAGGCAGGAACAGGGAGCACTGCCTCCCCTGTCCCCTAGAAACCCTCCCACTGCCGCTGTGCCAGACGGGTCAGTGCCTTTCTATGCATCTACGACTTTGGATAACGGAAAATAGGCCAAGTGAACATGTTCAAGGTCAGAGCTATCCTCCACTTTCATCATGCACCCAAGCCCCTTGGCTGATAACAGCTCATGATGCACCTAGGGAATGTTTTTATTCTAAAATTCATAGCACAAAGGTGTCGACAGGAGGTTGGAAATGACACTCATCCCCCAGCTCTGGTGAGGGGTGCATGGTGATGTGTGCTCAAGCTGAGGTGCTCAGAGGCTCCCCTAACGTGGCAGGAACTGGGGGGTGGGAGCTGGTGGGAATAGAATTTCAGGGGTCTCCCAGCCCTGAAAGGGAGCAATGGATTAGGTAAGAAGAGGTCTAGGGCCTTGAGAACGAGTGTCAGTATCTCCACCAGTGTGGCCGGGTCAGCTCTGATCTCTGCAGATGGTGCAGCATTTAGCTACCCCCACATGGGGTCTCAATTGTACCATCCAGACACTCATAGCTTCAGTATTGCACTGAGGGGCCAGGGCATCATGGGATCTGAGAGAGCTGAGGCATTCACCGGACAATGAACACTGAAGACTAGTTGATCAGATTAACTGTTTATGTCTTGTCCACTGACAGAATGAGACACAGAGTGGGTCAGCTTTGATGGGAGGAGGCAACAGGGGTGAGAGAATGCTAGAGGCAAATTCACCAACCACATAATTTTAAAGCCATAGAGTTTAGAGCTGGAAGAAATCTTAGAGATCATCTTGTCCAACACTCTCTTATATAGCCCAGGGTTACTGGTCATGGCCCTGTAGCAGAGCCAAGACTGAGAACCAGACACTCCCCACGACAACGACTTTTCAAACCAGTGATCTCTCCAGCACCCTCCAGCCTCCCACAGACACTGACCCCAGTCCTCTGCTTCCCATGGAGCTAGGATACCCTCTGGGACAGCATGAGCGTTCTTGAGAATTCCACGGGCCTCCCCGATCAGCTATTCTGGCAGGCATACCTTGTGCGAATAATGCTGATCAACGATCCTTGCCAACCCGAAGTCCCCAATCTTGAGCACAAGGTCCTCCGTGCTGATGAAGATATTGGCGGGCTTCAGGTCCCTGTGCAGCACGTTGGCAGAGTGGATGTACTTGAGCCCGCGGAGCAGCTGGTACATAAACAGCTTTGCATGTTCCTCGGCCAGCGTGCCCTGCTCCAGCAGGCGGGCCAGGTCGGTCTCCATGTACTCTTGGACGATGTAGGCCACGCTGAACTTGAACAGCTCACCCTGCAGGTCGGCACCCTTGGGCCCCAGCACCTCATACACCTTCACGATGTTGTCGTGGTCCAGGCGCCGGATGATCTTGATTTCCCGGAGCGCATGCTTCATGCTGTGGGCATCGCTCAGGGTGATCTTCTTCACGGCCACCTTCCGGCAGGCTCTGCTGTCCGTGGCTGACAGCACCAGCCCATTGACGCCGAAGCCCAAGGGTTGGAAGTCAACAAAGCGCCCACCGAGGTCATACCCATAGACGCTGGCCATGCAGTCGCCCTTTTCGGCCATTGTTGGCTTAGTGGTGGTCAGGGGCTGCCCGTGTGACAAAGGGGCAGTGAGGAAAGGCCAAGTCCCAGCTAACGGCTTCTCCAGCACACCTCATTCTGTCAAGTTCCAAAGCTGAGGGATGCTTTTTCTCGTGGTGATGTCACTGTCACCAGCTCTCTGGAGACAAGAGTGGCACATGTCCATGCTTGCTGAGCTGCAGAAGTTGGAGGCTCACACTATTTTCTTAACCTGCACTGGGAGGGCTGCCCACCAACTCCTGTGTATCCCAAACCCTTCTCCACACTTAGAATGGCTCATGCTTCTTTCAAATATAGCATCTTGGAAAGAAAAGCCAGTCTCATTATCTATACGAGAGTAAAGTTTTCTATCATAATGGACCACAAAATAAAGATGCAGAAACTCTCTCTTTTAAATTCTTTGTTAAAAGAGGTTCCTCCTGGATGAAATGTGAAGCTGATGATGAACTGCGTTCCTTTACTGACGAGGTCCAAAGCTCAGTTGTATCGCAGCCTCTGGCAGCTTGGTAGCTGCTCTCTGTGTCCCGAGCAGAAAGGATTCCCAACAATGGAATCTGAAGGCTTCTAGGGGCTTCTTTCTATCTCTGCCAGCTCCCCTTTCTACCAGCTCACCTTAGATTCTGCAAACCAAACCAGCCTGGTGAGCATAGGTGAAGAAAGCCGGAGAAACCCGAGCACCTTTCATGAGTTCTACCAAGTTACCCCTGAAGTCCCAAATCCGAGGAAAGCTCAGCTGCCAGGCCAGGATCCTCTGGAGGCTTCAGATGGGGACAGCATCCTCTGTCACCTCCTTATCCACACCACCTTGACCAAGACTGTATTCTGCTGGACTCAGAGAGGCTGCAGGAATGTGGCATCTTTCGGATCGAGTCTCCTTCCCTGTCAAAAAAATAACGGGTAAATTTCCACACTATGGCTTCCAACACCTTCCCACTTGTGCGTCTTTTGTTAACCAGCGCAAGTGTTATTTGATCTGTCCAGCCAGCTGAAACACTGCTTGCTCAGGGGATTCCAGGCTTTGCACTGCCCAGCCACCCCTCCTGCTGTGTGCAGCGCTCCTCTGCAAGACAGAGAAGATGGATTGATTTGATAAGATCAACAAATGGTGTGCCTTTTATGTAAATGCTTGCTCCCCGAAGGTTACCATGCACAAAATTGTGGGTGGGAATGATCAGCTCTGACCTTTGCAAAATTTATTCTCTATGCTCTCCAAATATACACATCAGCACTAGCTGGAAAGGGTGAGACTAAAATGTAACTAGTTGCAGACAAAATAAAGGATCAATCATCTTGTTTTTCCACTTGGACCCCTTTTCTTCCTTCTTTTGCAAATATCTTTGACTATTTTAATAGAGAATTTGCCGTGAGCTGAGATTTAATTACGATGTATCTCTTGCTTTCTGCGTAGGTGGCATAAGCACACATACCAAATTACAAGGAAATTATGTTGCCACCCTAATAAAAGGACTCTGCCCAGCAAACCAGGGCAGAGTGACACTGGGACTGGCATGGTGAACTTAACTCTTTGATGATGGAGGCTTAGCTCTTCAAAGCCATGGGTCAAAGCCAATCCAGACTGCCCCCTGGCGGCTTCTGGCTCAAATTACAAGCATAGAACCTAAATGGGGAGAAAAAACAGCAAAACTTGCAATGTAAATTCAAACCTCTTAAGTAAAAGTAGTAATATAGCTTCTAAGAAAGTGGCAGATTTTATAAGTCTATTAAGTCTATCCGGCACAAAAGAATCAATCTAACCAGGGTTGCTTCTTAATTCTCATCAGACAGTAGAGTCCCTGTAGGGGTACTTTCAAATTTGAGCTCTGTACAACTCTGCAAAAAACCCCAAAAACCAAAAACCAACCAACCAACCAACCAAACAAACAAAACCTCTATACAACATGAAGCAAAATAATAATAGTCAGTGCTCTGAAATTAAGAAGGCAAATTTGGGGACACAGATGATCCAAAATAGTAAATAATCAGATCCCTTCTAAAAATAAAAGAAATTTGCCAAGGACCTGTAACATAGTAACTGCTTAACAGATGTTACCTATTGTTGCTGTTGTTGAAAATTTCCTTACACTTGAGTAAGATGCACCTATTATTCTGGAGTTTTGTAAAATCTTTAGCGACTCTCCTCTGCATGTTTTTATTGGGTCTAGCAGAATCTCACACTGGGAAGCGATTGTAGCAAACAAGTCTAGGGTCCTTAGCTGGGAATGGTCCTGCCCTCCTTGGCTCATTTGAGGAGGGGGTCACTGCTGGCCTTTAATGGCCAAGGCCAGATTTGCTACTCATCCTGCTGAGCATCTCCCTCAGTGAATAACCGACACCCACCTCCAAATGCCAGCACCTCCACTGAGAGGCAATGATTCTAGTCCAAGTTCTTACTTTGCACAGGAGGGTACTGAGGCTCAGAGAACACCAGCTCAGTACTTCTAGCATAAACAGGGTCAAAAGAACATTTGATGAGATGATAAGTGAATACCCTTCACTCTGTTTGAGGAGTCCTAGCCAGTTACAGAGACAGTGCTGGGACCACCCACTCCCGGACCTAATTCAGGGGAACGAAAGAGCCACCCCATAGCCCCACTCCACCCCTCCTCTGACTCCTGTCGCCCAAGTCACATAGCAGAAACCAAACTGGAGCTTCTTTCCCTTTCTACCCGTAGGCCTGGTCTGGTTCCTAAGGGCACGGCAAACAGAGGCCATTATATATTTTGCTTCTTGAGGAGAGACTTAAGCCTTCTTTCCTTCTGTCAACAGAGATAGGGATGAGCACCTAGGCAGAGAGATGACATCAGTAAGCTAAAAGCAAGATCTCTTTGAGATCAGCTGCAATGCAGGTAATCTGAGAATTAAGAGGTGCTTTATTTATTTTTAAAACTTTCCCTTTCCTCTCACAGATGGGAGAGACTGTCTTCTCTGTGAATGAGTGTGTGTGTGTGTGTGTGTGTGTGTGTGTGTGTGTGTCTCAGCAGTCTTCCCAACACACTGTCAGCTTTGGTGGGCAGGTACCAAATCACTTTGTGAAGGTTCGATTCCAACCACTCCACCTTCCTCTTGGGCCTCTAAATACGTTCTTTCACATCCTGCCTTGCTTCTTTGCTTGTACCTTCCCAGTTCCTGAAATGTTCTCCTGCTTCCTCCCCTTGCTGAAATCCTGTCCGTCATTCAGAAGCCAGACGAAGTGTCACGTCCCCTCCGATGTAGCCATCCCAGTCCTCAGTGACATTTCTCCCCTTTCTAAACTCCCGCGGCAGTTGTGTGCAAACTGTATCTGACACTTGCCATGCACCAATCTGGGCTGTTATTTAACTTTTTATACGTGTCCATCTCCCAACTAGACTTTACGCTTAGGTCCAGGGCACAAAGTAGCGCTTAGAAAATAAACGTAGGTTGGAATTACCCGAGGAACTTCAGTTATGTCTCCGTAAGTATAATGCCCACACTTCCTAGACAGTCAGCCTCCCCTTCCGGTGCTTGCTTCTCCAATGCAACTTGTTCAACAGCATTCTTCTCACAAGCCTCAACCACTCAGACAAACCAACGCATCTGAACTTCGACCCCTCTCGGTATCATCTTCTGCTTAGGTGCTGCCTCTCCTAGAATTTCACCACTAACCAGGCAGCCCTCGTCTGACAATTTCTCTGTTCTCGTTTGAGTTTACTGTTATTCATCTCTTCTCAATCTTCTTTATTTTCTAAGTTTCTTTCTATAATTCCTCTATAATTCTGTTAACCCTTTCTTTGTCTTTCTCCACAGGTGGACTGATTACAAAACACCTATTGCCAAGGAAGTCTCGAATTAGCGGTTCGTTTGTTATGTGATGTACCTAGAGGCTTGGGCCCATGGGCCCTGCAGAGGGGAAGACCTGGCATCTGGATGTGCCCACCTGGGCAGAGGAGTGAGCATGGCAGCTCTGGGTGTGATGCCGCTTCTCAGGGCAAAGGGCAATCATTCTCCATTTGGAGCTGGGGCTCAGAGCTGCTCGGAATCATAAGTGTGACTTCAAACCAGGGAATTGGCATTCACCTTGAGAGAAGGAAAGGTCATCAGTTCAGCTTTGCTCGAATAACACCCAGTAAGAAGAATGCACATAACTCTCGCACGAGAATCTCAGACTCCCGTGATTCTGTGGTGAATGCCGTAATGAAACACAGCAGTATAAATATCTACCCCAAGACTCCTAACAGTGAAGCTTCATCACTCCACTGACTCCTTACTGACTCTCCAGTAATATCTCATTTGAGGCCAATTAATGATCTGCTCACACATCCAAACTTTTAACATGTGGAGACAAACCAGAGATGAGATGACATGTGCCAACTGTCCTTCTCCAGGATTCCCAGGGCTTTGGTTTACAAAGCAGCTTAGGAAAGTCTAAATTTAGACTCACCTCCTTTGCCTGCTCAGATCCTCTCAAATCTCATGCTGTTGACTTTCAGTGGGAACTATGGCCCCTGATGAGGTGCTGACATTTCATAGACACCATTTTCCTCCCTCTCCTGAGCACCCAAAACCTCGTAGAAAATCCTTCCCAGGCAGGGCTAATGTTACAGCTGAACAGGCTGTGCACTGCACAATACTAGGCACCACCATTCATATCACAGTCACGTCTGTCTGATTCTAAGGTCGTGACCCTAGTCACTGTAGTAATGTGAATGAAGTCCTCTACATCAGAGACTGGCAAACTTTTTTCTATACAGGGCCAGAGAAGAAATATCTTCGGCTTTGCATGATATACAGTTATACAGTCTCTGTTGCAACCACTCAACTCTGCCTTGAAAGCATTAAAGCAGCCATAGGCAATATTCAAACGAAGGGCATTGTTGCATTTCATAAAACTTTATTTGCAAACATAGCTGGATTTGGCCAAGGGGCTGTAGTTTGCCAACCCCCACTCTAGATTGTGTAGGAACATCCTCTAGCTTGTTCCTGAGGAGGAACTGAAGTATTGTATGTAACCCAGGCCCCTTTCCAGTTCTTGCAGCATCGTCTCCTCCTCCTGGCCTCAGTCTTCTTGCTGCACTATCTCAGGCCTGTCCCCCTACCCAGGGAGGTACCCTGAGCTTGAGACCCCACCCCAAGCTTAGTTAAGCTCGCCTGTAGGTTTCATGCACTCAGGGGCCAGGGTTACATACAATACTTCTTTCCACAAGCAACCTTCTAGTTCTGTGATTCATGGTACTGTTGGTGTCTCTCACCTTAAATCCCAGGTGCACTTTAAAAGGCTTTCTGGAGAGGTGGCGAAGACAACATGATGAAGATGGGGTAAGTGCCTTAACAGAAGATTTACTGTGGGCCAGGGCTTTGCCTGACTATTTCTGTTGGGTCTCAGAAGAGCCCGATGAGAATGTCAGCATTTTCTCGTGAAAACTTTAGGAGGAAGTGACTTGCCCCAAATCATACCACCAGCTGGTGATGAATCTGGGATGTAAACTCAGGTCTGTGTGACTCCAAAGCCCACGAATTTCATCACCATAATGTTAGATTTGACCCCACATAGGTGATTCTCAGCATACACCATCTCAGCTCAGTGTGACTTCCCAGGCTTAGCAAAGGACGAGTTTGGGATGGGCGCATTGTGGTCTTTTTCATATTAAAGTCAGAGGCAGCCACCTCCCATTCTGTGTTTGGCCACACTGCAGAGGCCACAGTTAAGAAGCCTACTTTGTGGAGAGAGAAACTGAGAAATAGAACTTCCAAATGAGATTAAGAGTTGAGGGAAAAAATCCACCAAGTTGAAACAGCCGTAGCCCTGCTATCCAACTAGTTCTTGGTCTGTCCTCTAACTTAACCGTCAGGTACACCAGAGTCCACCTGTGGCTACAGGAACTGGCCACCCTAGAGGTGAGCTGGGCTGAGCACCTGCCCAGCTGGCTAACCCACAGAGATCCTAGAGTTGACACTGGCCACCGACCCAGGAACTCTCTCTACTTCCTCCGAACTAACAGAAACCAGGCCTGGGTCAGCCATCGGGCGGCTGAGCCCAACTCCAGGATGACTCACGACAGGTCTCAACCAGGGCTTCTCAGCTTCAGCACAACTGATGTTTCGAGCCAAATCATTCTTAGCTGCAAGGCTGTTCTCTGCACTATAGAATGTTTAGCAGACTCCCTGGCCTTTGCCCACTAGATGCCAGAAGCACCCTCCAGTTGTGACAACCAAAATGTCTCTAAACATTGAAAACTATCTCCAGTAGAGGAGGCACAACATCATCCTTGGTTGAGAACCACTGATCTAAACCAGCAGTTTCCAGCAGAGACAGTATTGGCATCTGAGAAGAAGAGCTATTTGTTTTATAAAGCTGTACAGTGCACCACTGTCAAAAAGTTTAGCAGCCCTGGTCCCGACTCACTAAATGCCAACAGCACTTCCTGGTTGCTGTGGCAGCCTCACACATTTCCAAAAGCCTAGAGGCCGATGGTACCTCCCACACCTATCCCTGCTGAAGGCCACGAGTCTAAGCCTATTGTGGTAAATCAATTCCCCTTTGGCAGTGGTTGGTTTGGGGGTGGTTATCTGATCTACTTCTGGACAATGAGCCTCAAAGGAAAGTCCGCTGGGGTAGGAGTGGGGCTTACTCCCTTTCTTTGAATGCAGTTGTGGAAGGAAGTGGTGTTGGAGCTGCAGCAGCCACCTCGAGACCACATGATGACAAGCTTGGCGACAAAAGCCAGCACTTTAGAGCTAGCAGATGAGCCTGGGGCCTTGTCGCGTAGCTGAGCCAAGCCTTGAAATGCCTACCTCCAGCTTTCTTCCCGAGTGAGATCGTCAAGCCCAATTGTTAAGACATTTTTACTGTGTCTTTTTTTGTTTCAACTGAAGGCTGAATTATCTAATGACAGTAACTAGCTCAGTGCATGGTTGGTCTAAGTAGGAAATAAAGAGATGTAGAACACATGGCTCCTGACCCTAAGGGGCTTATATTCCTAAAGGGAAAGAAGAACCACAACCATGACAGTTACAGAAGCAACAGTATTCGGGAGCTAACAGCATGATTCCCACTGCAAGGAGAGCAGGAGTTAGGACTAGGCAAATCAGAGAAGGTCCCGGAGGATGCTAAAGGCAGCTCCTAAGCCGGCCACCAAAGATTTCCCCCTCAAGAGTGTGCTGAGCTTACTGACTCACTTCTAAGGAACAGAACACGGCATAAGTAATGGGATGTCAAGTCTGAGATTGGCTTATTAAAAGACTGTGGCTTTCATCTTGGGTGATCATTCTTGGGGAATTCAGTGGCCATGTCATGAGGCGGCCCTCTGGGGAGACCCCAGCCACCACGTGAGTGACCCTGGAAGTAGATCTTCCCCGAGGTAAGCCTTGAGAAGACTACAGGCCTGACCACAGCCCAACTGAGGTCTCACAAGAGATGTCACAGGCACCTGGCTAAGCCATGGACAGAATCCTGACCCGCAGAAACTATGTGACAATAAATGCTGTTGAAGATGCTAAATTGGGGGGCTGTTTGTTACGCAGCAGTAGATAACTAATGGAGAGGAGAGGCTTGGAGACCTGCAGTTCTTAATGCTCCCAAGATGGCAAAGAGGTAAACGTGGCCTGAGACCTTAAAAAGTCTGAGTCTTACCTATTTTAGATCTCATCAGATTCCAGAGCCAGCCAGAACCTCAGGAGGCACCTTACCTCTCTTCTTCTCACTGATGTAGCCCCAGGACCTAGCCCAGTGTCTGGCATACAGGAGGGTCACAAACACATTCCAGGGGACACAGGAGTGGCTACATGTTAGCAGTAAGATTTTGGTTATGACAAAGTATGACCCAGATGGAAAGAGAAGTTTAGAACATGTCCCTGTGGTCTAGAAAAGAAAGCTTTTGAATCTCCTAGAGTGGGTGGGGGTAAAGGGGGAAGTCAGCGAGGATGCCACACAGTCCCCAAAAGAGCAGTGACTGGAAGGCATTTCCTCACTAAGGAAGAACCTGCTGGTCCCGGGGCTGTTATCATTGTGTTATCTGATTTTTAGCATTGAGACTGGGCTGGCTTTACCCTCCAGGCAGCAGCAGTGCTCCCAGGAATTAGGAGAAACAACTCTTCCTGGTCTTTCAGCATTTGAAATGAAGTGCCACCCTCCGCCCAGGAGGCCAGCTGGCCGGGAGTTGCTGTGAAATAGCCTGCCTGTGCCAGGAAGCCCTTTCCCTTTGCGGAAACCCAGGTGTGCCGGCAGATGGTTGCTCCTATGTGCTCGGGCTGCTTACTCCCTGTGCCTCGTGCCCTCACGCCCAGCACCTTTCCCAGCCGAGATCCTGGGTAACCTTTCACACGTCAGCCGGCAGGACAGTAGCTGACCCAAGCCAAACGCCCTGCTTAATTTAAAATAAATATGTCTGGGGCAGGGCATATGTGACTCATGATGGGTCTAAACCAGGCCTTTATGCCAGACACGGGGCCCCCAGGCCAGGCCCCAGTAAACATCCTCCCCTGGGATGCGCAAACATCTCAATGTGCTACCCACTCCGGCTCATTTTCCTTACAGGGTTTCCTCTAGAACATGCTGGTGGGGCTGCTGCCCAGTAATAAACAGGAAGGGGACCCTGTTGTTTTGCTGTCACCATGAGGGGGTGAGTGGAGTCCTGAGGGCTGGAAGAAACAGTGAGCAGAGAGAACATCAGGCCCTGGTGAGCGGGGTGGGGGGGGGATTTGCCTCCTCCCCAAAAAGCAAACTCTGTGAGCTTTCTGTTGAGTCTTTGCTCTGCCTTCTCTCTTGAAAATTATATAACCAGCCAGGGAGAACAAAGACTACCCAGGCCTCGCAACAAGTCTGAAATAGCACAGAAAGAAATGCCAGTGGCCTCACTGGAACTCCAGGCTTGCGTCGGCACGAAGCCGGGGAGAAAGGGCACTCTGGGTCTCTGCATGTGAAGTGTGGGTTCTAGTCGCCACGGGAACAGCACAGACTGCAGAGGCCGCACCTGCCCAGGCTCAAGCCCGGGGGTCCGACTTCTGGATCACAAGCGTGCGAGGGGGTGTGTGCACGCAAGCATTTAAATCCTTCTGATTTGCGATGACTGCTACATTTGACCTTTGTGGGGTCCAGGGGAAACTTCTCATTCTCTTTTTTAAGGAAGGAAACCTGGGATTGCAGAAGATCTTGGTCACTTTCAAAATGTAAATCAGGACAGTTGTGACTTCAGTGCCTAACTAAGGTGAGGCCCCATCTGGAGCTTGCTTAGTCTGCACTGTGTTCTAAAGGACAGAAATCCCAGCCAGAGGCTACGCTTCTCAAGGCAGAGCCAGCATCTTTCATTTCTCCCTGACTTGCTTTAGCACCCATTGCCCAGAGTCCACAGGCCCCTGTGCCTTCCCTGAACTGGGAGATTCCTTCCTGTGAGCTCATCACAGGAAAGCAGAGTCACGGATCCTTGAGGTTCTCAGTGTTCAGACCTTACCTTTCCTGCCAAACTTTGGGGCCCGTACATGGGACCACTTACTTCCTACCTGTAGGGACATTGAAAAAGTCCAGGTTTACAGCTAAAGGATACAGCATTTCTTATCTTGCTTTTAGATAAGAAAGGGCAAATTCATGTGATACATAAGACTATGGACCTGTTTTGCACCCATAGCAGACATTGATTATCAATTTTTGCCCTCTCTTTTCTGACAAACAAGAAAACCAGAACTCTTCTCAAACAGCACCCCTAGAGCCTCTACTGACTGCCTGAAGCTGGCACTCAGGGTGGAGCCTATTTGTGTCCACGGCATGGCTCTCTCTGACCGCACACTCCCTTTGCTACTACTGGGATCTTGCCTTGTTCCCCAGGCACACAGTCTAATTCAGCCGGCATTTTTTGAGGGCCTACTATGTGCTGGGCACAGTAACGCACATTCAACAATGACTTAAGTTTCACAACAGCGAGGTAGATGTAGCTAATCCCCTAAGTGAATAAACACAGTGTACGCCTTGTGCATAATAGATGCCTGTTTCCTCCTTGTCCTTCCTTTTTCAGTTGGAGTGACTTCGAGATCACACTCTAGAAAGGGGGAAAGCCTGGGTCTTAATCCAGCCATGGTTCCAAGAGCAGTGTACTCGGTCATCTCCCGTGGGGGCTCTGCCCCCACTCACCCCTTTACAACCTGAGTGCCTGCTTTTGTTTTTCTGCTTTCCCAGTTCCTTAGAGAAGGATTTACTTTACTCCCTTAAGTCATCTTGGGAAGTGACATCCCTTCTAAACTTCGCCAGCCTCTGATCTCATGGTTTTCTTGACTCTATTCACCATCCGTACAGAATGTCTTTCAGTCATTGAAAATGTCACATCCTCCCTTGCCTCTGGGCCTCCACACAGTGTCCCCTCTCCTTTTCCCCTGGATAATCCTTACTCATCCTTTAGGTGTAAGTTTAAATGCCCCTTTATCCAGGAAGCCTGCCATGATGCTCCTTTCCCTCCTCAAATGAACTTATCTGTCAGGCCATGTCCCCCCGTTCTCTCCGTCTCATGTCACTTTTCTCTCTTTTTGTTTTGGCTTTAATTGCTTCTCTTCCATATCTGACGGGAAGGGACCCCAGAGAGGGCAGGGACTACACCGTCTGCATGACTGTTAGCCCTGGTGCCTAATTCCTAACTTACTCAATAATCAATAACAGAATTTGGGCAGAACAAATACGTTCTGGGAAGTGTCACGCTCCAGCTCATTGTCACAAATTCAAATCTGTGATACGCTGTACTTGCCTCTTTCCTTCCTTTGAGAGTTGCCAACTAGAGGTGATCATTTTGCAGGTCTTGTCTGATTCTAATCTGCATTCCGTCCCTTTAAATTTCGTAAGAGTTCTTGACTCCCTTTCAGCAGCCCTGTTTCTCACCCAGTCACCTGCCCCATTATCCAGCGAATATATACACATGGCTACCTCCTGTTACCCCATGGAAGCTAATCATTTACAGGGGTTGTGCTCAGAGGTATAAAGAAATCATTTGTAGGGCAGAAAAAAAACGTCCCTCTCCTGGTGATTGCATCTCTTTGTTCACAAATGACAGAAGTGGTATTTGAAAAGCTCAGGTGACAGCAACAGTCCGTGGACCCTGTCACAGCTGAGGAGGAAAGCCATGGGCTGGGAGCCAGGAGGCCTGGGTTCTACTCTTGCTGCTGCCTGTGAACTCTCAAGCGAAGAGTTTCAAATCTGTGAAGTGGGAATAACCACACTACCCCCACTTACTCATGGGGAGAAGAACAAACAGAGGCTGGCCATACAGATGTACTTTCAAAGGAAGGAAGCGCAAATTGGAGATAAGTCATGACCACAACCCAATTATACTAAAATGAACAGTTTCCATAGTGATGTTAGCTTGGGGGTTGGATGCGTTACCCTTTCTCATCCCTCAGGCTTGGACCTTCACACTCCTCCAACAGTGAGTGGCCTCCACGTGGGAAGAGGCGAGGATTGGCCCAACCAGCCATTACACATGTGTTTTGAGTCTTTTTTATTTTTTTCTTGGCAGGTGGTAGGATTGGGGTACCTTTAGGCTCAATGATCTCTATCTAATTAGGTAATGAGGATGGAGCCCTCCCGAATGGGATTAGTGCCCTGATAACAGGAACCCCTGAGAGCTGTCTCTCTCCCTCTTTCTGCTTTGTGAGGATACAATGAGAAGTCGGTCATCGGCAGACAAGAAGAGGGCTCTCGCCAGAACCTGACCACACTGGCACTCTGATCTTGGACTTCCCAACTTCTAGAGCCGTAAGAGATGAATTTCTGTTATTTATATGCCACCCAGTCTATGGTACTCTTTAACAGCAGCCGAACTGACTGAGACATTAACCAAGTCCATTACGGCGAGGCCACGGCTGTGTTCTGACTTACTGCACTCTGCCTCCGCACGTCCCGAGCCCTCTCTCTCCCGCTCTCCTTGTGAGCGCCTCTCTCACTGACAGGCTATCAGACCCTGAGAGTCAGAACCATGTGCTGCAGAGATCACATCGCAGGAACATGACCCACTGGAGAGGAAAGGTGTGCTGTTGGGTGCCTGCTTTTTTACTTTCTTCCTTGCTCTAGCAGGAGAGACACGGGGAGTCTCTCTTAGGAACAGTGAATCCCACGCAAGCCTGTGAGGGATTCCACACACAAACCCCTCTGGACATGGGAGGGAGAAGAAGGAAGTGATCAGCCTTCAGATTATGAACTCCCTGGAGAAGGAGACAGGTGGCTCCACTGCCCAGGAAGCGGGTGGAGGAAGACTGGAAAAGAAAGCAATAGAAGCAGCAGAGGAAGAGGGAGGTGGGCGACGGACGGATGAACTCGCCCCTCCCCCGCCCTGGGGTTCTTAGATCAATGACTCAAAGAACCGGACCCCACATGCTGACACTGGGTTTCTCACCATCCGGCATGTGCATACTTAGCTGGTTTCATTCCATCTGGGGAAAGATGACCATCCAGCCTTCAGGTGTCAGAGTAGCACCAGGTCAGTTCATATTAACTGCTGTAGGGACTGGCATGCCCTCTGCTGCCACACGAGGAAACTGAGGCCAAGAAAAGGAAAATGACCCTTCCAAGGTCACTCAGAGATACAGGGACCAGGCTTCATAGAGTGCCCAGGCTGCCAGTATTTTCTTGGAACAGGCCCTTCCAGGCATTGCTTGGGTCTCAGGTTGACTTGGTGGACACCCAGCCTCCCTCTGTCAAATGAGCAAGGGGATCCTGGCCCAGCTGGCAAAGAGCGTGCATGGCAGAGACTGGCTATCTGTGAAAAAGCAGCTCTTCCTCCTCAAATACTTAAGTAATTATTCTGTATCAGGAAAAAATACATCATAGATAGACAATATGGCAGCAACTGCCAGCCTTCCCAGCTGGGATCCTGTCCCCTCTCTGAGAGCAGAGCTGGGAGCAGGCTGCCTCCAGGGACGGAGGAAGGAGGGGATGCACATCGGTCTCTGTCCCCACTGAGGACGTGCAGGCTGGTGCCTGGTGTAGCGCCTGGCCTCACAGGGGCTGAGCCAGTGTCTGCTGCATAAGAAAAGTCCCAGCTGCATTTAGTCTAAGGGGAGATGGGCCCCATAAGGCCAGGAGTAAGAGACACCTCTGTCTATTCAGATATAACCGAGACAGCAAATGAATCACAGGGCTGTGGGCAGTCTTGGGCTTATGCATTTGTGAGAAACCAAACACTCGGAATTCTGATGACACAAGGCAAGGTCCGGTCCCAGGTTAGGGGAGCGCAATTAAGAGAAGGAACTAGGGAGAGAGAGGAAGAAGGCGATTGATCGGGGAGGAGGAATGAGGAGAAAGGGAGAGTAATGAGAAGAAAGAGCGAGCCCACCTTCACTCCCAGAGGCCACTGCCCGCCTTCTTTTTGAGTTGCTTGGCACCTGGCATGCTCAGACCATCCTTAATGCCCAGGAGCCTTAGCCAGACACATCGATAAAGTCCTCGCTGCAGAAAATGCTGGAACCTTGACAACGGCAGCAGTAGCAGCATGACCAACACAATGCGGTGCATTAGCCTGACAAATGAATCGTGCCGGCAGCCAAGAACTCCACAGTTCTCCCAGGTACAGGGAGTCCTAGGCCAGGAACTGGATTTTACCTGCACCGCACAGTTAGCTGGAAATCTGGATCAGGGCCGGCACCCCAGCCAAGGCAGTGTGAGTGACTGGGCTGGACAGTGACGCAGTAAAGCATTCCTTTGCCTCTCCCCTTCTTTACACGCACGCCAGATAAATGAATCTCAGGGTTTAATGAGTTCTGAAAAACCAGCCCAAACCAGGCTCTGTCTCCGTGTTATGACCTGGAGTTCTCATATGTCTGGAACAAGAAGGACGTCACTGGGTCCGGGCAGAGGGCTGTCTGGGGAAGGTCTCAGCCACTCCTAGGCTTAAATGTAGAACCAGCCTCCGAGCCACCCTTTGGGAGAAAGGCTACTTGACAGATATTGCCCTCAATATCTACCAGTGCCAGGGGACCAGGGCAAATCGGGGCTCAAAGGAGTAAGTAAGGCAGTTGAGTGGCTACGTGTCATGGACAGAGCTGCCCTCTAGAATATGCGGGAAGAAGGGAAGAAATACAAGCTGGCTAGTAGGAAGGGGCGGCTGGAAGGGGCTGCCTCCTCCTGCACTGGTCACCTCTCACTGAGGGTGTTGAGAGGGGACAGAACCCTCACCCTTCCAGGGAGAACCTTCATGGTAGGCAGACTGTTGCTTTTAGAGTAAGGCTTTATGTTGCCAATGATAGTCATTTTCTTTTTTCAAGTAGCAATGTAAATTGTTTTTAGTTCTGAATATACCACTTAAGTTGCAAATGAGGATCCCAAGCATGGGCAGACATAGAGCCTCGGGACGACTTCAGAGGCCCAGCCTCAGAAAGACAATAGGGGTCTCGTTAGGATGGAGGCAAGGGTTCTCGTCAACCAGAAGTGGGGTGCAGGGTCTGGGACCCATGCCCGCTTCCTCATCGCTTTGTTTAGTTTTACAAGGAAAGTATTTCTTTGAAATAAAACAAAAAGCAAAAGAAAACACTGACTTTGACAGGGATCTCTTATAACCCTGTGGATCAATTTGCTCTGTCTTTCTTTGACACAGTTGCTGAAGGATGCAGCGCTAGCATCGATGCTATGCTCACCCATGCTCCAAAGAGCCAAGATTTACTTTTCTCTTTTAAATTGTCAGAAAAGGAGACTGGGATGAGGCCTGGCAAAATTTTGGTGATCTTTCGCCGTGCCCTGTGCCGGGGCTCAGGATGCTTTCTCAGGCTGGACGTGGTCTCCCTTTCGTCCACCTTCCAAGGTCTCGCTATGAGGTCAGGTCCCAGGGAAAGTGTGGTGAGGGCTGTGACCAGAATGAACAGGGTTAAGGTGGTGGGTGACATGAGAGGGAGGTGAGGCTCTGTATTGCAATCTGTCCTTTTTTCTTCACTCATACTATCTTAGTTGAGGTCCTGGACATCCCTATGTGTCCAGAGTCTGCATCCTGCCACCTTCAGCTTTTGCCCTTACTGTAGCAGCAGAGGAAGCGAACCTTTTGCTTCCCTGGAGCTGAGCGCACTGTGGCATCTGTGGCGTCCCTCAATAAACATAGTTAGAATGAATGAATGAAGTCCCAACAGCTCCCAATGCTCTCTCTACCAGCTACTTGCATCTCCCATCCATCTTCCTTCCTGCCTCCAATATATCTAAAATACATCTGATCGTTTCATTTTCCCATCTTAAAATATTTTTAATAGCTCTCCACTGCCCAGAGATTAAAGCCCAAGCCCCTCACACAGCCCCCACATCAGACCTGCATCTGTCTTCCTGCCTCATGTCCAACCGCTCCCATAAACTGCACCCCATACTGCAGCCTCACAGATTGGAGTGATTGCCCCCGATTCACCACGCTCCCAGCCATGCCGCCCATCTGCTGGTGATACTGTCCTCTTTGTGCTCCTGAAGCAACCCTACTCATGCTGTGCCCAAATGTCACTGTTCTCCAAGCTCACGGAGCACAGTGCATACACCTATGGCAGGCAGTGATCTCATGGGACTGTATGTCTCTGTGGATCCTTCTTCCCACTTAACTGGGAAACCCAAGAGCGAAAGACTTGCACTGTTTCTGACACACAGTAGATGCTCAATAAAAAGTTGGTGAACTAGTAAAGAGACAGGGGTAGGAATGAGGCTGGTAGAAAATGTTTGGAAGAGGAGCTTGGGGGAAGTAATTCATAAAGATGCATTCCCCTGGAGGGGTGACCTGCTGGTGGAGTATGGTCAGCTTTCCAGAATGTTTAGGTTGAATGACACGAGGGAATGGCTGAATGGGTGGGTGAGCACTGAAGACCAGGCTGGGTTTATAGACTGCCATGGGAGAGCACCCAGGAATTGTGGCAAAGGTGTGGATGATGGTCAGGTCAGGTGAGAGCTGAGTGGAGGTGTGGAAATAAATAGATTTAGTAGGAGTGTTGGAGAGAGTCCAGCAGAACTGAAAAAAACCGGGATCACAGAAAACGTTTTTCTGGTAGAATCCTGGTGACTGCATGCTCTCTTGAGCACACACCAAAGTCAAGGTGTCATGAACACAATAGGAAGAGACCAGCATAAGCAAAAATAAACCCAGCGAGCAACTGCATGCCATTCCCTCGGGTGCTCATTCCTTTTAATTCCCCCTTCTGGCTTTCAGATCATCACACTGACAATCTCGGGATACTAAATTCAGGTTGTTTACCCAGATTGAGTACAAGCTCTCTCCTTGGGCTTGCTTGTCTACTTCCCGCCTTCAGGAACAGACTTCTCTGTGTGACCCGTTTTGCCTGATTCTTCTAGAAGCCTCATCTGCCATAGCCAGTTCTTTTATTATTTGGAAGCCCCATGGATAGCAATAAAATTAAGATGAAAACACATTTGCAAAGCAACTTCTCATTGTCCGAAGCACTTGCATGCAGTACCATTTAATATTTAATACTTTCATGTAATATTTACTTAGCATCATTATGTACCAGGCCGGGGGAACCAGGGGCAAATAACGCAGACACTGTCCTGGCTCCGTGTAACTTACACTCCAGGGGTGAAGGGGTAGTAGTGACACAAACAATAGCACAAATAGTGCCTACGTACAATGACGATCGTGATCCATGTATGATAGGAAAGTACAAGATGTTATTACTTTGGGGAAAAACGGCAGATTCTCTTAAGAAGTGACATTTAAGTTGAGACATGAAGAGTGAGTAGAGGCTACCCAGGAGGTGGGGTGGGGGGAAGGGGGAGCACTCTCAGTGGGGGGTCAGAACCATGAGAGCCTTGAGAAGTCTGGTGTTGTGGAACAGAGACAGTCGGTGGGCTGGATCTGCTGGGCCAGAGGCGGCATGGAGGAAAATGGGGCTAGAGAGGAAGGCGAGGCCTGACAGAGGATCTCTCATTCCTCCTGCGAGAGCTGGAGCAGGAGGTGTCATCCTCATCTGTCCTATGAGAAGGAAGAGGCTCCAGGGTGGCCTTCTCTCAAGCGCTGCCTGGCCTGAGGCTGCTGGGGAGCCTGGGGCGAGCGGCCCCTTGCAGGTCCTCTGACAGGTTCTTGCACAAACCCACAGGCCGCGGTTTATACCTTGTCTCTACTGAGGTGGTCTGAGCTGAGCCTACCCGGCTCCATTCCACGCTCCTGGTGGGACTCCTCTCTCTGACCAGCCAGGTGTGCTCCCAGGTGTAGAGGACATAGATGCAGAGCAGAACGGCCCCTCCACCCACCAGAAAACAGCCAGGGGGAAATGACCCTTGCAGGATTCTCACTAATTTTTCGAAAAGAGCCTCTCCTCTAATTTCTTGGAAACTGCAAGGAGGAGGCAGTCTCCCATGGAGGGAGGCTTCAGGGACTGCCTGGGCTTCGGCCGCAGGAATGGGATCTGCGGGAGAAGGTGGTTCTAAGTGCAGTGGAGTGGAGAACCTCTGGCTTATGAGAACACTCTGGGTTCAAGTCCGATTTCTGCCACTGATAGATGACATGGCCTCAAGCCTCAGTCTCTACATCTGTTAACCAGAACTTTAATGCTTTCCACATTAGTCTCACAGGGCTTTTGTGACAGTTAAAAACTATAGGCATGAAGGCAGTGTGAAAAATAAAAATACCCCACAGAAGACTGCTGAAGTAATAATCACATAGATGTTATTCACCTTCTCACAGGTAACAACAGGTAACGATGGACTTTATCTCATTTAACTTCACAATAACATTCTTAGGAATATATTAGTATTGCCTCTATCTTACAAATGGGGAAACTGAGGCACATATTGGTGAAGGAACTTGATCAAGCATACTCAGCTGGGAAGCAGCAGAGCTGGGAACCCCAGTAGTCTGCCTCCAGACCCTATTAGGCTGCCGGAGTGAATTAAATGCCCCACACAGCTAAGAGCTATCCAGTAATCAGGCCATGAAGCTGGTGTGCTAAGTGATACCACTCAATTGCCAATAGCTTGCCAAGTGCTCCTTCTCAAGGGACTGCATTTCTCTTGCTTCCGTTTCCTTTTGTGACCGGTGACAGCGATCAGATTAATAGGCTTGTTGTAGGAAACCCCAAGAAAGATAACTGGCTCCCGCTGCTAGTATCGAATGGCTATGTATAGTGTTTAATAATCACACAGCAGCAGGATTCTGCGTGGATTCTCACAGGCGCGTCCCTCCTCCAACCCCAGCACAGCAAAACCATCTGCCAACTCTGAAAGCTCCTGGTGCCCTGCCAGATTCTAGGGCCATTTTGGAAGGCACGTCAGCATTCATCCCTCATCTTTAAACCCATAGCTTTAACTGTTCCACAGAAAGCTCCCTCACCTTCCAATTGTTTTGTTTTTTGCTATATCCCACCTTCCATCCTCCTCCCTCCCTCCCTCCCTCTTTCTCAGCCACCCCATTTCCTCTGTGAACACCCTTCTCTTCCATTGCTCCCATCTTCCCCCTGCAGATGGTTCTCCTTGATAATCCTCAAACCATCCCTTATTCCCCACTGCAACTCTGAATAGCGGTATCCCCTCAGAACAGCCAATCACAGACAAATGGTGCAGAAATCTGTCTGGATGGTTCCAAGGAGACTTTCTGCTCCTTTTCTTTGCAGTGCCCTCTCTACTGCCTTTCAAACACTCCTACTCTTCCCCATTGGCGCCTATATGAGGCTTTGAGCCCAGCCATCGATACTTCTGTGTGACTAAGACACCAGCTTTCCTCTCCCGAGGGTTCTGTATTTAAGTTTTGTCTCTAACTATGGAATGAAAACCTGTGTCCTGGTTAGAAAAGGTTAGGCATCACCTGGGCTATTGGAGGGAACTGTAAATTGGCATCCTGAAGGTCATTTCTTGGGAGGCTGAGAAAAGGAGAAAAGAGAGTCAAGGAGGCCCTCTGAGCAGGTAAAGGATAACGTAACTGAAGCAGTGCCCCACACCCACCAAGCCCCGCCGTCTGTTCTTCCTGCTCAAAAAACTCTTTTGCTTGCATGACGGAACAGGTTTGGGGCCTTCCAGATACCAATGACAGGTGTGACTTTGTTCCCAGCCCGCTAGCTGATCCTAGCCACTGCACAGTTCCAATGTGGTGATTACCTTCCCTTCTCCCATCAGCCCCCTGCCAGCAGCTCTCCTCACTGCTCCCTCAACCCCACCAGGTGTTATTTACAGAGGGATGCTGTTACCAAGGCAACCAAATATGGACATTATTTTACACTATCATATTCTGTTCTCCCCTTCTCTCTTCCCTGCTACCCAAATGAAAAGTTAGCTAAGCAAGGTCTCCTCTCCAACATAGAAATCCCACACCTTCTTGCGTTCAAGTCCTACTGGGGGGCAGCTGCAGAGAGAAGGGGAGGCAACTCAGATGCCGTACTGAGGTGTGGACCAAGCAGGCATTCATCTCCCCTTCCACTTAGATGGCATTAAAATGATAGTAAGGGGGTCTTTAAATCAATATAAACCCATAACAAAGAGACCAGGAGGGAAAGGACTGATAGACAGGGGATTTCAACACATTCTAAAAGGATGAAAATTTGGAAGCCTCAGGGCAGAATGCATGCTGAGGGTGGAGGGCAGGAGCAGGGGCAGCCAAGGAGGATGCTTATGGCTTCACTGACACCTGGAGAAGCCCCAGGTTGAGGTCGACCAGCAGGTGGGAGGGGCCTGAAACTGTGGACACTGAAGGTTTGAATGTGAAACCATGGGGAGAGCCCTTCCCCACCACTCCAACTCTGCTCGTACAAAAGCGAGCAGGTCCTGCCCCCCTCCCCTTCCCATCCTCTTCTTTTAACCCTGTTCTTAAATCCTTAAATCTCTTCTTAAACCCCACGTTCTGAAGAGATGTTGTCGAGAATTCCGATGGGGAATAATATGGAGAATAATTGCTGAGATGCGCGTCAGCAAGGAGGGTAAGTTTTTCGTTTTTGCTTTTTTTTTTTCCCCTACAAATTCTTAAAGTAAATGCTACTTACTAGTTTTCAACTTTTAGGATCGATCTATAGATAAATGCGTCACAAACAAAATGTAAATGTCACCTACTCTGACATGTAAAGAAAAGATTCAGTAGAGCAAAACTGTTGGGGAGATGGAAAGGAAGAAGAAAGGAGAAGAAACAATATTCTCTTGCTGAGTTGGGAGCCAGGCTGAAAGCTGATGGAGAGAGACAGGAAGTTAAAGAATGGATATAAGCACCTGATGTTAAAGAATAATAAATATAAGCTTTTTAAAAAGTGATAATTAGTATCAAAATCTTGTGATAATTAGTATCAAAATCAAATAAAGATGCTGACCACAATGCCTGCATTCTGGTGAGGGATATTAAGGAGTAACAAAAAAATATTAATAAATACATGACATAATATCAGATTGTTTAAAGGCAGGCAAGCAGATTTGCCCTTTCTATTTAAATGACTCTTTAACAATAAAACGAGCAGTAACAACAACAAAACACTAAAACGCAGGTGAAGAATATTACTTAGAGATAATGGAACTAACCAACAAAACAACTAAAGAAAGAAATGCTTGGACATTTGGGGTCAGGGATGGGATAGGGGATGGCGGCTTCTCATAAGCCTTTTTTAAACAGTTTCCTTAAAAAATAAACAAACAAAAACAAAAACAAAAACATGGCTTGCATTGATTAAAATGAGAAAGACCTGCAAGTCATTCACTTACTGTCAACCTCAGGGTCACCAGGGCAAAGTGGGAAGATGCTCCAGAGATGGGAGGCTGTCTCCATCCCACGGACAAGATGCTGGGAAGGACCCAGACCGGGTTCAAGTCTTGCTGTTAAGGAGAGGAGGCACCTGATGACAGTGGCCTGGGGACCAGCTCTGGAGCTTTTCTCTCGTGGCCTAACCCATCCTCATCCTTACTTCCTCAGGTGCCCTTGATATTTTATAACCCATTGATTCTCAAACTCCAGAGGCATATTAGAACCATTTGGGAAGCTTTTAAAATCCTGATGCTTTAAGAGGAGAAGATAAGCCACAGACTGGGAAAAAATATTTTCGAAAGACATATCTGGAAAATGACTGTTATCCAAATTACTCAAAGAACTCTTAACACTCAAGAATACAAAAATAATCAACTCAATTTAAAAAATGGGCCAAAGACCTTAGTAGACACTTCAGCGAAGAAGATATACAGATGGCAAATAAGCATATGAAGAGATGCTGCACATCATATGTCATCAGGGAAATGCAAATGAAAACCACCACTACACACATTACTGTAATGTAAACTATGGACTTTGGGTGATTATAATGTGTCAATGGAGGTTCATCAATTGTAACAAATGTACCACTCCGAGCGGGATGCATGTGTGGAGGCCAGGGGTGTATGGGAGATCTCTGTACCTTTTTCTCAATTTTGCTGTGAACCTAAAATTGTTATAAAAAATAAAATAAAATCTTAATGGAAAAACAAATCCCAATGCCCAGAACGCACCCTGACTGTTATATTTGAATTTCCATGGGTCGGGGATCCCAAGAAATTCCAATGGGCAGCCAAGTTTGGGGACCACAGAAGAAGATGAAGACCAGCTTGCAAAATGACTACCTCCCCAAATAGCACACAGCTGAGAGGAGCTATTCTTTCACTATTACAGATAATCATAGAGTGCCCTGGTCAATACATCTGTGTGTGTGTGTGTGTATGCATGTGTATGTGTGTGTTAAGGCTCCTTTGGCAAGATCACCTATATCATTTTTAGTAAGCAAAAAGAGGACTGTCTGGAACCAGAGCCAAATGAAGTTGGGGGTCTAAGTCCTCACGTCCTTACAGTCAGTTGTCCCCAGACATGGCTCCTGAATGGCCACCCTGCCCATGGGAGTCATTTCCCAGAGCAGTGGTGCTAAAACTCGAGTGAGCATCAGAATTACTGATGCTGTGTTTGAAAGGCTCGTTAAAACACAGATGACCAGCCCCAGCCCCAGAATGTCTGGTTCAGGAGGTCTGAGGTGAGACCTGAAATCTGCTTTCTAACAATTTCCCAGGTTGTGCTGATGCTACTGGTCCTGAGACCAGATTTTGAGAACCACTCGCTGACCTAGAGAGACTTGGAGGGAAGTGGAGTGCAGACACCTACTTTCCGAAGACAAAGGGCAACCATTAAGAGGATGATGACACAAGAGTCCCTCTAGTCTAGCTGTGAAGGCTCCAGACGGAGGGAGATTACCAACGACCCCCTGCAGGGTGTTAATTACAGAGGGACCACTGGGCTTTGAACACTGTATGTTGAACCCAGCTGCAATGTTCTCTGTTCAGATATGCCATGTTGGATCACATGCCCCAATATCATTTGACTCCTGGAAAAAAAAAAAAAAGGTAATCAAATGAGGGGCATGTGTTCTGTCCAGAAACACAAACCTTAAAAAAGAATTCTACTCAATGCTTCCCTGTATTTATATTACGAGGCAAAGTTTCTTGAAAACAACTTCCTGTGCGTCCTGACTACTTGGATTTGGGCAATTTCTTGAAGTTTTTCTTCACGAAATATGTTGGGTGGTTGTTTTATAAAATAAGATAAAAGATGGAAGGCAAAATGCATACACCAGCAAACTTGATCTAAACCAAATTTGGAGTCAGCATTTAGCAATTTAATTTAGAATGATCTACTGAGCAATTGCCCCAAACTTATTCCCTAAAATCCCCTGGGTGGAATTCTCGCACTGCAGTGTGTAGGCTAGCCTTGCAGTCTTCAGGTAAATTTCCTCTTTCCAAATATGCAATAATATGTTTCAGCTGACAACCAAACAGCAGCCAAACAGTGGGAAAATGATTAGCAAATTCATTAATTAAGATGCTGCTTACACTTCTTTTATAATGGTTATCATTTACTCATTTTAATTAATTATTCTAGTCCCCTGTTTTCTACTAAAACCATTAATAGTCATTAGTATATACTATTATGTTGGGGGGGCACAAATACATCTTGTTTTATATATAAAAATGTAATTGATATAGACTGCCACGTCTGAAGTATTCTCAGAAATAACGCTGCAGAACACCTTTTTCAAAAAATAGAATCTTATAGGAAACCAATACATACAATGGATAACTGCTGTCAGTGATTGAACACTTACTACGAGACTCGTACTGAACTACGCTATTTAATTTACTCAATTTTAGTATAAATTCTAACCATTTAGTTATAGATAAATCAATGAGAACATTAAAACTACTCTTATGTAATACTTATCCAGTTTATTTTTAAATTTCATTGAATCGTATATGTTTGAGAAAGTCCTGACTCACAGAGATGAGTTATGGCGAATGTGTAACAGCTTTTTTTTTTTCATTAGTTCACACTGACAATCTCACTATTTTTACCTTAAAAAGGGATGGCAGAATCAACTTCGAAGTAGGCTAAAACCGAAACGAACACATTGAAGGTTTCAAGATGTTAAAATCTGATAAAGAACACATTTGAGTGTGTGATTTTTTTGGTTATAATTCTTAAATTAAAAATATATTTTAAAAGACGTTCAAATCAAACATCTATGTAACACCTTTCAAATGTAAATTAATCTATTACAAATCTATATGAACTGGTGTTTGTTTTTTTTACAGATGAGCAAATCGAGGCCCCAGAAAGGCGGGGGGGGCTTGTCCAAATCCCCCCGTTAGGTGGGAGTTAGTGACAGGGTGAGAGTAGAACCAACTTCTGCTGACAATACGTCCAGGAACTTTTTATGTTCCGTGTTTCCCAGAGGGAAAGCTGTAAGATTTTTTTTTTTTTTTCCTACGAAGTGACTCCTCCAGGTCTTTGGCGAACTAGTGACGAGACAGAGAATGGAGCTTGATTTTGTGTGTCACAAACTAGACTTCTCACTCAATCAACATTTTTCAGGTGGCAGCTCATATGATAGCACCTGAAATTGATAATGATCCCAGGCAACTGCAAAGTTAAACAGCAACAAAACTGGTTTGTGAATTTGCAAAAAATTTTCGTTTGCTACAGGAAATGAGCTTTTTTCTTTTTTTAAGGTAGATTCATAGAAGGCTTGCTCCATCGGTCTGTAAGTTGTCCTCTCTAGCCTCTCCTGGCTGCCCAGTCACTAACTCTCTCTCTCTCTCTCCCTCCTCCACTCCCTCTCCCTCCTCTCTCTCTCTCTCTCTCTCTCTCTCTCTCTCTCTCTCTCTCTCTCTCTCTCTCTCTCTCTCTCTCTCTCTGTATGTTAAGGACACAGTAGAAGGGATAAAAGCAGTCATAATTCCTGCTCTTATGACAAGGTCATTCACAGGACTTTTTTGTAAGCAAAAAGAAAAATGTCCTGGGAACCAGAACTAATTGAGATTGGGGTGTAAACCCAGTTTCCCTTGGTGGGATATACCAAGTGGCAGAGCATAGCTCCTGAATGGCCATACTGCTCAGCTGATGTGGACTCCATTGTGTAGTATGTCTGATTGTCGATTTCCTTCAAAACACCTCCTTGTTATAGGAACTTTTCTATTCCCAGTGTGGTGGTTTTGTCACTTGTCCTTTTGTTCTTACATACGTGGATATGTGAAGATCATGTATGTATGTGCGAGAATGTATATCAATAACTGGGCCCGTGGTTCTCAAGGTGAATCATCTTTCTCTAATATTCATCTCCAGAATAAGTTTTGGGACAATTTAAAACTGTTTCTGTTAGGAGGAAGAAAGGATGTGAAATGGCTATAAATACCAGATACAGACATTAGTTCAGATCTGTTAGTTGATATTAGAGATAACTAATAACACAGTGAATTATATATAAATAGCATAGATTTTTCCAAAATAGACACCCTGTTCTGCTGTCGGGAGGTTCCTGATGGGGTGTCCTACCTGGTAAACTAATCAAGGGAGGGAACTCTCCACTAACCCAACGCCCAAAGAGGAAGAACTAATTTGATGATGGTACATCGCCCAGTGGGGGAGAGAAAGTTCTGTTCAAAAAGGGCATTTAAAGATATTGGAAAATGTGCCTAATATAGCACTACATGATAAAAGGTTATGAAATGATGCGAAGTATGATCCTTTTTTTTTGTTTTAAAATTATATAGAAAAGAGATTGGCAGGGTAGTCTTAAAATTTTGATGGTTATCTGCAAGGGGTAGATTACAAAATTTTTTTTTCCTCTGTAATTTTGTTTTTCTCCTTAATTTTATGCAATTACCATAATTTTACAACCAGAAAGGGAAAACGAATAAAAGAAAAGTGCTTTGACATTAACATTACAGTTTTTTTCCCTCCCAGCTTCCCTCAAGAGAACATCAAATTCTCCGAGCCCACTCAAATGAACAACTATGGAACAGAGTCCTTTGAGGGTGCAAACTACACACAGAAAAAGCAGATGACAAATTCCTGTCTTAGAACTTAGTTAATTTGGCTCAAGTGTAAAGATTTCTGTTTTCCAGGTTCACTCCCATTTCTAGTCATCTAGTTCTGTACCAGCCCTGAAGGAATTACTTTAGTTTCTTCAAAGCTGCTCACTTCTACCCACAGGCAGAGGTGTGGATATCTGAAGGGTAAGGTCTCGTCAGGTCTGGGGACCAGGGCACTCCCTCCTGATTGAGGTGGCAGCTGTTCTCCCCCATGCACTTGGTCATGGGAGCCCCTGAGTGGACTTCCTCCACAGCGAGGTCTGCAGATAAGCAGCCCCCCAGCTGTGGATCTCTGCTGGTTACAAGCTGTTGGCACCTCAGGTGAGCTGTTTAGCATCATTGAGCTTCAGCTCCTCTCTGAAGAATGGGGATCATTAAACCTGCTCTCAGGGCGGCACAAGCATTGAAGGCAGTGTGCCTAAAGAGCTCTGCTTAGCACCTGGCATATAACAGGCACACAGTTAGTCAACAGCGGCTGCTATCGGTGTCATGCTGCTGCTGCTGCGGCTGATTCTCGATTCTCTCTTCCAGAACTTGAACTTTCTCTAAAAAGGCTCCCGCATTTTTTTCATGTTCATTTTATCACGTTGGAGCATCTTCATTAACTCAACAGCACTAAATTATGTTTTGACTCCCCTGGTTCGTATCGGGAAGTTCACCTCTAACATGCTGTGACTTTGGAAAGGTGGGCTCCCGGGAGGGTAAGTGAGGCCAGCAGTGCACATGGGAAACTTTAGGGCACAGCAGCACTTGGCAGCTCCAGGATGCCTGTTGTTGTTGGTATGAAAAGTGCTAATGCCTCAGCTATTCGGCTGCAAGGGGAAGGAGGATAAATTCACATTTGAAAGGCAAGCTAACGTCCTTGGATAAAATATGTCATGCAAGTTGGAAGGACTGTGACTTATCATAATATTTTTCTAAGACTTCAAGGCCTGCAGTGTTAACTCTAGGACTGTAAACCATGCCATAAGGGATGTAAAATGAAGGAGAGATTTTTTTTTCCATTCTAGAAATAGCTGCCAAACAGACAGATTCCACCCAATGCTCACTCGCACACTGCCAACAGAGCATCAGATCTCATCATTACCCAGGAATAAAGGGATGGATATGAAGTCAGAACTGGCAGAAAGAGACCTGGCATTAACCGAGGGCCTAAACTGTGTCAGGCGCGATCCTTGAAAGCGTACAAAACTCTTTTGTTACGGGCTGAGTTGTGTCCCCCCACCCCCTCCCATTCATATGCTGAAGTCCTAACTCAAGACTGTTTGGACATAGAGTTAAAGATAGGTAAGTCTTTAAAGAGTTGATTAAGGTAAAATGAGCCCACAAGTTAAGGGCTCAGTCTCACAAAACTGCCATTTATCCCCATTTCAGGTACCAATCGCAAATCCAGGTTATGGGCTCTGATGCTAACGTCAGGTAGATAGTGTCAGAACCAAATTGAATTGTGGGACACTGAGCTGGTGTCACAGAATTGGCTGATCTAAGGGAAAAGCCCCCAGGCATCTGGTGTCAGACGTGTTTTGAGTGAGAGTAAAGGAAAACACTGGGTTTTTCCTAGACTGTAAAATGCTTAGTGCTTGACACATAGGAGGTGCCCAATATATGTTACCTAATATTACTATTACAATCATTATGATCATTACTATTACTGAGAATCCTTAATAATCTGGTCCAAACTTCTCATTCTACAAAATCAATAAATTGAGGCCCGGAGATGGGAAATGTCTTAGATCAGAAAACCAGATAATTAAGTTCTAGTCCAAAGTTCTGTCCATTGTTTTGGGAAGGCCCAAAGAAACAAAGGTTTGGATGTGGGATTTTGTTTCTCGTGGCTTTTAAGATGAGGGGAGGGTGTGTGCTGGAGTAAAAGCCATCAGAAGGCTGTTGGGAGTTGAGAGACTGTGACCCTGAGCCTTGTGTTCTCATCTATAAAAAGAAATACACACTCCAACCAGCCACCCCCAAGCCAACCAGCCACCCGCAAGCATCACTGTGAGGCCACAAACACTAATATGTGAAAGCACCTAGATGACACAGGACATGGGATTCAAAATAAAAAAGAACAACTCCTGAAAATCCTCGTGGGCCAAAGGGCAGAATACAGGATACGCCTCAGGTCAAGACCCTAAAAATTGAGATTTGGGAAAGTTCTAAGGAGATTAAGAAACATGAAAGATTTCCAAAGAAAAGCAAATGACGGACATGGATATTAATAGATCTTTAGGAGGTTGCTGGAAATAGGGCAAAGCAGACACGTCATGTGGAATGGTTTATGTAACTGTGCTGTTAGGAACCACCACAGGGGTCTCCGGCAGGAGAGGCAACAGCTGGTCACAGAGCCCCAGGACCAAAGAGGTCTGCAGCTGTTCTGCAGAAGCATCCAGGTGTTCGGTCGACATGCATTTACTGAATACTTTCTGGGTGCTCTGTCCTTTGGTCGGCACTGGGGATAAAATAAGCAAAGCAGACACAGCCCCTGCTCTCATGGGCTTCAGTCAGGTGGGCAGAGAGACATGGGGCGAAGAAACACCCAGATGAAAGGAGAGCTACTAACCGAGGTGACCACATACAGAGAAGCAAGCCCGATGCTACGAGGACATCGGACACAGGAGCCTCCACCAAGATAAGGGCTCTTACGCTGAGAACTGAAGGATCGGCAGCAGTGAACTAGGCAAAGAGGGAGAGGGTGATGGGGAGAGTGTTCTGGGAGGAGGGAAATGTATGCACAAAGCCCCAAGGCCGGAGGGAGCATGGAATTCAAGGAAATCAAAACAAGCTAGAGGGTCTGGAGTGCAAAGAATGTGGCAGAGCGAAGTGAACTGAGACTGAGAAAGTAGGTCGGACCACGGGGCCTTGTGGGCCAGACTGAGTTCGGTGTCCTCACAGCAGCTGGAAGTCACTGAAGAGTTTTAATCAATAGATCACAAGCTCACGTGTGTGTTTTATAAAGCCGATTCTGACGACGATGCAGAGAGCAGATCAGTGAGGCTGGGCTGCACATGGACAGCCTGGCTCGGGAGCTACGGAGGAGGTGGAGGGGATCGACGACAGTAGCTTGGGTGAGGATGGTGCTGGTGAGTATGGAAGCAAATGCCCAGATATGAGAGAGATTTAGAGGTAAAATCACCATGCAGAGTGAAGGCATGGAATGTGGGGGAGCGGGGAGAGAGCGGATCAAAGATGAATCCTGAGTTTCTGGAGGGTACTACTGGACAGATAGGGGTGCGAATACTCAGGGAGCCCTGGAAGAGAAAGAATCTCTTGGCTTGGTCTTGGAATCACGTTGCATGAATTTATGTGACATCCATGAGGAGAGGTTGTTAGGAGGCACTGATGTTTGCTGAATATTCACTCTGTCCCAAGCACCCTATGAGGCCCTGGAGATAAAATGATTTAGTAAAACAGACTCCCTGCCCTCAAATAGCTCGTGCTCAGCCTTGGCTGCACACTGGGATCACCTGGGAGTCTGAAAATTGCTGATGCCTGGATCCTGCCCGCAGGGAATCTCAGTTAATTGGGTGTCAGGGTGTTTAAGGGCTCCCCTGGTGGTTCTAAGTGCAGTCTGGGTGAAGAACCACAGCTCTGGAGCATGCAGGACCCAGTGCGGCCTGCATCTAATCACATAGAAAGGGGAAGTAGCAAAATGACTCATGATTGTAGGTCTTAATGATTTAGAACAGGAATTCTAAAGCACATGAGTGTAACGGGAATAATGTTATTTGGTTATTAAAACAATATTTTATCCTTAGAAACTCCAGGTTCCTAGTTGTCCCTGGCTCCCTTATTAAGAACAGAGCTTGTCTGTTGCAGATCGTAGAGTGTCTTCCATGATGCAGAGAAACACCGATTATGCCTAAGGGGGAATGAAAAATGGATGACAGCTGATCCCTTCTCTAAAAGAGCTGGTGCTCTAATACAAGATATCAGTCAAATATAACACAAGCAGGATGTGATCCATGCCGAAGATCAAGGAACAAAATCGATGCCAAGAAACCGCAGAGAAGCGAGAGACTTCTTGTGTTCTACGTCCCTTTCCAAGTCGTTGCAACGGACCACTCAGGTTTCTTACTCCTGGAACTGAACCTGCCTCACCCTTGAACTCACTCTGAGAGCATGCATTTCTCAGCTTTCCTGAAAAGAAAAAAACCTGACAGCCAGGCTGAGAAAAGGTTGCATGTGCCAGGCAAACAACACTTCAACTATTGTGCCAGGCGCTCACATCACACCCTCTTGAAGGAGCAGTGCCCAGCACTGCTCAGAACATTCCCACTCATCTTTGCTGCGGGCTGATGGGAAGGGAGGCACTGGTTGTCACTAAGCCTATTTGGAAAGCCGAGGAATGGTGGCACCTGGGAGATATATAAAGGCATATGTGTCTGGGTGCAGCAGGGACCTGGAAAAAACAAACCCCGAACTTCAACCTCCAGCAAAACTACTGTTCTCCCATCCCTTGCCCCAAATTCAAACTGTAGGTTTACTGGCCAATGTTCCCAAAACACCTCCATCTAACTTCAAGCAAAGCAACCTCCTGAATGTGGTGGACTGTGCTTTCTACCTTAAGATGGAAAACTGGCTGACTGAGAGACAATTCCACAGCCTTGCAGTTCTCCAGAAGTGACCAGAGATGAAATCAAACCGACACTGAGCATTTCATCACTAGCCATATCAACTGTCCAAAGGAGACTAGTGAGGAGTATCGGATGGAGTCCCTGACCTCAAGGACTTTAGAGCAAGATGTAAGGAGTTTAGATTTTGTCCCTTAGTCAGTGTGGAACTGTATAGTTTCGGAGTGATGGGATCAAAGTGTTTTAGTGAGATTAATCTGGGAATACTGTGCCCAAGCGGCTTGGCCTGGTAAGCCACTGAACAAAAGGAAGCCACTGACAAGAAACAAATGCTCAGAAGCCCACAGTGTTGCTAATCTACTAGAGATGCACTAGAACATTCTCTGGGCCAGTACGTGATATATTTGAGTCAACTAGGGTATCTGCTCACTGCTACGAGAAACAGGAACTCCTCGGACCCTTTGCCACCACAGCCCAGGCCCAGACTCCTCTGCCTGAGCCCAGTCGTGGCTGCATGAGGACAGCTGTCCCTACCCAAGCAGGCCCCTGTTTCCAGGCAACCATTCCAGGCAGATGGATGGCATCTTTCCTAAAGAAGGGATTCCCCAGTGCCCTCAAGGAACTTCTAGACTCAAGAAGGATCTTCTTGTGTTCTTCCCACCGACCTCATGCCACAACCAGCCTCCTCCCTCACCGCAGAGTGGAGAAAAGCTGGCAGTTCTTCCCTGCCACACGGACACCTGGGACAGATGAGGAGTGCGAGTTAGACACGTCCGTCTCCTCCTGCCCCTAGGACCCCAACGTGGAATCTTAACCTTTGCTAAGGCTTTCATTAAATTATTCCATCGGTTCGATAAATAATAATAATAAATCTATAATATTCTGGGCATAGTACTAGGCACTGTGGTACATATAAAAAACAAACCAGACACAGTCTCTGTCCTCAAGGGATAATTAAAGTCCAGAAGGTGCTAATATCATTCACAATAATAACTGTATGTCTCTCCATAATGACAGAATATGACACATGAGAGAATCTAAGAGAAACGGTTGAGGGAAATGCCATAGGCGGAGGGGACGCTGAAGGGACTCATTCTAAAGGGAAAGATTGGGGATGGTAGATTCTGACAAAACACAGAGAAAAACCTTGCAAATCTAATTACTCAGGAATCAAACAACAAGAAAAATGGACTTCTTCCAAATGAAAAGAAAAAGAAACAGGCACATATGCTCTGCAAGCCCACCACGGCCACCTCTTGGGTCTTGAGAATCCTCACAGAAACTGGGCAGGGAGCCCCCACCCCTCACCCCTCCAGGCCCCATGAAGGCTGCTGGGAAAAGATATGGCCTCTGCCAGAGAGGAGGTGGCAGTCCGAGCAGGCGGCTGCCAGAGGACATCCAACTCAGGACCACCTGAAATCTCACATTCTCCCCATCAGCAGCACAAAATTCTTGGCAGGTTTGGCACTGTGGGGTCCTGGCTGGAAAAGTACTGAGTCAGTCTCTCCAAGCCTCATGGGGGCCCTGTCAGCACGGAGATCACCAGCAGCCTCCCTGGTGATCCTTTCCTTAAGGCCACCCACAGATGTCAACAGCAAAGAACATCTAACACTCACGTGGCTCTTTCAAAGTTCACGTTATGCTTTCACAAGCATCTCTGATTCTCTGAACTTTTTCTTGCTGATAAAGGTTCTGTTGTTATTATTTCCTACTGTGTCTGGCATCTATCCGTGAGCGCATTCCATTCAAACAATTTCTTCACCTCTGGCTTCAGCACGTCTTCACTGTCCACCTCCCCAGGAAGGACACTGTGAGGGCCAATGGTGTTTTTGCCCCACAAGGACTTATTGTCTATCCAGGGGCCATATCTGCAGAGTTAAAATAACAATTAAGGGGCATCAGAAAGGAGCCTTTGAGTGAGTGTCAGATAAAAAGGGCAGACACTGATGTGAAATGAGCTCACAAGATAGAGAAACCACTGGCCTGGACTGAGCAGGGCGTCACAGAGTCCCACAGGGGCTTGAATGACGTCTGACATTTAGCAGAAATGCAAGGTTTGGGGTTTTTTTTTTGGTACAGTTGATCCTCATTATTTGTGGTAATTATGTTCTATAAACCCCACGAACACTGAATTGACTCCCAAAACATGGCTCCCAGGGGAAATACGGGGTTAGGTTCCTTTAAGCCTCTGGTCAGAACAATGGAGCTGCTTGGCATACATTTTGGTGAATTTCCTCTTCGTTCTTCTGGAGGTACCATACTCTCGATTCATTAACACTGAACTCATGGTCAGCAGCACTAGCACGCGTGCCTGAATGGAGCTTATCGAACACATGTCTCTTCTCCACAAACACATCACAACCTTCTTGCACTCAGGAACACTTGACAGCACTTCTGCAAGATGCTTAGTGGCATTATAAACCACAAAATCATCCATTAAAAAAATAAGAATGCACAAAAGTGTCATTAAGTAGACTACAGAAAAGATGCTTGTTTATAGCATGAGAGATAAAACGAGACGGCAGAGTGGACTTGTTGGACAGCTGGGAATTTGTATGTGGGGAGATTCAAAGTTTTGGCCATTCTGCTCTGCACATGTCAGTGAGCACCAGTGAAAGCACCATGAGTATTTATTTTGGGGTCAAAAATAAATATTAGTAGGTTGGCGAATGGGCAAATATGGAATCCGTGAATAATGAGGATTGACTGTACTTTGTTCCAGAAGGGGTGTAAGGAAAGGAGCTTGGTCCATGGCTATAAGATTGAATGAAACTCAAAGGCTGGTGGAGAAAATGAATGTGGAGGCTGACGCGGTGAAGGTGAGAAGCTGGTTCTGTGTAATGGTGTGATGGGAGGCATGGCCAGCAAGTAAATGTGGTCCGATGGGAGGGCTATGACTATCAGGAAGAGGAGTATGAGAGTTACCCCCAGCTCAGTGAGAACCTGACAAGCGCAGAACCGAAGGAGAGCAGAATTTCAAGACCTTAAGGATGGGTCAGGAGAGGACTCTGTCAGGACAGTGGGGCCCCTACCTAGGGCACCTGTGTACCCCCAGATGGCGATGAGAGGCCAGTGTAGAGGGAGCAAGAGGAGGAAACAGCTTTGTTGTGTAAGACCCCCAAGTATCAGCATTCATCCAAAAGGAACAAAGCCAGGATCCAGGCACAACAAATGTCCCAAGGGCAGGCCTTCCCTACAGCTCCGTCCACCAGCCCCCCACCCCGAACGCCATCACTCCCTATCACACATCACGGGTTACCTGCCTGTCTTCTTGCTAACGTTCATTAAAGCCCTTGATGTGTCTAGACACTTGCAGATGCTTGATAATGTGCTTAGTCCTCATGACAGAGGTGGATGTTATTACTACTAGGCCCATTTATAGACAGGAAACAGAAAAGGTTAGGTAAAGCTTTTAAAAGTCTCTAGAAGCCAACGGTCTGAGGCTAGAGCCCTCAGCCATAATCACAGCTCACTGCTGCATCCCTTCAGCTTGGAACAGAGTTGGGGCATCCAAGTGGCTCCAGAAATATCGGCTGAATGACTTTCCACTCTGACTTTCCAGGCGAGTGGCATTTGGTGCACACAGAACCCTGCAGATCTGGGCTCATATCTTCTTTCTCTAGTGGCTTCTACCAGGGCCAGCTTCAAGGGCGTATGATCTATGCAGTCTCACAGCACCCCACCCCCGCTCAGAAGGACCTCGCACTTGGTTTAATGCTCTGCTGTGGCTGTCCTGAAATTCTTAGTAATTTTCAAACAATGGGTCTGCATCTTCCTTTTGCATTGGACCTCTTAAATTCTGTAGCCAGTCCTGCTCCTAACTCTCCAATCTCCTCTCCCACAGGGTGCTTTGCTGTTGGCCAAACCTGAGGACCAGAGACAAGTCTGTGCAAGCAGCCACTGGCTTGTTGAGAACTTTCCATCCCAAATTAACACGTACATTTCTATTCTGGTTAAGGAGCCAAGTAATGCGTGTAACTTAATCACACTGTTGTTTGCTCAATCTGGCTGTAAACCGTGTAATTCCCATTTCGCTGCCGGTAGGGGAATTAATAACACACGTCAAGCTTGTTTTGTGACTCTATCAGGGTTCTGCTCTCAGAATTTCTAACCCTGAGCATGTTGCATTTCAGCCCTGAGCGATGCCCTCCTGAATTACCGAATGTAAGCACCTCCCCTTTAAAAAGTTCCCACAGGTCAAAAAGAACAAAGCCAAACGATGAAATTCGAATCACATACTCTTTCCATCCTTCCACACTAGGTATATGACAAGACTTAAGTTCCGAAATCTCTTTCCGCTAAGTGTTTTCAAAAAGATAAGGAAAATAGATTATTCCTCCTCCCCAGTCTAGATATAAAATGAAATTAAGATCAACAAATAGCCAACTGTCCCCAAGCCTTAGTTTATTAATCAAATGAATGGGTTGAATGACTTATCGAAATTTAATACCATGGCCAACCAGAACAGCAGTGGCAATCAGCCGTGAGAACTGTGAGACATCAAAGTCTAGCACTGTTGAGAAATGCAGCCAAAGGAAGAATATGGGTGGAAGAGAGGTAGGTGGGATGGTCAGGTGACCCTGGTTCCCTAGTTTTGCTACTGATTAGCTCTTGGAGTTGGGTTTACATCAATTCACTCTCTGGGCATTGGTTTCCTCCTCAGAAAGATGCTAACAAAACTATCTGGTGACAGTGAGATTAAATAAGGCTATGGATCCAAACATTACTTTGTGAAACCTTCAAGGTTTCTTCTAAAATATAAGATGCTATTGGGATAAGATGTCGCACATGTTTAATGGGTCTTTAGAAGGTCCACATTTGATTCTAGCTCCCAGGGAAGCTGCCAGGACCTTGAAAGGATTTCAAGGAACCCAGGCGCCAGGGAGGCAAGATCTGAAAGCAATGGAAAGAATTTCTACTCCCCACGGCCTGCCAGCCCTCAGTCTCCTAACGCGATCAGATGCTGTACTTGGAAACAGCCAACCGGATCGAATTCTTCACACTTCTAATTATTTCATGATTTGTACACATTTTGGCGGTTGCTTCAAGGCTGTTTTATTAATTCACAGATTTTCACTATTTTTGCTACTCCCTTTCTTGCCAATTAGCTGAGCTAGCTGCAACCTGGCATCTGGGGAGAGCCACAATGGAAACCAGGCCTTGCTCCTCCCCAAACCCCACCACCCGAGACCTCAGAGCGAGATTCAGAAATCACCACGGGGACAGATGGGTGGGGGTGGCCTGGTGGGAGCTTATTCCCCTGTGACTAAATATGTTTGCTCTGCTTTGACAGAAAGCCCTGGATCACCTCCCCCACTGCCTGATGCTGACGCTGAACATACCCCCAGTCCTGTGGCTCACACTCAGAATCCAACACCTCAGGGAGAATGCTGCTGTCACCAGACTTGGTTCACTAACCTCATGAAGATTCTTCCAGTTGGCCCCAAGAAATTGGGAGAGAGCACCCTCTGCAGCCAGGTCTCTGATGTGGCCTATAAAAAAACACCATCCAAAGTCACGGCCAAGAAAGACCCCGCCCTTTGTGTCACTCCTGGGCAGGCAGTACCGGGCAAGGGGCCTGGTTCAAGTCCTGGCACTCGTGGGCCTTGCCTTTCCTCTCTAAAATGCGGATGATGACATGCTCCATCCTCCTCGTCAGGTTACTGTGAGGAAGAGTGTGGAATGCTACAAGTGCCAAATGCAGGCAAGGGACCACGACAAGCAGACAACTTTGGTTCAAAGGACCACGACAAGCAGACAACTTTGGTTGTATGAACACACCCTAGTGGTATGGTGTTGTGGCTCCATTTTCAAATCAGAAGGATCTCTCAAGGCTGGGTTTTGTAATGGAGTAGAAAACATGGCTGAAGCCTCTTCTTCCTCTGGGGCTCAGGATGACTCTGAAGCTAGTGGTGGGGAGCAGGAAGGAATGTTCCAGAAGGGAGTGCCTGTGACCTTACTGAACCATCGCTAGTCATTGTACCCCCTTAGATTTTTGTCAGCTTCTTGCTTTCAGGACCTCCCCCTCAGAGGGAGGTCCAGGTAGTATCTAGCCAAGGAAACACAACAGGAGCTGAAATGGAAGCCACTTGGCTAAGACTAGTGGGGGGAAGGGCAGAAGTGCTGAGCTGGAACAGTAATGCCTTCCCTCCCTCCCTCCAACCCTCCCTTAGTTACAGGGACTAATGAAAACACCCATTTGTCTTACGGATTGATGGGGGGCTGAGAATAACCAGGAGGCTGGTTTCCCTGTGCAGGGAGCACAGAGAAGCTCTCTTAAATTATAAATTATACCCACATGATAAATGATATTACGTGTCGATTAACATTAGGAAAGAGACACTTGGGCACAAGCAGGGATGAGACGAAGCCTCCTGCACACTATGGAGACCTGCACGCGTGAGCCTCAGGCTGTGCTTCATTCTGAGGATTTGGAACAAAATGCATTTGTTGGAGCCTCCTGGGACCTCCTGTGGGCCAGACAGGCCTTGTCAGGCCTGAGGCTTAAACTGAGGAAGGAGGGCAAAGACAGGAAAAGCGTGAGGAAGATAAAAGGGAGAGGAAAGAGGACGAGAAAAAGTAAAATAGGTTCCTGCGGTGAGACAGGATGAGGACAAGCAGACCCAAAGTAATGGCCTGAATGACCACTTATGCCAAAGACCACCGACCCAGTGAACCAGCTCAGAATCCTTCAGCCTCTGGGGAGATGACTGGTAGAGGGCCATGGGACACAAACTCCCCAGTCCGTCTGTGGCTTAATATGCACGAACAGCGAGCGCCATGAAGCTCAATCCATCCACCAAAGCTAGTTCAAGCCCACCTGTCTCAAGGAACCTTCTCTGACTCCTTGGTCCCCATCATTCCTTCCATCCACTGACCTCACAATCAGAAGTGGATTTACTAGGTGTGACAGTTAATTTTAGGTGTCAACTTGGCTGGACCATGGTGTCTAGATAGTTGGTCACCCATTACTCTGGATATTTCTGTGAGAGTGTTTTTGGATGAGATTTTAAATCAGTGGACTTTAAGTAAGGCAGATTGCCCTCCATAATGTGAGTGGTCTCATCCAAGCGGTTGAAGGCTTTCACTAGAACAAGCAGCTGACCTTCGAGCAAGAAGGAATTCAGCCGGGAGCTGGCCTTTGGACTTCAACTACAATACTGGCTCTTCCCAGGTCTCCAGCCTGCCCATTGTTGCTGCAGATTTTGGAATGCCAGTCTCCATAATCATGTGAGCCAATTCTTTAAAACAAATCATACACACACACACACGCACACATTATATACGTATACATACATACTCTATTTGTTCTGTTTCTCTGGAGAACCTTGGCTGACACACCAGGAAACTAAGGAAGCTTAAACTGAGAGCTCCTCAATTCTAGAATCCTGGGAAAGGTGCTCGCAGTTTGTACTTCTTCTTTTTAAGAAGGCCTCCAATATGGTATAAAATTCAGACCTCGCCTATCTTGGACCCAGCCTGGTTTTTGATGGAGGCATCATGTCCACCCTGGTGTCTGTGCCTTATAGTCCATGACAGTGCATCTCCTCTCTCTAATTCAGGTCAAAGCCCTTGAAGGAAGGGACTGTCCTTCCACCCCTCAGCCTCTTCTGCAGTCTCTATCACAGCCTGCTACGAGCCTAATTCACATTCGTCCACAGAATGTTGCTTCTGGACTCCTGTGGGTCTTGGAGGGAGGAGGCTACACAGGGGCTTCTCAAAGAACAATGCTGGGGGCCTGGGAAAGGGGAAAGATTGGACGCGAGGGCAAAGCCGGGAGGGAGAAAAATCTAGCCACATTTCACGCCCAGAACCTTGTTCTCCCTTGTCATCCCAGGGCTGTGGTCACCTGAGGATCCGCCTCCTCGGTTACGGAGGCCAGGCGCCCCTGACGCAGACCATGCTCCCTCCCCAGTGCCTTCCCCTGACTGTGCCCTGACTCGGTTCAGGGAAGCACAAAGCTGGCTGAGTATTCGGGACAGCCTGAGCCTCTCACGCTGATGTGCTGGGCAAGTGCAAGTCAGCCAGGATGTGCGTTTGGTGTCCAGGTATTTTTCACCTTCCAGGTACCCCGGAGAGTGAATTCAAATGGAATTCAGTGCCACAGGCTGAGGGAGAAGATGCGACTCTCTGTCCTGGCTTCGTGCTTTAACAAAACTGAGAGCTGACTCAACACTCTTTATGCCATTGGGTGCTCTCAAGTGTCATTTTCTGAATGCATCAAGTTCTCTGAAAACCCAGAAGCTTCCCAAAGCTCCCAGGAGGCTGCACGAGGAGTGCATACCAGGCGGGGTCCTCCAGGAAGGACACATGCATATCTTAGAAGAGATCTGTCTTAAAACAATATTATCACCAATGACACCACTACCACCACTTCCACGCAAATCCTAACTCAGAGCTTATTTATAAATAGCAACTAAAGCAAAGTATAAAAAGTTGGATTTAGGCAAAAGGCAAATCCAATGATGCTCATTCATGATGCCATGAAAGGATTCAACATTGGTATGTTTAAAAAGGAAAACAACAAAAACAACTGCTGCTTTAAAAAAATTACAAATTCGCTGTATAAAAATCAGATGATAAAAGAAAAACAAAACAGAAAGAATAACCCTAACATCCCAGATAATCCTGGCTAACCCTCTGATAACATCCTTCTAGCTTTCGCTGTATATATAATAAACATTTTTAAAATAGGAAACATAGTATCATACAGCAATATACTAGAAGAAGTTCTGTGAATGAGGAGACTGCTACCTCATTTAACAGCTCCCTAGCATCATTGCAATTTACTCACGTGTCGATTTCCTTTAACTAGTGCACTCTTCTAGAACCTTAAATAAAATATTTGCGAATTAAAACAACGTGCAATTCTCTAGGAATGTAATTAGGGAATCATAACTTGGCTGGTGCTCTTGTATTCTGTTTCCACGTGTACCACAGGCCCTAAAAAGCCCATCTATTCATATAGTCATTCATTCTTTCACCATACGCTGATGTCACACCTACTACGTTTCCCATCGTTGTGTTAGCACCGAGATACGACAGTAAACCAGCAAACAGACAGGTCCCTGCTCTGATGGAACACTGCGGTGAGAGAAGACAGACCGTACGGAAGAAAACAGAGATACTGTAAAATCAGATTTCGATAAGGACCATGAAAGAAAGAAACAGCATCTCTCAGGGAAGAGGATTATTTTAGCGAGCAGCCCTCTCTGAAAAGATGTCATATGGCCTGGAACCTGAAAGGTAAGGAGCCCTCCATGGAAACAGCTGGAGTTAGAATAATCCAGGCAGAGAAAACAGCAAGTGCTGAGGCCCTGGGGCGGGAAAGAGCTTGGTATATTCAGGAAAGAGACCAGTGGGGCTGAAGCAAGAAGAACAGCGAGGAACAAAGTTGAAGAACAGATCACACAGTCTTGTATGCCCCAGTAAGGAGTTTTACCTTGTTATTCCAGTGTACTGGAAGGCCATGAAGTATTCCAGATCGGGGAGTGATGGGATCTAATTTGCATGTTTACAAGTTCCCTGTGGCCAATGCCTGAAATGTGAAGAATGTACTGGGGGGGGAAGCAAGAGTGAACACAGGAGATCAGTAAGGAGGCCACTAAGGTGATCCAGGTGGGCAAGATGGTGGCTTGAACTTGGAGGTCAGGGTCAAGGTGGAGAGAGATGTGAGATGCCTTCTGGAAGTGGAACTAATGACTTGCTGACAGATCAGCTGTAAGAAAGCAGGCCAGGAAGTGCCAAAGATTCCTAATTATTTAGCTTGACTGACAGAGTGTTTATGGTCTCATTGACACAGATGGGAAAATCCGGGAGACAAGCAGATTTGGGAGGAGTCTAAATGAGTTTGTAGAAAATCTACACTGCTGCACAATGTCTATAAATCTTTTGGGACCCATTTTCCCTCTGGCTTCAAGGACCTTGGTGCTTCAAGCACTGAGACATGCTGGTCCAGGTTCTGCCTTGGGATTAGCCACCTCCTGACCTGAGACCTCACTCCATGGAGACGTCCCCCACCTTTGACCAAATAAATAGAAGAAATGCCTCTTTCTGAACTCCTACAGTTCTCTTAAAAGCTGAGAAAAATGCCTACAGAACTATTTCAGCTCCTGGAAAGGAGGCATACTATAAATTATTTCATTTCCTCAGCTGTCTCTTGACTTAACTAACAATTGTGTACACCAGAGATATTTATCTTACTCCAAAGGCTTTGTCTCTGGAAAAAAAAAATTCTTTGTATAGTATTTGAAATGATACCATTTATTTGACTGTATAGGTCACTGATTCCTCCCCAGGGATCTTTAATTGGCCTGGGAGCACTGTTAATCACGCTTCTTATGAATGATGCTCATATTGTAAAGCCTGAAACCCACACACTTGGCAGTTCGTGGTGACTGCTACTCAACCATTCACGTAACGGTCTTTCTTGGCCTGGTAAATTATTGTCTCTTAAATAAATGCTGCCATTCCAAACCTCCTCTGCTTACTTTGCAGCCACAGGTCAGGGACCCAGTGCCATCTGAGCTGTTTTCAGTAACTTGTCAACCGTTTATGTGGACACAGGTCCTTCTTCAGGAATGAAAGACTTATTGCCATGGCTGCAGGAGGTACTGCCCCACTAAGACAGTGTCAGCCGAGAAGAGCCGAGGTCATGCTTGCTTTCCTGGGGCAGCCCATGCCCAAGGACAAATTGACATGAGGGTATGAAGGCCTGTAGCTTGGGCAACTCTGGAGGACCATTTTAGCTGCAGAAGTCCCCAGAGTGTCAGCCTAGGCTATCACTAGGACTGCCTCTCAGCCCAAACTTCTCCTCAACCCTGCTTCCCTCTTTCTTCTTTTCTAGGAGCCTTCACTAATGCCCTTTACACTAATCTTGTCACAGAGCCTGCTTCCCAGGGAACCCCACTGTGTAATGCAGGGGGCAGGCCCCCAGGGGAGATGTGGTGGGACCCTTCGCCCCTCCCAGAGGCTATGGTATAGGCAGGGAGAGACCTGTCTGAAGCACCCTTGCCACTTAACTCCTCCTCACAAACCCTCCTTTTGAGACCTGCCTTCTCTAGAAGACAATTGCCTCACATCCCAGGCCACATCCAGGCCTCATGGCCTCTCCTTCCTCCTACTCTGTGGCTCACTTTTGATTTGTCCTCTTAATTTGTGGCCTACATCCTGCCTCCCCGTATCCTAAAACCCACTGAGCTCACAGTGAACTGTAAGGGCTGTTAATTGGTATTACGGACATGGCCTGTCTCCCCCGACAGGCTGTAAAAACCCAACGACAGGGACTTTGGTATCTTCCATGCACAAGATCGCAAATGCCAGTTGACAACATTGGCAATGAGGAGTAGCACATGAAATCATGGCACCTGCTCACACTAAGCGCCAAATGAAATGGTAAACACAGAAAGTATCGTGAAAACTTAGAGAAGGGAGAGAGTGAAGAAACTCCAGGAAAATGATTTAAAAAAAAACCCCAACTTTTATAATAACTAAGAGGTCCTCACCAGAGATATCGGAGATTTCATTTCTGGGAAGAATTTTGCTCCTGGTAGCACCTCTCCTGTGAATTATTAAGACCTTAATTCTCCAGCTCATCATCCCTCTTTCTTACCATTTGGGGAAATGTTCTCTGTGCTAATTAACAGCTCTGGAGAGAAAGAGTCAAATCTCAGATCTTCGTGGATCTAGCAAAGCATCTCTTTGGGGCTTCGGGGCAGACTGCGGCTCTCTGTGACTTCATTTCACTGAGTTAGTCTCTTGCCCTCAAATCTATAATAGCAGCCTCTATTATTTAGCCATTAGGATAAAGTCCCATTTTTCCCCTACATTAAAGACTTCCAGCTCACAAAGATAATGCCCTACTCCTAGTCCCTATAGCACCATGTATCTTTAAGACCTTTTAGAACTTAGAGACATGTTATTTTTGTCCCCTAGATGCTTCCTGTTTAGATTTCTTTTCTTCACTGAGGTGAAGACCTGTTCTGTCTTTTGCCTGCATGTCTTGTACTCAGTGTGGTGAGGAAGAGCGTAAGCTTTAAAGTTGGAGGGTCTGAATCTCACCTTTACTGTTTACAAACCAGGAAACTGGTTCAAGCTACTTACTAAGTTTCCTCACCTGGAAAATGGGGATAATAGGACCTTCTTCATAAGGTTGATGTGATTCAAGGAGTGAATGTGTGTAAAACACTGAGTATAGTGCCCAGTGATGTAACCAACGCTTAACAAAATATTATTAAATACCATTCTTCCTCTTTAATAGTTTTCGAGGGCACTGTTTCCCAGCAAGTCAAGATAAAGAGGTGACATGGCTCAAAAAAAGTAAAATAAGGTCAAATAATTACTAGGTTGATAGTTACCCAAATATAATGGGTAACCTCTCCAAAGATGGAAGAGGTAGACAGATAGATGGATTGATGGGCAGCTAGGCTATAGGTGGAAATGTTTCTTTCCGTATATTATGATGTTATTATGTTCCTTGTGCTATAATGTTTTTAATGAGTAAGAGTATACAATGGTCTGCATATTTAACTGTGTAGCCTCACTTCCTTGCCTAGGTACGTACGAGTAGAAAGGAAATGTCGATGAGCCAGAGTGATCTAGCACACAGGGCGTCTCAGATCCTGGGCCATCAGGAGGTACGAGTTCAACAGGCAGATTTCACGCCAGACTTTCTAGAGAGGGAACCCGAGGATCTGCATTTTATTAATACGTGCCTCAGGTAATTATATGCTCACCAAAAGTTTGAGAGATTCTAGAAAGAACCCTGAACTTGGAATCAGAAAATCCAAGTTCTAGTCTCAGCTCTGTTGCTGTCTTTTAGCGAGTCACGTGTTCTCCTTGGTCCCATTTTGCTTTTCCACTATAGCACGTCCAACTGGATGACTGTTAAGGCCCCCTCTGAAAAGAGAAGGGGTCAGTCACATTCCCCACTGGGAACCCATGCCAAAGGAGAAAAGTTGGCCGGAGAGCCTGGATTCCTGAGGATAACTAAATAATCTTGGGGACAAATAAATATTCAACAAGTGATCAGGCCTCAGCAAAAGTGAAGTTCATGACTACTGCTGCCAACCCAAATAACGGCCTGCATTTCCTTGGAGAGTCAATACCCGAGCCCTGTTTTGTGGCTGGCAACTCTGCAGCACAGTGCAGCTTCCCTACTCACGCCAAGCCCCCTGTGGTCCAGCCGGAGGCTGTGGTTCCTCTCTCACTGCAGAGCAAAAGGACTGCAGAGGGGAAAGCGAGAAAAACACCAATCTGGCTTACGGTTCTCAGCTTTGGTCAAATAAAGTGGTTAAAAATAAGGCCTAAAAGAGGTTTCCATGAGTATGAGTATGCTCACTGTCGTGGGGGAAGGATTACTGCAAAGACACAGGAGGAGAGAGGCTGTCACTAATAACTGAGATTTGCGTGTCTCATTGGGTGAGCCAAGGATTCTAGGTCCTGTTTAATGTAAACTCCTGAATTTTGATGAGGCAGTTCTTGTGCTGGGTGAATATCATGACTCACAGAAAAACAATCACGGCTGGTCATTTCATTTTTTTCATAGGAGTGACAGATATAATTGCAGACTAATTGGTATATAATATAGGATCTCATACACCTTTGGCTAGGAATCTCTGGCTAGATCATGTTCATCCAGGCTTATAGAAATTTGAGTCTTCAAAACAGATCCTTCAAATAGTTCTTTCTTTTCGCAGAGGGCTGTCTTAATTAAAACGACACAGTTTGCACTTCTCAGTTTGCATTCACTTTCTTGCTTGAGTAACGTGTAATGAGACTTTAACCCACTTGGGTCACACATGCTACAGAAAGGCAGTTACCCAAGTCAGGTGCCTGAGTCTTGGCAGAGTCAAAGGTCCAACACACTGACTTTCAGACAGTATTCTGTAGGGCATAGTCTTTGCGTTTTATCTTGAGGTTTGGGATGCTCTTATTCATTCTGACCCACCCCTTCAAACGACTGTCCCACGGGGGGCTCGCTCCATTATGATGATGACTCTCTTACCAGTGGAGCAAATGCTTTCTCATCAGGCTTGCAGTTGGCGCCCCACTGCTTGTGGTCTCTAACACTTCTTAAGAAAGCAATACATTTTTAAAGTATCCCAATACACGTTTAAAGATAATTGAAAAACACAAGCATCCTCAAAGCCAAGGGAAATTTAATAGGGACAAATAAAAGATGCAGCGTTTGCCCCCAGTTTTATTAGAAATAGTTAAAATACCAGGAATGGCCACCGGAAAAGGCTTGAGGGTCTTGGAGGACCCCCGATTAATATCTGAATTGTTATGGGAAAATTATTTTTAAAAGCCATCTCGATACAGAAATGAAGAGAAATAGAAATTAGGACCCTGTATATATACCTCCTCTTATTTTTCCCAGCATTAATCCAGCCATTATTCGGGGGTGTCTTGTACAGCTTTAAAAGCAAAATGGAGAGAATTGGGGTGGGAGGGAAGAGCAATGAGAGCAGATGCAGGGTATCACTAGTGTGGTTACCTCATTTTAATATAAGCACACTTTCATCAAAAACCAAAGAAGCCTAGAGGGCAACGGCCGGGCAGGTCAGGAGCATCGTGATACCTGAGGGATGATGAGAGAACTAAGCATGTTAAGGCTGGAGATGGAGGTAGGTTGGCTTCAGATATCTGAAAGGCTGCCAGTAGAAGAGGGATCAAATTTATATGGAGTTGATCTGGAGGATAAAAGAGGGCTGTCAGATATATACATATACATATATATATATACACACACACACACACACACACACACACACACACACACATATATACACATACATACATACACACACACACACACACACATATATATATATATGCGTGTGTATATATATATATAGGAAAAGCAAGTTTCAGGGCCAAAGAAGAAAGTTTTCAGGCATGTTGGCACTCTCCTGGAATGGCTAACTCCTAATAAAGCAGTGAGCTCCCTGCCATGGGATGTGTTCAAGAAGGAACAATGACAATCTGTCAAGGAGTATATGAAGAAGACCGCCATTGGAAAAACTCTGAGCATCCCTTCAGCGCTAAGATTTTAGGAGTCTATAAACAAGAATAGTTACAGAGCTAGAAAACAAGATAAATGAGGAGAGCTTAAAGGTCTTATGGTTACAGTCGGAGTAAAGATTTTACACGCATGTTCTAGACAGGATTTTAAATCATGAGTGAGTGGATCAGAAGTCCTGTCACATTTCTTCCATTTGATTCTTGGTATAACATCCAGTTGACCCAGAAGGATACCTAAGCCTTCTCAGCTCCAGGATCATACAGTTCAGCAAAACAGCTTCATCAGCTCTGTAATGAAGTCTGTAATATGACCCCCTTATGTGGAACTACTGAGTGGAACAGACTGGAGTTTGTCAAGGGTTTAAGAAACTGGAATAAGCAGGGGTCTAAAATCAAAGGCAGTTTAATCCCTGGAAAGTCAAGTTTGACCAAAAGTAATATCATGGGGTTTTCCATGGGCTTATCTTTCTCGTTAACCGTTTAAAGTGCTTTAAATTCTGCACTTTATTTCCTGCCATGCACAGCATTAAAAAAACCGAATCATTTTTCTCCTTGATTTAAAGATTGAAGTTGTTTTCTTTGTTAGAAAAAAAAAAGAGTAATTTCAGTAGTGCCTCTGAAATTACAGAAACCTATACATTACTTATGTTTAAACTGTTTTACTCAGAATGGGCTAAATCTAGGTTTTCTTATTTTGAGAAAACCTGCAAAAATCCAAGAGAAAAGAGAAAACCCACTGATAATTATTCACTTTATAAAAGGGTCCTTCATTTGGCAAAACAATTCACAGAAACACAACACCTTAGAGCGCAAAGCTGAAACCTTAGAGATGAGGTTGATGGTAGTGACAATTTAAGAATCATTCCCATTTATTAAATATACCCTTTATGCCAGACTCTCCAATATAAGCCCTCTTGACTATATTATTTCATTTAAGCCTCAAGACAATTCCAAGAGGTAAATAATAGAAACAACACTTTATAGATGAGGCTCAGGAAAGGTAAATACTTCAGCGTGAGGGGTCACAGAGAGGGTAAACGGCAGAGCTGGGATTGAAGTCCAGGCAGTCTAACTCCATACCATGCTATCTCCACTAAGCATCACAGGGTCCAGGCATTTCAAAACTTTCTTTTTAGCTATAGAAGCCTCTTGCCTATTTTTCTCTCTCCCACACAACCAATAAAAAATGGAGTTGCTATGGCTAACACACAGGGAAGAAGAGTGTGGAACCAACCCCGAGCCCCTGATATGTCCCTACGTTTCCATGGAACTCGGTTCGTAAACCATCAGTCTAGTCCAAAGCCCTCATTTTACTGAAAAGGAAACTGAGGCCAAGACATGTAATGTAACTGGCTCAAGGTCACCTTATAGTTTGTGGCTGGTTGTGGATTTGAACCCAGTTCAGTTTTTTCCCCCGGGTGTCTTGAAAGAGGAAACTTCGCTTAAAACTTCAGGGAGCATCTTCAGTGGTAGTTCTTCAGAAGTCACGAGAACTCATTATATGGCTTCTTATTACTTGATCAAACAGAGTTAGGCCACCGCAACACAAGAGTGGTAAATTATCTGCAAAACCATCAAAGATGACAGTCATAGCTTTTTTTAGTGCTTTTCAGGCCAGAAAGGGGAGTAATGAAATTTCTCAAGACAATTCCAGAATATAAATGATTTTTCTCCCTTCAAAGAAAGACAAGAACATGTCTGAGACCAGAAAGATGACAACAGGCCTAGGAAACGACTGATGGAAATATACAAATACATGACTGAGAGCGAGTCCTAAAATCTGCCAGTCTCCAAAGTGGTCATCTTCCTGAGTGCGTTTGCACTGACCACCAGATTCATCCCTCTGGCTATTCCCATGTACCTCCTCCATTGGTCGGAGCAGGACTTTCCTAGAAGCAAGGCTCTTCATTCTCACCCTGCTGACGGGCCCACTGTGAGTCATGTCAAAATAGCACGCACAGCCAAGAGCAGAGATCAAAGGGCGGAAGGATAAAAGAAAAAAAATAATCCCAAGACCTGAACTCAAGGCAGGATACACAGAGGTTAAGAACTAAGGATGCAGAATTAGAAGATCTAGGCTCAAGTCCCAGTTTCAACACTTAACCATCTGTGAGATGGTGGCAAGTTCCCTTCCTATTTCTGTAAAAATGGATATAATAACAGTACTCATGTCCCATGGTTGTGGAAAGGAATTATTGAAGCACAATTGGTAAAAGCTTCCACGTAGTGCTTGGCGCATAGTGTTTAGCAAATGTTAGCTGTGATGAGGACTAAGAGAATGCGGACAGTGATGCTTTGTATGCAAATATGATATGGTGTCATTCAGAAGAGATAGGCTATGCTGCAGGAAGAAATGATATCAAAATCCCAATGGCTTAACACTGCCAAGTTTATTTCCTATTCACGCCATGTACTCACTCAGGGTCCCAGGCTGGCAGAGGCTTCATTCCCCTATGTGCCTCCACAATCATCGCACACCACAATCAGAGCTTCTGTCCAAAAGAGTCACTTCTGCTCACAACGCATTGGTCCAGGGATCAGCAAACTATCACTTTTGGGCCAGCTGCCTATGTTTCTACTTGAAGTCTTATTGAAATATGGCTACCCTTACGCCTTTGCATATGGTCTGTGGCTGCTTCCGTGCCCCAACAGCAGAGCTGAGCAACTGCAGGCGAGACTGTAGGACCCCTGAGCTGAAACTTAGTCCTATAAGAAAAAGCTTACTGGCCCCTGCATTGGTCTAAGCAAGTCACGTTGACTCAGGCAGGAAAATGCAATCCTACTGTGTTTTTGGAAAGCAGAGAACTAGAAATACATGGCGGACAGCACTAACCACCACCAGCGACGCAGACCAGGCTATTAATAGGGCAGCATTTTTACAAGCTCTTTTTCCAAGGGCAGGCAGGGGTTTAAATGGAAGATGATATTGCTAGGCTAATCTCGCTCAAGCACTATTTAATTGGGTGACATCCCTGCTTGGGAACCTTGAATGGATTCCCAATGTATTAAAGATAAAATTCCAACTCCCCTGTTTGATACTCAAGACCCTCAGAAAGCTGGCCCCTTTTACCTATCCTATATTTCCTCATTGTTCCTTGCCAGGATCTCTTTGCTTCTATCTGTCTAATCTCCATCGCAAACTAAGAAAATGTTCACAGACACACAATGGCCTCTTCTTCTTTTTTCTTTTTTAATCTTGGACTGTACGAGGAACATAAACCCAGAATTCTCTGTGTCTCAGGATGCCTCGCAGAGCATTGCCTCACAGGGACTAAGCAGTAATCTGCCCACACCTCTCCTCCCCTTTGAGATCACAGCCCCAAGCCACTTCTGATCTTTTCCTCTGACCGCTGCTTACCTGAAGTTAAAGAAGATTTGGCAGAACTGGGACCAGGCAGAGGCAATAGACAGAGGCTGCCATGTTCCCTGGGGAAGCAGAGCAGTAGCCAAGTCAGCTGAAATAAGAGAAACAGAGGGCCAGGTCCTCCCAGGAGAGCAGGCTTCCTGCTATGGATGGCTTGGCCTCTGAAAGGAAGCTTGGGCTGCTGGGCCTCCTCGCCCCCCCTCCTGGGAGGAATGGCAGTTCAGCTTCCCTGGACAGACATCCCAAAGAAAAACACCCTCAAGCCTAGCCTGAGTATCTCAGGAGACCAGCAAACAAACTGCTCAGTTGGAAGTGACCCCCAAAATGCCCTAAGTAAGGACACATCAGTCACGAAAGCAGGGGCAGAGAGTCTCCTTTGCACAGAGGTGGGGACGTCCCTGCTGCTGCCGTGTTTTGTTCTGGCCACAGAGCAGACGGCACACTCCGGGACGAGTGGGTTGACCAGGCAGTGTCTCATCAGGGCACCACCCAAACATCCACATTTTTGTCCCTGGCATTTTTCTCTCCATGCAGTACCTGCATCCCCCTGGAAGCTCTCTCTTGGCTCCTTTCTCCACAAAAGATCAAGGTGAGGCTGGTCTCCTGGGGAAGGAGATGTCACCTGGTGCTCCCATGGTTAAAAGCATGGCCTTTGGAGGCAGACCGCTCTACATTTCAACTTCAGCTCCTTCTCTATTTAGCTGTGTGGCTCTGGATAAGTCACTTAACCTCTCTGAGCCTCGATTTTCTCATATAAAGTATCTACCTGGTAGTGTTGATAGCATCTGAGCTGAAGTGCTGATGTATGCATAGCACCTGGTAAACAGTAAGAGCTTAATAAATGGTAGTGGCATGGCAGTGATGTTGGGCTATAATCACCATCCTCCTCCTTAATGGGGACAACATGTGCAGGAACTTAAGGCTCTGTCTCTTGCTGTATCATTTGTCACAAAACTTCAACTCTCTTACTTATTTGCCAACTTCATATCTCTAAGGAAGACATAACTCAAAATCCACACTGAGTCATGCCCAAGTCACTGCTGGGGCAAAGCCCCTGCTCTAGGCCACTCTGCCCTCAAACCAGCTGCTGCTGAAAAGCCAAAGCAAACTTCAACACAGATACCCAGGGGCAGTCTTTGCAACCCGAAGCGAAATATTCCACAGGCCACTCCCTGGTACCTCTAAAATATATCTGCTCCCAACTCAGCAAAACAGAACAGTGGATAAGGCCTTCTAGGGCAAGACACGAAACAGAAGTTAAAAATAGAAGTTAGAAAAGGGAGGCTTTATTTACAGGCTTCGTTATCCTTCATGCTGTGTGCTCATGTGTGTCTGTAAAACACCTTTGGCTCTAACAGGAGTCAGATTTGGGAATTGTTTCTAATAATGTAAGGAAGCTTGCACCGCGTGGATCAGGGGGTGTTTTACAAACATTAACTGCTGTGACTATGTGAAGTGATGCCTCATTTATCCAGCACGACCTGGGTACTGGGTACGTTAGATAAATTTCCTTTAACAAATAATAGGAGGACGATTTATCACTTTCGGCAGCACAACTTCAACATTCACCACTTTGTTGGAAGTTCTAAAGCTTATCACATACTTTCTTGCCTCATTAAACAAAGCATGCTAAAAATCATTTAATCATCTCTCAGTAACTCAGGGCCATTATAATAAACATCAACCATTACACTGGGCTTTAGAACAATGATACTATTCAGGAACTACTGAGGTATGGGACTGTTTTGTCTTTTTCTGCCCAAGTGACCCCAGAATATAGAACTTCTCTTGTCTGATTTTTATACTTGTATGACTTCCTTCACTATCAGCAATTCCTTCTTGCCGCTTTGAGTATTCCTGCCATAAACTCTTTTTACTTTGCTATTTCTAATCTGCTGTGAAGAAGGAAAACAAATCAAGCTTATTAGAACTTCACGTAAACCAAGAACAAGTAAATGCTAAGTAAGGGACTCATTTATGAGTAAAAAAAAAAATGAGTAAAGCACCAGTGTAATGAACCTGCCTGTTAAGACAAAGCTTCAATAATCAGACAGACAGACAGACAGACAGACAGACAGACAGAGAGGAATAATGAACACTTACTAGTGTTTACACGATGCCGGGCAGTGTCTAGGGCCTCTGCATGTATGAACTAGTTTCCCCCACAACAAGCACATGAAGGGGATACTACTATTATACCTAATTTACAGGTCAGTCTCTGAGGCACAGAGAAGACTAACCACGAGGGGCTGGAGTGGAAGGTTTGGTTCTAGAGCAGGGACATTGTGGCATTTGCTGGTACAGGCATGGCTCCTGCAAGAACCCCAAGGATAGAGAGTATGGGAGGGAACCAGAGGATGAGGAGGTAGGACACTAGCAGAAAACTGTTATGTGGTTGCCTAGCAATAAAGTCCCCTCACTGTGCTGGTTGTAGGGGAAGAGAAGATATGGGTATCCTTTAACCAGGTGACTTAGTGACTCACAAGAGACTGCAAATGAAAGGCCATCGAGCTGGCAGAGCTCTGGGGTGGCTGATCACCCCTGCCCTGGTCATCGCCTTGAGAACTGGGGGACTGGGATTGGAATCGAACATGCTGTCACTGTGGGGGACTGACCCCTCTGTCAACAGGCCAAATTTCCTGCCAGGTTCTGGTAACTAACAGCAACCTCTTGTTTAGCTAAGGGCTAACAGCCCCTCTCCACCAATTCCCTGACCAGTGGTATGGTACGATTTAAGCAAGTCTTAGATGAAATTCAGCCGATCATTTAACGTTTATTAGCAAGCCGGCAAACACAGTCACATGTATAGTTCCTGTAGCTCAGGAAAGTCTCCATCTTGGCCCTTTGACTCCTCGGCCAGCACCCTACTTCCAAGGAGATGTCAATAATATTCTTTCTGGGCAGGCTTTGGACATAGGTAGCAGGGTCTCTCAGGACCCCAGAACACCCAATGCCTGGGCTTGCAGATTCTTCCACCTCCTTCATGCAGGAAGTATGGCCTGGACCACCTTTCTAACAGTCACGGACTGCCAGTCATTACACAGGGAGAATTTGTTTCTCATATACCTTATTCTAATTAAGGCCCTGGTATAAGTTTCAAGGTTACCTGGAAGGCCGAGCGACTACCTCTGGAATGTTGATTCCTGATTAGGCTATACCGAATGCTAAGCACTTACCCTAGGCTGTGGATCAGACCTACGTTGTGTCCACACTCTTGGTGCAACTTTGATATGGAAATCTTTTAAAGTAAGGTATCACACAGGCACTCCTGTGTGCTAGGCTCAGGTGCACATCTGGCCATTCTGATGCAAAGGCAGAGAGTAAAGTTCCAGGTGAGGAACCCCCCATAGTGGAGGCTTAGAAGGAGTGAAGCTCAAACACGGATTTAGGGAATTTTAAGTTCTACTCGGTGGGTTCCACAGGCTATTGAATAAACATTGCTGGGGGGCGGGGGCAGGAAGTGGACAGCAGAGGTGTGAGGAGTCATGATCACATAAGTTAAGCAGTTGTCTTTTGTCTTTATATAGAGTTATTGGGACACAGAATGTGCTAATATGAATAGTGATTCTCTGCAGCATTTCTCAAATTACTCAGTCTAGGGAATCACTTTTCTAAAGAGCACCTCTATTCTGAGAAAGCTAATTTAAGAAACACAGTATTTAAAAATATAGGGGATAAAGTTGGATCATACCAGCTAGGAAACATTGGGCTGTCGGCTGGAGAGAAAATAATATTTTCATACTAGGCTAAGGTTCAAGATACCAAATTAATGGGTCTTTTCCTTAGGATGGACGGAAAACCAACTGAGGTGTCCCTGGAGATGGGGAGAACATTCCTTGTAAACCCCTCACAACGAGTTACTGGAGGGCAGCAGGGAGGTGAGTAGAGTGTAGAATGTGCCCACTGATCAAGCAAATGATGTAAAGAAAAAGGTAAGAAACAGTATTCCTGGGCTTGAATGTCTGTAGATGTCAGCAAGCAAAGTCTTGATCAATAAAATCGTCATACGTTGATATCTTAAAGCAGCAGATAGAATCTTCAAGAAGTAGTCGGGGGAGCTCAAGGAAGGACTCCAGGAGTGAAGGGGTTTGTCCTGTTCTGAAGACCCAGGCAGGCTGGGAGGAGGCTAACCCTGCATCTGGGAAGACGGCTTGGTGGACACCTACCCGCATGAGGACACCCAGAAGAACGGAGAAGAGGGACACAGCAGTGGAAGGGTGGAAGGGATCGAGACAAAACTTTTGGAGGAGTTGCATGTGTTTACAAGGCTACAATCTAGAGTGTTTCATGACCCCAGAACCTATGCTATTGCCACACTAGAGCAATCTACTATGCCCCAACTTTTTAATTTTATATCCACGAACCATGAACAGTACTAAAGTTTAAAATAACATTGAATGGATATGTTTATGAAAAATGAATAGATAGGAATAAAAACTACATAGTCTTTAAAACTTTTTAACTGGTATGTGTGGGCTCCAGGCCCGGCTGGTCCCAGGTCTGGCTGTGATCCAGGCTCCCAGCTAGGAATAGGACTCAGATTTAGAATGTTATATTAGTGTAGGAGTGCGCCTGCACCTAACATATATAAGCATGATTCAGCTTATTGTATCACGCATGTGTGGCTGAATGCCACTATTGTTCTCTGACATATTAAAAAAGCCCATGTGGTCCCCTAGAGAGCACAAGAAGAGCAGCAGAAGCGCGCTCCCTGCAGTAAAGTCGGTGCCTGCCGTTTCAGTGTCATGTCGGCTCCTTGTGCATTCTTTCAACTGGGCGTCTCACCACCGAAACCTCCCCTTCTCGATCAGCTTGGTGCTGACAGTATGAAATTACTTTCTGAATCAAAGTGAGGTAGTGCTTTCAACTAAATTTTAATGTCTTCTTCCAAAGAGGTCCCTTGGCACTAAAATCAATCAAGTAAAAATATTCATTGACAATTCTGTATCATTCAGGATGCCTTTGGCTGCAAGCAACAAGACACTTATCTCAAACTGGCTTAGACAGTGGGTACATTTACTGTTCCTCAAAACTGGAAGGTACAGCCATTTCCCTGAGAGTCTCTTGGCTTCATGCTCCAACTGGAGGTGGAGAGCTCCTGAAGCTCTGATCTTCACAGCTACACACGACAATGTCCATAGGCAGAAGGACCACCTCACTTCTCCCTGTACCTTCTCCTTAAGATGAAGGAATTTTTTCTTCAGCCCCTCTCAGGTGGACTACTTGGGGTCCTGTGCACATTCTTAGCTGATCATGAGCAAGGAGGACGAGTGCCCTGAAACCAATCAGATCCACTCCTGCAGCTAAGGGCGAGTCAGTTTCTCCAGAGATACCTGGTTGTGGAGGGGAAAAATGTGCCCGAATAAATTGGGATTCTGTTGAATAGAAGGAAAGATGCAAACGGATGTGGGATAGGCAACCAACACCTATTAAAAACGCCACAAACTTCTCACTACAAGAGATAAAACTATAAGTCACAGACTATTCTCTCAAAACATTTAGAGTATGGTTGGGAAAAAGCATAGATGTATATAAATAAAAAATAATTATAATACACAAGGCAATGTATGTTAAGTAACAAATACAAGACATTCCACTGGACAGAAGACAAGACAGATTCTTCTTAAACCAAACTCTGTTCTCTTGGAAACAAAGTCATAAAGACACTGGAATTTTTTTGAGAATGCAGATATTACTTAATTATATATCGTAATTATATATATTGTAATTATATATATTGTAATCGGCTTTGCACTCCTTAGAGAAATGTGTTCCAGTTAGAGGTTGTAATATAATAAATAGATTAAAATCCAAGGCTATTTTTACCAAATATACTCTTTTAAATGACTGAGGATAATGCTCCCCAGGAAAGCAGAAAATACAAGTAAAATATCTGTGGAAAGGTATGCATGCTGAGGCTCTGTAGATTAGCTCTTTAGAAACACATTCGTAGATAATAGACTTCGCTGATCTCTCCATTTTTAGCTATATAAATCTCAGCTTAGAAGTGAAGTGAAGACTGATGGGTTTCTACAAAAACTGTTCTATTTACAGATCAGTGAAGTGAGGATTAGTAAGATTCTGCTATAATGTCTAATTGGGATTAATTAGCTAATGTTCTCAAAGCACAGACTGAGGAAGAAATGCAGTGCAGGGTTGAACTATATTGTAGTAGAGAGTCTGAATATTAATGCTGTTAAAAAAAATCTTTCATCCAAATAAGATATGTAGATACTTTCTTCTCTGGGAGGTGAAGCTTAGTGGCCCACGACTTAGTGGCCCACGTCCAAAGAAGAGAGTATGGGAAAGGAAAATAGAAAGTGTACAATGGAAAAGTTGGGAAACACCTCCTTAACCAAGTGGTGAAGGTTAACTCTCAGTGATGTCTGTGGATGTCACGTACCCCCTGGGAGGATGTGATGAGAAGGGCACTTTACCTGTGTGGTGTTCTTTCCAAAACCCATAACCCCAGTCTGATCATGAGAAAAACATCAGATAAACCCAGATTGGGGGCCATGCTACAGGACACTCTAGAGTGTCAAGGTCATGATAAAACAAGGAAAGACCAAGAAGGCATCACAGACAAGAAGAGACTGGGGAGATATGACAACTAAGTATGATGCCATACCCTGGCTAAACCCTGGAACAGAAAAAGGACATTAAGTAAAATCCAAATAAAGCGTGGCATTTAGTAAAAAAAAAAAAAAAAAATCTGCTTCAGATTTGAATTATCAAGATAAAGGTATGTGGAAATTTTTTAAACAAAAGCTGTCCATAGATTGAGAACACAATATCAAGTTTACTTATGACTCTCTAAAAAAATACAGTGATTAATTAATTTTTAAATCTTATCTTAGGAGTTCATGAAAGAATTCTTTCTTGGCTAGGCCATTCCTCGCCGTAGAGAAGAAACTCAGAAATGAATTACCTAATGTGTGAAAAAGCAAAGACTGGACGAATCAAGATAAACGAGCAAGAAGACCAGTACTGTTGGTTAGTGAATGAAACAGGAGGGCACAATTTGTTTGGGATTCTTTTCCTGATGTAAGTGATGTGACCAATTTGTAAATTCCTGGATGGCAGAGGCTATTTCTTACTCGTTTTTACAACCTTCACAGTGCTTGGCACACAGTAGATGTTTAATATTAAACTCATTGACTTGATTTAGATCAAGCTTCAAGGTCTAACATTTCTCAGGAGGTTTTAATGAGGAGGGGAGGGGGCTTTGAAGGATAAATGACAAAAAGGTAAATTTTCAAACATAGAAGGACTGAAAAAGTGTTTTATGGTCCCAAATCCCACTGTGGTTCCGCCCTCCCACTCCCCCGCCCCCCACCACCAGCTCATCTTCTTCAAGGAGCCGTAGTGATGGCTTTAACTAGCAATGCTCTCTAATGTCACACCACTTTTATACATTTTCAGAGATCTGACTATTTAATATCTCATTTAACCTTATCAATAATCTTGAGATAGAGAAATAGCATTAATCTAAATTTCCAGAAGAGGGCTTTGCAGCCCAAAGAAGTTAAATATCTATATAGAGCTGAACTATGATGGAGTCCCAGGAAAACCTAGGTATGCCTTCTCAAACAAGCATATGTATTAGGGTTCATCCCTCATATCTCATACCCCTCTTTGTCTTGTGGGTGCCTCCTGGTCCAACATGTTCTCCTGTCTTCTTTCTGTCTGACTTTAAGGTCAATTTGGCATCGACTCTTAAGAAAATAGGTCACTAAAAGGTCTAAATAATACAGCACACCACCTCAAACTTTCTAGTTAATTAAATGATTTGGGACGTAAAACCAGAAACCTATAGATTGATCTAGAAAGACTCCATGGGGCCACTGGTCTAGGAAGAAAATGAGTGGGATAAGTCTTGATTTTAGCAGCTGGTGAGCACTGTCCAGGACTAGCTGTTAGGTGTCAACATTGGCTTTCAGTATTTCCACTTGGTAAGATCTCCAGATATGCCTCTACAACAAGCTGTCTCCAGCCAGCACCACCCACTTCCGAGAGACTCTTCCTCTGGGATTGCGACGTACACGAAGTGGTAAAGATTAGTAAAGAATAATCCCAATCTGGTCCAGAAGGCCTCTTCTCTCTGGATCAAAATACGCCTTTGTTGGGAGTGGATGGGGATTGACTGGAAGGGATAATGAGGAAACTTTCTGGGGTAAGAGAAACATTCTTGATTGGGGTGATGGTTGTGTGGGTAGACAAAGTCATCAACGCTCATTAATTTAAATACTTAAGAGCTGTATAAATTCTACTTAGCTGTTACAAATAATAATGAGGACGTCTGAACTTGTCATTTATTCTAAACTGTAACAAGCTGTTCTTCCTGTGACCTGAACATTCTACCTCCACTAGTGTGGCGTGAGATTGAGTCGAGTATTTTTTTGTTTATTTGTCTGTCTGTTTGTTTCACACTCTTGCTATTTACTGAATCTGTGGCTAATGATAACTGCCAAGTCTCTCTTCCTTTTAGGCATGAATTGCTTACCAAGCAGTGCTTCCCCTACCTGACTTTATACCACCGATATCTATTTTGATGGCTACACAGAACAGTACCATGCACCTCATGGATAAATGATGCTATTTAAGAAATTCTTTGAACTTCTGTGTACAGAGAAAGACCAAGAAGGCTGGACTTAGAATGAGGTCTGGAGATCATAAGAACCATTCTTATATCTCCAGATCATAAGTTGCTCCTTTATAAACAGTTTCTCCCACAAGAGTCCCCATAAGGAATTTACAAAGTGCTTTGGGTATGTTGTTCTTTAGGGGAATGAGCTAGGCTTGAGCTATTGTAAGTGGATTAACCAGAGACAGATCAAGTCAATTAGAGTCAAAGCATCAAGCAGAAGAAGGAAACAGGGATCAGGCATAGTGTAGCACGGGCGGGCGTTAGGAGCACAGATTTTGGCATCAGGCTTACCAGGATTTGAATTCTGGCTCCACCCCTTATTGACCATACAAGTCATTTAACCTCATTGTGCCTCAAATTGGCCCATTTATAAATGAGTAGGGTACTAGCACCTATACCATGAAGTTGTTCTGAGAATTGGTGAGTACGTATAAAGCCCCAGAAGAGTGCCTGGAACTATTTAATTGTAAGCTATCATTATTCACAGCATTATTCTCGTCTGAAAAAAAAGAAAAGAAGAGAAGTTTATCTTAGTTCTATTCATTCCTTCAAGGGCTGCATATAGACCCACTTGGAGAAACAAGGATTTTATGAATTTGACCTCAAAGGCAAGGGAAGCAAAAACTAAAATAAATGAATGGGACTACATCAAACTAAAAAGCTTCTGCTCAGCAAAAGAAACCATCGACAAGGTAAAGAGACAACCATTGATATGGGAAAATATATTTGCAAGCAATGCCTCCGGTAAGAGCCTAATATCCAATATATACAAAGAACTCATACAACTCAATAACAATAAAAAAAAAATGATCCAATCAAAAAATGGGCAGAGGATCTGAACAGACATTCCTAGAGGACAGACAAATGGCCAACAAATATATGAAAAGATGCTCAACATCGCTAGCTATTAGAGAAATGCAAATCAAAACCAAAATAAGATACCATCTCACCCCTGTTAGAATAGCTATAATCAACAGGACAAGTAATAACAAATGTTGGAGAGGATGCGGAGAAAAAGGATCCCTCATACACTGCTGGTGAGACTGCAAATTGGTACAGCCACTATGGAAAACAGTATGGAGGTTTGTCAAAAATCTAAGAATTGATCTACTATATAATCCAGCAATCCCTCTCCTGGATATTTACCCCAAAGACTATATTTGCACACTGATGTTCACAGCAGCATTATTCAGAGTGGCCAGGATATGGAAGCAACCGAAGTGTCCTACAAAAGATGATTGGCTAAAGAAGCTGTGGTACATATATACAATGGAATATTATTCAGCCATAAGCAGAGATGAAATACTGCCATTTGTGACAACATGGAAAGACCTTGAGATAATCATGCCAAGCGAAATAAGCCAGACAGAAAAAGTTGAAAATCACATGATATCACTTATATGTGGGATATAAACCTAAAAGCAACAAATGAACAGGACATGAACTATAGACTAGTGGTTACCAGAGGACTATAGAGTAGTGGTTACTAGTGGGGTAAATAAATATAGGGGGACAGGGAGAGGGTGAAGCAGGTAAAGGGGATCAAATATATGGTAGCTGAAGGAAACTGGACTTTGGGGGGTAAACACACAGTAGAATATACAGATGTCAAATAGTAATGTACATCTGAAAATTATATAATTACATTAACCAATGTTACCCCAATAAACTTAAAAAAAAGTAAAATAAAATAAAATACATTTTTAAAAAACTGCCAAACAGCTCTTCAAGATTATTGTATCGTTTTACACTCACATCAGTACTGTATGAGCATCCCAGTTTTTCTATACTCCTGCCAACACTTGGTATTGCCAGTCTTTCTGATTTTAGCCATTCTAGCAGTTGTGAAGAATATCTCCTTGTGGCTTTATTTGCATTTCCTTTATGACAAAAGATGTAAATCCCTTACTAGCCATTTATATATTTTCTTTTGTCAAATATCTATTCAAGTCTTTTGCCCATGTTTTTCATTGGGTTGTTTGTCTTTCTATTATTGATAGGTAGGAGTTCTTTAACTATTATATTTTAAGTCTTACTTATGTTACAAATATTTTCTCCCAATTTGTGATTGCCTATTCATTTTCTTCATGAACAGCATCTCTTCATAAATAGAAAGACCTAATTTTAATAAAGCACGTCCTTTTTTTCTTTTTTGTTAGTGTTTTTGTGTCCTAATCTCTGACTAATCCCAAATCTCTTGTTTTCTTTTTGAAGTTTTATGTTTAGCTTTCACATTGAGTCTATGATCTAACTCAAATTAGTTTTGATATGTACAGTGGAGTTGAGGTTGAGGTTTAGCTTATTTGCAGACTGATATCCATTTTTTTCAGCACCATCTGTTAAAAAGCCTTTTTGTAGAATTGACTTTGCATCTTTGCCAAAATCAATGAGCTGTATACATGTGGGTCTACTTCTAGATCCTATTCTGTTTCATTGATCGATTTGTCTATCTTTATGTCAAGTTCATACTATCTTTGTTCCTGTAGCTTTCCAGTAAATCTTGAAATTAGCTAATGTGAATCCTCCAACTTGGTTTTTCATTTTCAATATTGCTTTGCTATTTTACATCCTTTGCATTTTCATTTAAATTTTAGATCACCTTGCCAATTTCTTCAAATTAACCTGCTAAGGTTTTGATTGGGATTTATGAATCTACAGATCAATTTGGGGGTTGTGAATATAGTTGTCACTGTGGCTAGTTACATAGTTACAACAAGAATAATAGTTAACCTTTATAAAGCTCACACTATGAATTCTGTCCTTTGCTCATCTTTACAATGACCCAGGGACCTTAGAAATAGTCCCATTTAACAACTATAGGACATGCTAAAGACAGAGTATCTGCTCAAGTACATACAGCTAGTTAGTAGGGAGGCTGAGATTCTAGCCCAGGTAGGTCTGACCTTAAATCTCAGGTGCTTTTCTCCAGGTTAGGCAACTAGAGGAAGCACCAGGAGCACAGAACTCATGTCACAGAAATCATGTTAGAAATTTAGGAGAAAACTAAAGATTGCCATCCTAGAGAAGAAAAAATGATAGGACGAACTGATGGTTTACCTGACAATACTGATGAATCATCACATGAAAGACCCTGGGGTAGAAATTGTAAGGGGCCAATTTCAATGCAAAATAAGAAAAAAACACAATAATTACTAGGGATGTCTTATCAGAGAGGCACCAAAGCCAGTGGTTAAGCACACAGACTACAAAGTCAGGCTGCCTGGGTTCCAAGCCCATATCTGTCACTTACTAGCTCTGTGGCCTTGGCAAGTCACTTAACATTTCCGTGTCTCAATTTCTTCATCTGTGAAATAGTGATAAAAGTCACGTGAATCAATGATTTAGTAATTGTAAAGGATTCACACAATGTATGTCTGGTAAATAGCAGGTGCTCTGAAAGGGTTAACAGGTAAAAATTTTAGAAATGGAATGAGCAATCTCGTGAGACAGTAAGTTCTAACTCTCTGAAAGTGGTCCAAAAATGTCTGAATTGCCATCTATTCATGTAGCTACAGAAAGAACTCCTGCATCAGAGGAAAAGTTAGACTGTGTAGTCTCTAAAGTTCCTTTTTTCGGTTCCAAGATCCAATAATTCTAAGTCAAATCCTTCAGAAATTATAAAGAAAACAACAAGCATGATGGCCTTCTCGCTTCCATCGATCAATATACACTCTCGCTTCATTCAACCATAAATTCCAACTTGCTTGGAAACAAAAGCTTCGGACTGGTGTAAGGAAATCTAAGTCAGACTGTGCCTTCAGTCTCACAAGGGTGATGGAAAATAAAACAGAAAGAAAGGACAGACACCAAGAGGAGGAGTTATAATTAATTTGTTCACATGAGTTGGTTGCTTCCCCCTCTATGTGAGCCAGTGTCTGATTCTCTTGAGATCTACCAAGGTCCATGGCGAGGGGGAATGGGATTATTCTAATTCAGAGAAAATGGGTATTTGTGTCCTTAGTCTCCCAATGGGGACTGTTTCTTCTCCAGCTCTGGACTTTATAGGTTTGTACTTATCTAAAACTTCTTGCCCTTCGAATACTTCCTGCTCCAAATAAAGAACCAAGCAAAGTTTCCCTATAGAAGGAGCCATTTGGCATGTCTGTTTGAAGGCTTTTCTGGGCTTTTATCTTTTCTAACCCTGATGGGCCTCTAGAGTTTTCCCAGCAGCATTTCTTATTCATGACAGGCAGGGTCTGCAAGTTCGTCACTTTCATTCCCAAGTCCTTTGTCCTTCTCTGATTGCCTTCTGTCTACTTGACTCCAAAACGAGCTGCTTAATTAACTCCCCAGGTCTTTTGGGTCGATTAAAATCATCCATACCCTATAAGAGGCAGCTGCCATTTCTCACCACTGTGGCAGAGGTTATACGTGTTCCTCTTCACAGAGAAGAATCAATCTCAGCATTTCATGAGGTGCTCATCATCAACCTCATGCCCTAAAATCAAACTATCTCTCTCCAGTTTGGTAACATGCTGGAGAAGATCTTTGAAGTCAGGAATGAGGAGCCAATGGAGGGCCAAATATCAGAAATGCTTGAGCCCTGAGTCACGGTGCTGCCATTTACTAGATGTGTCACCTTGAGCAATCCACTGAATCTTTCTGAGCCTTTCTTCCTCTGTTAGGGAAAAAATGGTAATAGCAAGACCTCTAACAGCTACCTGTGCCTTATACTTAGGATGCATCAAACAGATGCTGCAAATAGTGCAGATAAAATGCTTTGTAAACCATAAAAGTACTAAACAAATATAAGGCTTATTTAATGAGGGTGTCCCTTGGCCACACTACATGAATAAACTAGCAACAGTGCATGTTCTAGAATAACCAAATTTTACATTGTCACCTAGGTCAGCATGCTACATCTTCATCAATTTCACTGGGTCCTAAATGTTACTGGGTTGTAAAAGGAACTTCTTAAATCAACATGGCTATGGCCAGATACAGCTGTTGGGAATATCTACAAGAGGCAGGATTAAGGGTAGGATGTAGAATGAACAGGTGGGAAGCCTAGGTTCCAGTTTTTGTGGTATTATTAATTAATTGTGAGAAAGTCTCTGTATCTCTAGTTCCCCAGACTCTCCAAGTTAACAGGGTTGCTGTGAGATAAGGTCATATATGAGAAATGATTTACTAAGTTATAAATACAGTGGACAATATTATTGTGATGATTTCCCCAATTCATCCATGAAGAACCAAAGACTCCATTCCCTATGTGCTCAACCAAATCCAAAGCCGGCAAAAGTCAGGCCACTTTTTGTGCCAATATGAATTTGAATAAGCATGATCACTTTTTAAAAGAAAAGCTTAATCAAGGAAAAGGCCCTGATTTTGACCTCTAGTGTCAAAAAAAATAGGTTCACTAAATGCACCATAAAAAAAGTTTGTGTGGTAACTTCACTGCAGATGTTACTGGCTTGTACGGGAAGGGAACTAACCCTTCCTGAGTGTGTCTGCTCAGTGCCGAGCTCCATGCTTTGGGGGACCAAACTCACACCCAAACCTGATCACTCATCAGAGTAAAAGGAGACATGTTAATAATTATGCAAGGGCATTATGCAATGAGACTGTCTCAGGCAAATGCATCATCCCCCTCCCTCTGCACAGCGCACAGCAAAGCTTTGCAGAACTCCAAGGACAACAGAATCGCTAATCTGCACTAGAAATTTCCCAAACGGCATAACATTATTCCACTCCTATGACATGTCTGTGTTTACCTTTCTGCTCTAATTTTAGTGCAGCAAGAAAGCCCATTAGTTGTTATTGAGAAAGTTTCCTTATTAACTTGCCTGAAGTGCCCTGAGCTGGATTGATGGGTCCACAGAATTGCTAAAAGGCCCTTAGCTGTGCCCTTCCTGATCAGCTCTGATCCACGTGGGCATCAAGGAAGTGCTTCAGCAGCTGACGCGAGGGCTGCCCTTAACCTTCTCCTACGCGATGCTCAGGGCCGTGAGTGAATGAGCTCAAATCCCCTCCTGAAAGAATGCCACTATTAGGGCTGGGCAAAAACGAGTTTACTGGTGGTCCCTCCACTGGCTGCTAAGATCAAGTTTTTACACCACTAACTGAAATTCAAGTTAAAAATGCCTATCTTTGTACATTAACTTTATGACCATAGCCATTATTACGCTACTAACAGGAGCTTTAGTCCCAAGAATTACTCCTTCCTCATCTGAGTGGGCCGCCATTCCCTGGGCATTAGGATAGGCATATTACAAGCTGGAAGTGTAAAATGTAGGAGAAAACATGGAAATAGAGGGTGTCGGTTTGGTTTGCCACTCTTTGACCAAATTCATAACATTTCTAGATTTCTTTTTCCTTCTCTCTGCAAGGAAAGAAGAGCATTCTTGCTCAGTGTTATCTCATGGAGTTGCCATGAAATGAAATGTAATAATGAATCTGAAAGCTCTTGGCAAAAACAATGAGCTCTACAAATATGTTGGCAATGCAAATATGCAGGTGAGAGGACAACCACACAGAATAGAAACTCCAGCTGTGAGTTCTCTGTTAATTGCAATTTGAATTCCTGTACTCAGTTCTCTCAATGCAATTAGGAGCTAACAAAAGCTTGCTCTGGGAGTAAGAATGTGGTTGGATGGATGGACTGAAGCTAAAAGAGAGGACCATTTTCTAGCCACAAGAAATTGAAGAAGTGCATATTTGACCATATTATTTGGATTTGAATCATAATTTAGCTCCAGAAGGCTCTGGACACACCATTATCATGACATTTAGGGTTCATTTTTTTTTCTACCATCTAATGAGCTAACTTTTTGGCCATTTCTCCATATTTTTTCTCTATCCATAAATGTCTGTCTGAATTGAGTTTGGGTTAGATGCATAAAGTAATCTTTAGGACCAAGGACATGATTCCTGGAGCTACAGGCAGGTCCCAGAGAGGAGCCCAGATAGAGGCCTGGATGTCAACAGGTAGAGAACTCATGCTCCAGGGCTGTTCCTCCACCTTATTTTCACATTGGGCTGAACCTGCTGTTCTTGAATTTTCAAAAACGTCTCATGCACACTTGGTGGATTTAACAGACAGTCTTCTTTGTATCTGTGGAGATACAGAGTAGTAAAAATGTCTGAGTTTCTCTTAGCAAGCAGACAGATGAACATTCTTGTGGTAGACAAGCTCCCAATTTGGCCACCAACAACTCCCGTCATTGTATGTGCATGCCGCCCAGCACGTCAAGACGTGGGATCCATTTCTCCTATCTGTAAACCTGGACTGGCTTTATAACTTGCTTGATCAACAGAAGGTGGTAGAAATGATGCTCATTCTGAGACTTTTGAGCCCGAGTCTTAAAAGAACTGGCAACTCTGTTTACTTCCGCAGAAGCCAGTCTCTACGTAAGTCCAACTACTCTGAGACCACAATGCTGTGAGGAAGCCCAAGCAAGACGTACAGAGAGACCACACAGAGGAATATGGAGGCGTAAGACAGGTGAGCAAAGCTTTCTTGGTCCTTCTGGCACAGCTCAACTCAGTCAGCTGTTGAGAGCAGGCAAATGAGTAATCACATTTGATGCCACAAGCAACAGAAGAATTGCCCAGCCAAGCACTGCCCAAAGTACACAATTATGAGAAATAATAAGTTGTTGTGGTGTTAAGATACCAAGTTTTGGGGTGGTTTGTTATGCAGCAGTAAGTAACTGAAACAGCAATGTCTCTTCATTCCACCACAAAAAGAGCACTTGGAAATATTGACATAAATGACATCATTGGCCACCTAGACAAAGAATTCCAAACACTTCTGTACAGCAAATAGCTAAAATTTTGCACTCAGCAGCAGTTTTGGGCAGTTCAGTAGTCTGTAGTGTGATCCTACTCCTACTTCACTTGATAAACACTCTGGAAGCATGTCCCATACCTTCACATAGGGGCTATACTTAATGGGACTCCGGGAAAGCTCTGGTGGTGCAGACTTAGAGGCCTAAGCTCCAGCTCTCACTCGTGCCCTTTGACTTACTCCAAACTTTGGGCAAGGCATTCAATCTCTTCTGCCTGTTTCCTATTGATAAGATAGAGATAGTAACGCCTGCCTTATTTACCCTACAGACTTCTTGTAGTAACCAAACGAAGTAGAGAATGTTAATAAGCTTTGAAAGGTATGATGCATCGTTTTCTACCAGCTGTCATTTCGTAACTGTTTGTTTTCAGATTGAAAATTTCTAAAAGACGTATACATCTCTCTCAAAAAATAAAAACCTGCAATTTGAGGATGCCACCACCATATGGCAATGGTATATAGACAGAGCCCAATAAAAAACCCAACAGTAAACATTAAATAAAAAATAACAAGTTTCATAATCCCAAGATTATGTAGAAATAACTTGCCAGGAGTAACTGTACTGAAGTCTTTATAATACCCTAGTCAATAACAGTTGTCAGACTATATATTCTGTAACTGAGGATCCCAACTCTTTCCCACCCTCAACCTACAGGCTCATGGAGTTCCCCAGAGCAAGCCCCAAGCCAACCACATGGGGAATTGAGTCCTTAGCAGAGGATGTACTCAGCCATCTCTGCTCATCCATTTGGTCAGACCCAGGAGCCATACTTTATGTGATGGTTTAAAATATGTTTAAAATCTGTCTGACACTCCCTTCAAAAGGTAGAACATAGTCTATGGCCATGCCATCCTGAACGCGCCCGATCTCATCTGATCTTGGAAGCTAAGCAGAGTCAGGCCTGGTTAGTACTTGGATGGGAGACCGCCTAGGAAGACCAGGTGCTGTAGGCGTTAAAAACAAAAAAAAAGGTAGAGCATAATTCCCCTCCTCTTCAAGTGTAGGCTAGACCTCATGACTCACTTCCAATGAAAAGAAAGAAAATGGTACTGACAGCATGCAACTTCAGGGTCTAGGTCATAAAAAGCACTGCAACTTCCTGGTTGCTCTGTCTTGGATCACTTTATAAGTAAAAGCACTAGTATATTTTTGGAACATTGTGAGGACCCAAAATGAATATACAAACTATGACCCTTATTGCCCACAGAGTGAAGGATGCATTTAGCAGTCCCACTGGGCATAGACAAGGCAAAAAGTCCCACAAACAGTATTTGATAGATACTGGAAAGGTAGATGTGTTGGATATGGAGTTGATTCGGAGCCGAGGGAAATTCAGGCACCTCAGTCAAGCATCAGTTATAGAACATCTACTGCACAACAGTAAGCAAAACAGAAAGCAAGAGGATGGTAAAAAAGAAGTTCTGTAATTGCTTTACATTCTTGCCCTTCAGGTTTGCTATGTATCTGAAGAGACAATGTCACTAGAGAATAAGACAGTTTTATATTCTAGTGCTGGTCCACTGAGCCGGGTTGACAGCAAATACCATGAAAGAAGAGAGAGAGGAGGCAGAGGTCCCCTCAAATGACCCAAGAACAGATTTCCAAGATGGTACCCACTGTTTGACGCATTTCATTCGGAAACGAACAGCAGATAGAATCAGGAGAAAAGCAGCTCTGCTGTGAGCAGCCAAAGGTCAGTAAAAATCCCCTTGGATATCTGGCCAAACATTGTTAGCGACCCTCTAGAAAGAAACTCCCAGTTGGGCCTTGCCATTAGCAATATGCTTGGACAGCCCTCGGTGAGGCATTCAGGATGTGTCTCTTTGGACAGCATCTCTCTTCCCCTAAACAGCGACAACCAGGACAAACATGGGCAATGGATCACACCCATTACTCTCTGCTCTTGCCCACTCTTCCAGTCTAAGGCAGGCTGCCGGCTCTCTGTCTTGCACTTTGCCTCTCACATCTACTGTGCTGGTTTGAAGGAACAAAGCCACCTTGACATAGGTCACCTATCGATTTTGCTGCCTTTCCCTCAGAGCACAGACTGCTCACTGATGCTGGTCATCGGTCTATTCAGTGTGACCAGTGCATCCCCAACAGCAGCCTACTCAGCCTTCTGAGGAAGCCCCTACCTCAGCCAAAGGTGAAACCCCACAGCCTGAAGGATGAAGGGGTGCAACGGGGGAGATGAAACCAGCAAAAATGCCTGGGAGGCTCTCTGGGTGCTGATGAGACCTGTTGGAATCAATTTTCTCAAGAGCCACTTTTTGGAGATGTATCAGTTATGGTGTGATGAAGAGCCCTAGGAGGGGAACCACAAATCAAATTTTCATTACCGGGTGAAGTGAGAGGTGCCACAAGTGAAATCCATCACTGCTGATTTTTTTAAGATGGGCCAGGGACAGAGGACTCGCTCCCCCACCTCCTTCTGCCCTTGTCCTTCCTCCACAGTTAGCTCACCGCAGCCGTGTACGTGATTTCCTTTATGCACAGCTTGTTTCCCCACAAAGTGGGTCTTATCCGCTTTGGACATCCCAGTCCCTCCATCATGCCCAGCACAACCGCCATCTTTAGGGGGCTATGAATTTGCTAGACTGCCCTGGGCGAGACCACCAGCCCCACTGAAGGGCTGGGAGATGGGGAGATGCAGAAGCCAGCAGGTGGCTGGGCTATGACTCAGGGTTTGTAATCTGTTCTCAAGGTAGGAGATGGAGAGGGAAACATGACTCTCAGCCAGAATCAAAAACTAAAACAATATTTTTAAAAATTTAGAGATAAACAGATGCACAACATGTAGAGAACATCGCTCACTGACCTCATCCAGGCTGAGTAGGGGGGCCTGCTCCTGCATTTTTGAGGCTCCAAGGTTGCCTTTAACATTCATTCATTTTAATTTGATTTTCCTTGAAAAACAATATCTGTGTAGGGGAGCACTAGGATGATTGCCTGGTTCCACTCTAAAAGCACACACAGTAGATGCTTAAAAAGCCAGTTAATGCACCCACTGGAAATGGTTTTGAAAAGTTTGAAACACTGAGCAGAGGCAGAGGGTGATGTAAGGACAAGATGATGTAAAGGTCACATCCTCCGTGGCCTCACCCCTTCCTAGGGGGACTCTAGTGACAGTCCCCTGGGTCTCTTGCAGGCACACGCTCCCGCCACTCCATTTTTTAACTTGTAGGTAAATCTGATCATGTTACTCAACCTGCTTAAAATCCCTCAACGACTCCCCTTGCTTTCACATCAGCCCAGGCTCCTCCACAGTGTCCTCTCCCTAGGTTCTGGCTCTGCCTATCTGTCCTGACTAAACTTCCGTCCCCATCAAGCTCTTTATTCTAGCCACCCTAAACCACCTGTGGCTCCCCATGCCAGGCTTTGCCCGTGCTGTTCTTGGGTGGAAGTGCCCACCTTCTTCACCTGGCAAACCCCCAGTCATACTCCGAGATTCTGCCCTGGCATCACCCATTCCTAGAAACCTCCTCTGAGCCATACTTCCTCTTGCCCATGAGCATCCCATAGAAGCCCTGTGCTCCCTCTACAGAAGACTAAAGGACCAGTACTGTGGCTGTCCCTTTACTGGTCCATCACTCACCCGCCCCAGACCAGCTGCTTAGTGAGCAACCGTATCTTCCTCTTCCTTATCACAGCAAAGCTTGCACAACGCCTAGCATGTAGTAGGTGTTGCAAAATTTGTTTAAAAATCAATTCATCTAAGTCTTAGAGTTGAGTGGAAAGTCATTTCAATTCTTGGTCTTGACATCAGTAGGTAGATTTGCAGCAATCCAACAGTGTCCTCTCCCTAAACAACACAGGTTATGCCACCCCTGTCCTTCCTTCTTGAGCACGGGTTCTCAAAGGATCATCCCTGGGCCATCTACATCAATATCACCCGGGAAGATGTTAGACATGTAAATTCTCGGGCCCCACCTAATCCTATATAACCAGAAACTCTGGAGACTGCCCCTGCAAGCTGTAGTTAAACGTGCCTTCAGGGAATTACGATGCCCACTCAATTCTGAGAACCAGTGCCCTAGTGCCCTAGAGCCTTCAAAGACCATTAGAAGCAGTTCAGATTCAGCTGCAGTGAACAGCTCTGCCTGGTGTTTTCCCCTTTTCCAGGTTGGTGGAGCCTCTCCACAGCTGAAAGCAGCTGCATTCGCCAGGGCCAGATGCGGAAATACTTCCCTCCCCATACCCCTTGTAATAAACAAGAATCACCTAGGGAACAAAGGAAACTAGGCGACACGTGCTTCGTGCTCCAGAGAGTTCTCACTAACCCTGGGCAGTGGGCAGGCTCTCAGCAGAGGCTTGCTGCACTGTACAGAGTTCACCTCGGGCTAAATCCACCACCTTGATCTTATGGGAGCCAGTTCCTGGTTATTTTTCTCCAAAGAACAATGCTGGACACATCAGAAGTGTGCGTGGCAGACAGATCTGCCACTCATACCACAGGCAGACATAATAGAACAGAGCAATTAGAAAGATCTTGGCTATTAGCTTCTCTGAGAGTGCCACTGGTAGCCACAATGAAGGCAATGGTCATGAGCTGAATTCATTAGGTTTTGTAGCCTGCCTCACCCAAAATGACAGCATAATATATTCAGGCCTACGGAAATGCTCAAAGAACCAGAAATGTACAACTTTTTAGCACTGACATGTCTTATAAACCCTTCTATATATCTTTCATTTCATACTTAGTCATTTTTATTGAGCTCCCATTATGCACATGGTAAGCAGATTTTGCTCACTAACCTGGTGGTTTGCAACCTTGGCTGCTAGGATCATATGAGGAGCTTTGAAAATATTCTTAGGCCCAGACCAGACCCCAGAATCTCTGGAGTGGGACCCAGGCATCAGTTTTTTAAACTCTCCAGATGATTCCAATGTGCAGCCAATTTGGGGAACCATGGTTTTAATTAATATTGATGTCTGGACTCTACCCCAAATGACATAAGTCAGTCTCTGAGGCTGTAGCCTGAGCACGGGTGTATAACATGTGCATGCACACACATGTGGTATACATATGCATATGTATGCATGTGTGTATATGCATATGTATATGTACCCATGTGTGCATATATATATGCACACATATGCATATATATGTACATACATATATATCTACTCACATGCATACTTATACACATGCATACATGTTCATATACATATAGAGTCTCCAGGTGATTCTAATATGACCAAAGTTGAGAACCACTCCATAGACCATTGTTTCTCAAACTTGTCTGCACTTTACAATGATCTCTAAAAATTCCAAAGCTCAGGCCATTCCCCAGACTCATCGGATCATAAGCTCTAGGGTGGTCAGCTGGGTACAGGCACCAGTGTTTTTTGAGGGTCCCTAGATGATTCCGATATGCAGACAAATCTGAAAAGTGCAGCGCAGATGCTAACCTCCAAGACAGTGAGCTCTGTTTTCTGCTATTTTACTCTAACTCTCCTACAGGACTTACCTTTCCTATTTGTTAAACCAAATTGAATTTTTAGAAACATCTGTTATCACAATGTCCTTTACAAACCATGTGTAGTGGAGCTAGTGCCTCGTAGGACTGCAGGGGTTGGCCCAAAATTATATTTCATGAAACTATTCTACTTCCTCACTAGCGAATGCTATCCAGGACTCCCACTGTCCCCACATTTTGGGAACTGTCTCCCTCTTTGAAATGTCTTCTATTCCTCCTCTGGATGGCTTCAGACAAAAATATCTTTCCAGCTCCCTTCTCAGCATGTTTGAAAACTAGAAATAGCTTTCGAGCACTCGGGTGCCCAGGGGTGAATTGAGAAATTGGAGGGCTCTCCACTCCTTGCTGAAGAGGGGGATAGCTAGCTTTTTCACCAGACCATACAGGGCTCGCTCACATTTTAAGAAGCCAGTAGGTAAGACAGAAAACACTGTGAATTCCTCATTTCACAACTTTGATGCTGTGCACCTTGATTTGACCAACAAATGTGGATGATTTTACTCTATAACAAAAGCACATGGTTGGGATACTTCTCATTTAAAGGATTCCTACTGTGAATCCTTTTGTGGAAATGCTGATGTTTATATAGCAAGTTTGCTTTAAAAAGAGGTACGCCTGCAAAATCATTCGTTAAAACTTGGAAAAATAAGCTCAATATCTCTTCTTTTTGAGATTACCTCTTCACAGTTGGAGTTTTAATTCAGTGTGACTTATTTTTTGCTAGCAATGACAGTTCATCTAAATGCTTGATAACCAAGAGAATTATTCTCTGTAATAATTATTGCAGCAGGAGGAAGGCTAGGCTGAAAGTTAAGAGAACTGGGCTCTGTGCGCCATGTCAACTCTGATTCCCTGTGTGATCTTGACCAAGTTATTTGATCTTTAGATTCCTCATTTATAAAACCAGAGAATAAATACTTGCAAAGATGGTTTTCTTCCAGCTCAAACATCATGTGGTTCTAATTCTCTTGCGGACAATAACGTTAGTCTTGTGGAAATGGCTACGTTTATTAGTTTGTTTACCTAAAAATAGATAATTATTTGGGAGAAAGTATCTTGAGTATCCAATTTCATAAAGCAAAAATTAAATAACTAAGACATGCACCATGATGTACTAGACACAGTAAGCCTACAAAAAGAAAAGAGACAGCTTGTGCTGCTAAAATTAATGAGGAAAACAATTATATAGCTAACCATGATTTAAGACAGAGTGAAATAGATGCTATGGCTATAAAACCAGAGAGGAGGCATCTTGCAGTGTTTAAAAAAGAATGTCCAGAATAAATAGTAAAGTTCTTTCTATCAGGGTTAAAGGAACACTGAACTTGGACTCGAACTTGGGTTCTAGTTCTGGACTTCTCAGGTAGTGACTACGTCATCGCAGACAAGCCAGCCATCTTCCCCAAGGTTACATCTTCCCTCCACCCCCCCGTAAATAGGAATCATCAAATACTGACCCAACATACTGAACAGGGGCACTGGGAGGCTCAAAGAAGACACTGCCGTGAGAGAGCACTATAAAACGCTGCATGATGTAAGTTGCATAAAACCATGGAGGATATATATAACGTATGCTAAACATGTGTTCCTATAGATTTTGATCTGATGATTCATAAAAAAACAGAATTTCCACCGAAAAAGGCATCCAGAGGTTAAATTCAGAACTGCAGGATCTCATATATAGTGGCATCTTTTCTTTTCCACCTTCTTAATTTTTCTTTATTTATTTACTAATTAAAAATATGTCCTTATTTTTAAAATGAAATAATCGAATAGGGGGTAATAATCCTAACTCATTTTATGAGGCCAATATTATCCTGATACCAAAACCTGGTAAAGATAACACACAAAAAAGAAAACTACAGAATAATATCCCTCATGAACACAGAAGCAAAAATCTTAAATAAAGATACTAGCAAACCAGAGAGAAAGGAACTCTTATACACTGCTGGCAGGACTGCAAATTGGTACAGCCACTATGGAAAACGGTATGGAGGTTCCTCAAAAAACTAAGAATTGATCTACCATATGATCCAGCAATCCCTCTACTGGGTATTTACCCCAAAGACTTAAAAACATAGATCTGAAAAGATATTTGCACACCAATGTTCATAGCAGCATTATTCATGGTGGCCAGGACATGGAAGCAACTGAAGTATCCTATAATAGATGACTGGATAAAGAAGCTGTGGTACATATATATAATGGAATATTATTCAGCCATAAGAAGAGATGAAATACTGCCATTTGCAACAACATGGATAGCAAAATAAGCCAGATAGAAAAAGTTGAAAACCACATGATTATCACTTATATGTGGGATATAAACCTAAAAGCAACAAATGAACAGGACAAACAGAGATTCGTGGTCATGGACAATAGACTAGTGGTTACCAGAAGATAGCGGAGGAAGACGGGGTAAAGCGGATCAAATATGTGGTGACAGAAAGAAATCTAGTAACTAGGGGAGGTGAACACACAGTGTAAACATATGTATGCCTTACTGTTGAATTATACAGCTGAAACTTATTGGATTTCGTTAATCAAGGTCACCATAATAATTAAGAAGTAGATATTGGCTGGAAAATAGTCACAGCGATGTAAAATACAGCAAAGAGAATATACTCAATAATACTGTAATAACTATGTATAGTGTCATGTGGGTATTAGACAAATTGGGGGATCACACTGAAAATAATATAAATGTTTAACCACTATGCTGTACACCTGAAACTAATATAACAGTAAATGTAAACTATTAATTAAAAAATAAAAATAAAAATAATTGAAAAAAGTAATTGAAAAATAAAAAATAAAAATAAATAAAAAAAGAATTGTGAAGTTAGAATATAATTTTAAGATAAAATTATTACCAATTCACCAAAAGCTCTACTTTAAATGACTTGCCTTGATAGGTGATGAATAAAATTTCATTAGAAACAAAAAAAAATGTTAAATAATAAAATAAATAAAAATGAAATAGTATTAAAAAAATCATAAAATAAAAATAAAAAATCCTTTAACCAGCTACTTCTTGCTTTACCACTACTATGTCTTACGTGTCTTTACAGAAAAAATACTTATGATTACCCCATCATCATAACTGTATATGTATATGCTCCTGCATCTATAGATGTATAGCTTCTTTTTTAGTTCTTCACTACTGGAAAGGTCTTATTTCAAATAATCTCAGTTTAAGGCGATATAGTTTTAGATTACTGAAATCTGACATTGCTTTTAGTGGTGATAATTAAATCACGCCCTTATAATTTCTTACCAATAGGAAAGGTGGAAGACAAGAAGATTATTTAATATGTTATGGAAGCCAAATCCTAAATTCAGAAGTGTCAAGCAAAGCACTGTATTATTTGTTGGTTAAATAAGAGAAAAGTCAGCTGTTAAAGGACTAATAGGTCTTTGGTTCTGGGAATCAGCTTCTGAATAAATTGAAGAGAGAAGCCAAAGGATTTTTAGTGCCTCTTGCTCCATAAATGCATTTCAGGTTCACTTTCAAAGACTGCTCATATAAAAAGGGGTTTTCAGGATTAACAAATTCACTGAATAACTTTCGAAGAATGAAAGCATGCACAAAAATTTGGAAAGAAGATTTAACCTTTTAACTAAAATACTTTAATAATAAACTAAGAGCGTTCTCACATTAAATTCACACTCCCCATCATCCTTCATCCAGAAACCCCACAAAATAATGACCTAAGTCTTTTATTTGTCTTTAGTCTCCATTCATCTCAAAAAAAAGATGGTTAAGTAGAATAAAACAAACAGTTATTTAGGTCACAACATGCCCAGAACTATTTACCAGACATATTCTCACTCATAGTGTAAAAAAACTGTCTCTCTCTTTGTATGTCCTAAAGTTCTATCATTTTGATAGCACAGATTTCACTGGCTTTATTGCATAGCTGATGGGTGGGTTGTTAAAGCCCTGAGTCCTATACAGTGGGTATTGGTCAAAATTTTTTCATTTTTCTCTCCTCTAATCTTGAAAGCTCAAACCAGTTCACTGCAGTTATTCCATTCTGATATAGTTCTCACCTCCTAAGTGCTTTACTACAATCAACTTCCTTATTCTCCTCTTAAAATCGTTTCAGATTTCTGAACTTCTCATCCCTTTCTTTCTTTTGCAAGAGCTATAATGCTTTACTGTTCTCGGTCCTCTAAAAAGTTCTGCATTCTTGGTAAAAGATACCATTACCACCATATCCCGAAAGCAATGTCCTGGTCTCTGTGACAAGTAAAGGAATTTGCTCAGCTAACTTTGAACTCCTTATGGCTCTCATATATGTTACTGAAGTTGCAGTGTATTATCTCTTATGAGCAGATAAAATGGTCTCAAAAAGGGTTGGAAAAAACTTCATGTAAATGGAAAATTTGACAGTAGAAATATAAAATGACCTTGATCTTTAGAAAAATCAGCTTAAGAGCCTAAGTCACTGATAAAGAAATTTGGCTTGGACCTAAAGTAAATCATGCTAGAGGAATTAACTCACTTAGTTTCAGGCTGAAGAGTTTTCAGACATCTTGGTCCATAAATTCTTGGGGCTGGTGGGGTTCTCTAGTAATCCTGCCTCCAAAAATAATCATGGACAGGCACATTTTCTGGGAGAATAGAAAATTTGCTTCTTCAAAATGAATTGTCACTTATCATTTCTTCCAAAGGGATCAGTCCCGATCTAAAACGACCTGGGAGTGATTTGTTCCTTTTAACAGTTATTAAAACCTAACTAGAGGATTTCTATTTCTAGCGATAGGTGGTCTAAGGTATATATAGTCTTTCCTTTGTGTGAAATACTGTAAAATTAAAATTAAAATCGTGCAATACATAAAAGGTATGAGGTGGTCTCCCAAAAGTTGGTAGGGAGGCCCCCCAACTTTTCCAGGGGGCAGATCCCTGCTGCCCATACCTTCCTTCACTTTGGCCAATGGCTACACACCTGAAGGGCAAAAGAGAACCCATGGTTCCCTGTACAAATAGCAATTTTCTGAGGGGACAGCCCTGAGGTTTCTAGGGAGAAAGGTACCCCAAAATAAAAATAAGAGTGCCCTCAAAAAATCCTGTGGAGGCTCTGGTAAGGTAGTGGAGGAGGTCTCCCACCATTCCATACTCCTTGCCAAACCGCTACAAACTCAGCAAATATATTTTTCTCATTGTTAATTTCTCTGGCTTCATGAAAGTTGGACAAAAACATCTATGAGACTCGGAGCAAGGTAGGGGAAAGTAGATTTGGCTGCTGATCCTGAGAACACATGGGTAAGCACGTGCCTTCTAAAAGCTGGAAAGGGTCAGAAAGCTCTTGAAACATTAGATTTAAGAAGAGTACCCTAGAAAGGCCATCCTGACTCCTGAGCCTGGACACGATAGTTCTGTCTCCATAAGGGCTAGTCTTGGCCATGGATGAGAAATTTTGATTTCCGCACTGAATGGAAGGAATCTTACCTCACTAAAGTATAGCCTAATTGTTTTACTTCCTAACAGTTGCCGAAATAGAAAGCCTCTTCCTCCCTCATCCCATCCTGTGGTCCTCAATTCCTGCCTTCCTCCAAGATGGTATGGGTGAGAAGGAAAAAGCCAGATGGAGATTTATGACTAATGGGACTCCACATACCACTCCTGCAAGGTCACCTGCCTTATTAAGAAAAGCCTAAGGAATTAGCTTTTTCTGTACAGAGAAAGATGTCTAAATGTAGATGTGTCCAGTTTGTGGGAATTTGTTCTTCCCAACCTCCGCTTTCCGGCTGCGACCAGGATGACATATTTCAAGTGGATGGAGAAAGTTCTCTAGTCACGAGCAGACGAAGAGCAGCTGATGTTTCATGTTCCTCTCCTGTCAGTCTCTAAGATAGATCAGGCTTACTTCTGCCTCCTTCTAGTGAACTGGATAATTCGAACCAAATTTCCCAATGATCACAACAAAGATACCTGGATGAAATATTTTTTAAAAATTCTTCCTAAAAGCATCAAAGAACTAACGAGAATAGGGAGGGACTTCAGGCTTAAGATCTGGGAGTAAGAGATCCAGAGAAGTGGGCCTGGGTATTAGGGACCACTTTTACCCAGGTCGGGGGACTGTCAGTCCAAAAGAGGAAGCTGAGCAGTACTCTCAGCAGCCTCACAGGGTCAGGGCATCCCTAGGGTTAAGGCCTGGTAAACTACTTCACTCTTCCGGTTAGGACCCCAAAGAGCTAGATCCCAGGAATAAGAGAAAACAAAACATAAACTAGCCTGGCTTCGTGTCATCTGGGTAGCCTAGAAATCCCCAAACCCCCAGATTCAGCCAGGATTGCTGATACCCCAAAAAGTCTGCAAAAGTTATTTAAAATCCTCTCTAGAACTTGTCACTTTTATTATCATTCAAAGCCTTAAATTACTGTATTTCATCAATCTTAAAAATCACTAAATATATCATGCACTATTATTTTAAGTACCAGTGAAAGGGAGAAATACTACCAACTATAAATGCAAGTCTCCAGCAATCGTAAACCGTATCTGAATTTCAGAGATTAGAATGTGAAAAAAATGTACATCTTAAAATTCATGATGTGGTATTTATGCAAATATTTTTTCACACAATATCTAGCACACTTTCAAAGATAACCACGTACACAAGGAGATATGGCAACATAAATATGAATCAGCAAACAATAAAGAAGAGATAAACACATAAGTATTCCAGATGGAAAAATTACCAGATACAAAATGTGAAACAACTATACTTACTATGCTCCAGAAGATAAAAGTTGGGCTTAAAAATTTCAAAACAAGGAACCAGGAACTACATAAAGTTATACTAAAGATTTGAAAAGAACTAGAAATTCTAAAACTGAAGTTAAGAATGCAACAGATGAATTTAATTGCAGATGAGATACAGCTGAAGAGACACAGTGTGACTTAAAAGATGTGTCAGAAGAAACTATTAGAATGTAGCTAGGATCGAAAATCCAGAAGAGGGGGTAAGAGAAAGAGAAGATACAGTGAAGAAGTGTAAGATAGTAAAATTACTTTACACTGTAAAGTTCTCCCAGAAATAGGCAGTAGAGTTAGGAGGAAGTCACTAATATTCCTAAGCCCACCCAGCTCCCTCAAAGACCAACTACACAACTGAGGCAGGTCACTTTAGCAAAGACCCACAAGTAGTATGACAGTGGTTAAAAGCTGCAAAATTGTGATTTATAAGAAACATGTATTTGGCCATTCGGATGAACAAAATATATTTCTCACATACATTTGGTCTTAATTCACGTCTTTGGTTCCCAGCTCACGGCTCCCGAAATCCTTGGAATTTCTTGAGCAATAAGAGCAATGGGATCATCTTTTGTCAAAATATTTAGTTTCGTCTTCGGATATGAAATCACTTCACAGCCAAGGCGAAATGGGTGTCTTGTTATTTATAACAAGCTCCACACCATCATCATTGGGTTTACGTCAATGAAGGTGACTTTTGGAAAGCTCCTAAGGATGGGGACTGGTTGCCAGAGGAACCAAGTATAAATAGACGGATGAAACTTGCAGTCCCATCCCCTGAGTTCTGGGGAGGGGAGAGTGAATGGAGGTTAAAATCAATCGCCAATGGCCAATGAGTTAATTAATCATGCCTGTGTAATGAAGCCTACCTAAAAACCCAAAAGGAGGGGGTTCACAGAGCTTCCAGGTTGAGAAATCAAAACACTGCCACATGCCAAGCTCCAAACTCCACAAGGAGAGAAGCTCCTTTGTCCGGGACTAAGTATCTCTTCAACTGGCTGTTGATTTGTATCCTTTACTATCCATCATAATAAACAGGTGATCTAGGAGTAAACAGGTTTCCTGAATTCTGTGAGCAGTTCTAGCAAATTAATTGAACCCATTCAATCAGGGGTTATGGGAACCTCTGATTTATAGCCAGTGGGTCAGAAGCACAGGTAACAACCTGGGCTTGGGACTGACATCTGAAGTAGAGGGGGTTCTTGTAGGACAGAGTGCTTTGCCTGTGGGATCTGATGCCATCTCTAGGTAGGGTCAGAATTCAGTTGAATTGTAGTTCACCTGGCTGGTGTCTGAGCATTGCTTGGATGTATGGGGAATCCCCGACAGACATATTAGAATAGGTGACCAGAACCCTTTTTAAAGTATGTGTGATTATGGTTATTTTATCTTTCGATGCAATGCTCTCCTCATATAAATAGATATAGTAACAGTACCCATTTCGTAAGCTCACTGCACGTTAGCTGGTCCCAAGGGGAGAGTGCTCCTATCCATCTAAACTTGCCTCAGGAACTGAATGGGCAGCTCCACCACTATGAACAAAACAGTTTAGCCTGAAACATAGCCCTTGAAGTGTTGGAATTCTGGAACATTAAGGTTGGATGGAAGTCTTCATAAAATATCCACGTGATCAGAGGTTTATTGTTTTTTTTTTAAAAAAAAAAATAATGGGTCCTCTGCATGCAGATCAACTTTTTTAGTAAACTAAATGTAAATAGAAAAATAGATAATTAACAGAAAATATAAGCAGGTAACAATTCTATAGAGAAATGTTTAACCATAATGGTAACCAAAATGAAAAAGAAAGCAACAATGACATATTTTTCATCCTATCAAATAAACAATTAAAAAAAAAAAAGAATCTAGCTATGAATGATGTGGTGAAATTATTTCCAGTTTTGGAAGCAATTTGTTAACATGGTGTATTCCACCTTTGGGTGAGTAATTTCACTATCTGGGAATGTATACTAAGAAAACAATCCAAACTGTAGAAAAAAGCATGGACACAAAGTTGCTCATTGCAATGATACAGCAATGAGAAATTGGGCAGGAACAATGTCCCCTAATACCAGAATATTGTTTTAAGTTGAAAGGCTTCTGAAGTATTGAATTTGCATAAGTCATTAAAAATATTTACGAAGAGTTTGTAATAACATGGAAATTGTTTGTTATAATATTAACTGAAAAAAGATAAAAATTAATATGGGATGATCTAAATTGTGTTTTAACAAGCTGAGAAAAAACATTAAAAATAAACATAGCAAAATATTATTGGAAAAAATATATATATATCGATCACAGAAAAGATTTTAAAATTATTCTTTCTACTTTCCATAATGAATATGTATTACTTTCCCAAATAGGAAATGTTTTCATTCTAATTAGTTACTGTAAAAATAAAAGAATAAAGAAAGGTTGATTTTTAAAATTAAATTAGATATAATTGACATATTAGTTTCAGGTGTACAACACAATGAGTCAATATTTGTATGGACTGCAACATGATCACAATAAGCCTAGTTAACATCCATCACCACACAGTTACAATTTTTTTCTTGTGATCAGAACTTTTAAGATCTACTCTCTTAGCAACTTCCAAATACATAATACAGCATATTACCTACATTCACCGTGCTATACATGAGAAGTTTTATGAAAATCTCATCCTGCTAATCCAACTGTTTCAATTTGCCCACGGTTCTTTCCCGTACCACCCGTATGCACACACACCTCTGGCATAGATATAATCAGTTTGAATCGCTTAGTTCTATCAGGATTAGATGACCTAGAAATGAGACAAATTATCAAATGCTTTTCCTGCCTGGACCTCCCTTTCACCAACATGCTCTGGCAACTAGGAAGATGGAAAGGTACTCCAGCATCATGGAGCATCAAAGGGAATGGGACAAACTCCAGACTCCTTGCTCAGCCCCGGCACTAACCTTTGTGTAAACCTGGCAAGCCACCTACTTTGCCTCAGCCTCAGTTTCCCCGTTTAGACAATGAGGCAAGAAGAGCTGCTCACTGAGCTCAAAGATCCCTTACAGGTCTAATCTCTGTGACTCTGTATAGATTTAATCCAAAATCTCCAAACAGATCTGGACTCTTGAAAAGTTTTATCAAAATCAAATCAGTTTAAACAGAAATAGAAAACTAGCTATTTTTTATATCCCACCTACAGCGAATCTTCTTGTATAGAGTCTTTCTATTTTTGTTCAGTCTACACATTGACATATTGAGAGATCAGCCTCACCTACAGCCAGGCAAATTTAGATACTAAAGCAATAACCCTAGCACTCTCTTTTTCATTGAGGAAAGGCCGATTTAGATTAAGGGAAAAGACTGTAAATGAATGAAAAGTCTGATAAATAAAGGTTTTTTTGTTTTTTTTTAAATAAGTTTTATTATTTTAAGTCTTTAAGTCCTTGAATTACTTACCCACCCCCATCCCCAAAAGGTATTTCCTATCTGGCCTATTTCAATTCAAGGAAAAATCTTATCCTAGGCTCAGATTTTCCTAAATAGAAGTTTCAATCAATAAAATTTTATTGGAAACTTTTCAAATACCATTATAGTGACCTGAAAAAAAAGAGTTTCATTCACTTTCTAAAGTAGTAACGGGCATGGAGCCAACCTCGCCTACAGTGTGCATTAAGCTACTTCTATCCACTAGTGGAACTCGTGGATTCCCCTGTAAACCTTGAACTAACCTTGGCCCTTGTTCCATCCTACAGAGATGCTACTGACGTTGGCCTAGACTTTCTGAAGATTCAGAAGTTCTTATTTTCGATGGCAGATTTCACAGAAGTACAGGTTACGCTATATTTAACAATTCTATTTTGATCCCTCCCTCTGTTTAACTCAAGTCTTTGAGAAGCTTCTCTAATCTCTTGCCAGTCTTGGTAGAAGAAACTCCATATTTTCCTATTCCTGCAGCCACAGCCGTCCTGTCACTCCCTAAATCCTTTTTTGAGAGGTAGCTTTACCTGAAGCTAATGAAGCTGAAACCTCAGAACCCCTCTTTTATACAGGGCCCTTCCAGGCCTGAAAGGGGCCCTAGCAACGTGTTCACTTGGTCATTCTGTCCTTCCCTTAAAGAGGACCCCTCAGGTTACATAGTGTCTTGTCCCACCAGAACTGGATCCTCTCCTGCCACTTCTCTCACCCACTGAGATTTTTGTTGTGTCTCAAAAGACTGACTTAATGTGATGACCAGATTAGAATATGTGGCCTAAAAAAGGTTGTTTAGTCTGATTTATGAAATTATTCATTTGGGAAGTTCTACAATGCTAATTACACATTTACTAAGTCACTTTTATTAAAAAAGAACCAAGTTACATTAAATAAGACCTCTGTCAGAAAAGTGGGGATAGTTATACAGCATAATACGTAATAACCAATACCCCTGAGAACACTGTTTCTCAATCAGCTGTGATTTTGCTGCCCAGGGGACATTTGGTTGTCACAACTTAGGGAGGGCGTGTGGGGATGCTACTGGCATCTAGTGGGTAGAGGCTGGGAATGCTACTAAACATTCTGCAGTGCACAAGACAGCCCCCATGACAAAGAATTATCCGGCCCACAGCATCAATGGTGCCCATGTTGAGAATCCTAACCTTAAAATAATGGACATGCTAGGATTCTGTCTAGAAAACGATTAACCTTTAAAGACTAGAAGGCCAAGATAATAGGTAGCTCATGCAAAACTGCTATCTCACGTCAACCACCACACCATGTTAAAAAGCAATACAGGCTCCAGACTTTCATGGGTCATGGGACTGCAAGGACCCTTGCCAAGAGTGGCTACGTGAGGAGGTGGTAGCATAATTTCAAGAGCACCAGGAAAGGCACTTTGCCTCCCCAATTACCTCCCACACCCACTTGTCTATGCTTGAAGTCCTCGCATGGTGGACAAAGCCTTTCATTCCATAATGAGGCTTAATGTGCAAAGACCTCCCCCTACCCCTGAAAAGAGAACAGTGACCTACATTCATATTCAAGAGGAAGATGACAGATTGTTTTTCCCCAGAGTTTTTGTACCATGAAAGGCTCTGAGTGGCTGAAAGTGGTGGGGAGGAAAAGAGGACAGGCCCCAGTGAGGTAGGGGAAGGGTGAAGACACGGACAATACAAGGTTCTGAAACAAATGGCATCTACTTCACAGACGAATGTCACCTACTGCACAGACTACACCTGAGCCTGCAGTGAGAGAACAGTGCATAAAAAAAAAAAAGTCACATTCTCGTCCTTCAAGATTACAATCAAGTTCATCTCAGGTGAAAAAAACTCCAAGAATGCTTGAAAGAATGGTAGGGAGGCAGCGCTATCATTGCAGCCAGAATGGCAGCTGGAACAGGAGACAAGGACACTCACCAGCTGTGGGATCACAGTGAACCCCAAACTGTGCTGGGTGAAGCCCCTGTCCCACACACACACATACACACACCTAGCAATGTCACGGACACATAGCAAAATGCTCGGGCAGGGCCATCATTGTTGAATGAATGGCAACTATTCCAGATGAAGCAGTCTGAAGATGCTTTATTTCTTCCTTCACACCTTTGCTTTATACCATTTCCCTCAATTTGGGAGGAAAAGTCTTGTCTTTTTTGTCTGTCTGCATCTTGGTCCATCTTGCAAGTCCAGTTTATGTTTTCTCTGTGCATTTTTTATTTTTATCTCCCTTGGCTTTTCCTCTCTTAGGTAAAGAGCCTCCAAATCATTCATCTCCTGCCTACTGTATTTCCTATGTATCTTTCATAATGGGCCTACTTCTTGAAAAGATGTGAGGAGGGCTTTCAAGTTTATAAAAAATAATATCGTGTAGTTTTAAAAGAATTTAAAAGAGAGATGAGAAGTAATTTTAGAAGAAAAAGATCATTGTATAAAGAAGCTAGGATAAAGCAGTTACCAGGAATTGCTGGAGGCTAAGGTAAAAAGATAAACACACTAGACATATAGCAAGTTCTTGTTCTCTGATAAAAGGAAAGGTACAATTCCATGAGGACAGAATTTATTTTCTGACATTAAATTCTAGGAGGAATTTGCTCCTGGCTTTTCATGTATGCTGTGTAGTCACTTTGTGTGTTTATCTCAATAACTCTGTGAGGTCCTTTAGAACAAAGACCATGTCTTAGACTATATATGTCTGATAACAGCCTATATACATAACATTATAACTGCTCAAAAATTTGCCAATAGACTGAAGACCCACAGTTTTCTTGCCAATCTGGATATTCCAGTGTATCTCAGGACCTCAAGCTTATCCGAGTAAAAGAACAGTCAAATCTCTTAGCAGGAAGGACCCTCAGACAACTTGATTCTGCCTCTAGGTCCCCAGCCACCTCAACAAGATGTTAAAAACACTCTCACTCCGATTGCTGTCACCAGTTTGGAGCTGGGAGTTGAAAGGTCCACGCTGGCCCTATCTTCATGCTTCACCCTCCCCAACTGCTGATTTAGTTGACTGTCCTTTGCTATCTTTCTGTCCCCACCACAGATTCTCCATCCCTTTGAGTGGCAGGGCTTTGCCTTATTAACTAACCTTTGATTCTTTGATACCAGCACAGTGCTTTGCACAAAGGAACTGCCTTCTTTCTCAGTGTAAGGAAACTGAATTGGAAAGGGTCCCCCAGCAGGCCTTTCCATTGTTCTGTCCTGCTCACCTGGACAAACCCTCCCGCTGTAATGTAGAAGCTCTTCCTATACCACATAAGCAGTCCAGAAAAGTTAAAATGCAGGTTACTAAAGGAACTGAAGTCTCAAGGGTCCAAAGAATTATTCGCTCACCCTTGTCTGTTTGCCCTGAAAGTACACTGGGCAACCCTCCAGAAAAAAAGAAAAAAAAAAACAAAAAACAAAAACTACTCAGTAGGTGCTCAGCAAATACTATTAAAATAAGGTCACAGCAAAGCTCTCTTGAACGTAAGTACTCAATAAATACCTCTTAAATTGAAAAGTTTGTAACACATCTACTTTGCACATAGTAAGTGTTCGATAAATATCTTTTAAATGAAAATGATCGTAGGACTGCTACCTTGCAAACGATGGGCTCCCTGTAAACGGCTGTTAAATCGAATAGTAGCAGATACACTCGCTCCTTAGAGAACCCGGGCAGAGGTGACATTAATCAAATCCCAGGCAGAGATCCTTGAATGGAGATGCACGTCCCGAGGTAGCCAGCGCTTTCGAGAGTGCTGGGGAGGCGCGTGACAGTGCGCGGCCGCGGCGGACACCCAGCTCTTTGGCGAGCCGCAGACCCACTGCCCGCTCGCCGGCACTGACCAGCTATCGGGACCCACTCCCCACCCAGGGGCGGGAAACGGCCACCGCCTCCAATTTTCGCCTTGGAGCCGCACCTGGAGCTCCCGCCATGGCCCCCGCCTGGGGCAACCGCCCATCCCAGCTTCTCCCCAGATTCCGGAGAGTTGCCGGCAGAACAAAAGCAAACGCCAGCCGGGCTTCCGAAGGCTTTTCTGATGCAGAGCAGCCCGGGGCAGAGGCTGGGGGAGCCGCCCGGACCGAGCAGTGATGTCAAACTCGATCCTCCGCAGGCGGCCGCCCGCCCTCCCAGCAGATTCCGGCCAGGGTTTACCCAGCCGGGGACAGCGGCGGGGCTCCCTCCCTCCCTGCTCTCTCGGGCTCCCGCCCCGAGCCCCCGCCTTGGGTCCGCGGAGGGGCAGAGTGGGCGCCTCCGTCGGGGGCGGGGGGGGCACTCCATGAACCCTGGAACGAGACGAGATAGAGAGGAGGACAGGGCAGACACCACAATCGAGATTCACATATGAACTCACAGTGCACACTGCCCCTCGGCGCCCCAAAACGCGCCAAACTGTCCCTTGGGGTGGGGTCCCCTCGAGGCACCCCGTCCCTATATTCTCCTCCGCTAAACACTCTCCCGGGGAGCCCCGCGGCAACCTTCCCATCCCAGCCCCCGACCCAGGGACAACACCGGCGTGCTGTCCGCCGAGCACGGGGTCACAGGGGGCTCCCGGGGCTGTCCCGCGGGGAGACATCCCACGGCTCAGGAAACTCGCTACTTTCGTATTTGCTCGGTTTCTTGTTTTTGGATTTTTTTCTTTTTTAAGCTGAGGTGGGGGTTCAGAAAGCAGGGCGGCATCATTTTCCCCCTTCTCCCTGGCTTCTCCCGAGCCGGCAGAACTCCGCGGGGAGCAGGCAGCGGGAAGAAGAAAGCCGGCGGAGGGGGAGCCACTTACCCGCGGCGGAGCCGAGCGCGCGGCGGCCGGGCGCGAGCGGCGCCTTTGTCTGCGGTCGCGGCGCCGGCGCGCTCGGCCCGGCGGGTCCCAGCCCCGGCGCGCGGCGAGCTCCCGCGGGCGCCCGGACAGCCCCGCTCGCGGATCCCGCTCCCGCTGCGGCTGCGGCTCCGGCCCGCGCCCGCGCCCGCGCCGCCCCGCGCTCGCCGCCTCCGCCGCGGCTCCGCCCCGAGCCGGGCCCCGCCCCCGGCCCGCGGGACCCCCACCTGCTGCGGCGAAGGCGGCGGCGGGCGAGAGGGACACTGGCCGTGGGCTGCCGCCTGGCCCGTGCGCCCCGCCTCCCCCTGCCACAGCCTCCGCGCCGCTCCGCCGCGCGGTTCCGGGGCGGGGCGCGCGCAGGGTGGACGGGCCCTCCCGACCGAGCCCCTTCGGCGTCAGCCTCACCTGAGCGGATCCCGGGTCCCGCCGTAGCTTGGCCTTCCTGCCTGGGCGCACGCTCTCCAGAGTCCTCCGTCACCTTAGAAGCTCGTCCTCACTCCTGCCCGGGGGAGGGGGCCCCTCGAGCTCTGTCCAGGAGGGAGGAGGCGGCGGGAACCCGGGTCCTCCTCAGCTCGGGCCGAAGTCTGGCCTCCCCGCTCGGTCAAACCCCCGCTGCTGCAGCGGCCGGGGGTGAGCACGCGGGAAGGAAAAGGGGCAGACGGGGACCAGGTGGCCGGTTTGGAGCCGAGCGGGCGCGGGGCGGCGCGGGGCGGCGCCGGGCCTGGGGAGACCTGGGCGGACGGGAGGCGGGAACCCGACGGAGGATCCAGCGGGCGCAGAGCGCACGTGCACTGGGCCTGAGCGCGCCCTGGTCTCAGAGCCCGCAGCCTGGACTGTGAATCCGTGCTCTCTTGCACTGGCCGGGATAAAACTAACGGAAGGGGACCAACACTTCGGAAGCCAGAGAAAAGGGAAGAGAAGCCACCATCCCCGAAACCTGGTAATACCTGGTGTTTAGGTGGTGCCTTCTAGCAAATCCAAAGTGATACACTTTAGTTAGGTGTGTGCACCCCGGTGGAATGGTTGAGGGGCCGCTTTTCTAAGCAGAGAAAAATATGATGACCCAAATATTGTATAATCGGGTCACTAGTGGGTTTAGCTGCCCATGAGCCCTCCCTGCTCCCAACTCCCAAAACATTCAGAGAGAGACTCTCACTTTGACACTTCATAGGGTCTGCTGTGTATGATGGTCATTTCTATGTCATTCCCCCATCCACCTTCATTCAGGGCCTGGAACAATTCCAGGTGCATAATAGGTGCTCAATAACTTGAAAAAATTAATGTATGAATCCTATTACTGTGCTAATTGTAACATGGGCAAAAATATAAAGATCGTAAATTGTGGGATCCTACTGGAAAATGCACAAAGTGGGTAGAGGAGTGATGGCCATATGAAAGGTAATAATGTTAGCTGTAATCGAAGATACAATCGCTATTAATCATATATATATAGGTAGTGGGTTAAGGATTACGTGCTAAATTAGAGATAGCAAATGGATGTTTAAGGCATTCCAATGTATCTTCCCCAAAGAGAATATTTTTAACATTTTGCTTCTTTACAAATAAGTATTATCAGTTCAGCAAGTATGCATAAATATGAAATGTGTTGATTTATTCATTTTTATAGCATCTCTTCTAGGAAGGAAGAAGAAGAAGCCCCAAGGATGCTCATTTTATTCAAAAACGCGAGAAAGTCAAATGTCCCACCACATGAAGCCCAGTAGGGTGAGGGTGGGGTGGTGGGAATGCAGAGACTGACCCAGGAGGACACCAGAAAAGCTCCAATCTCCCTCCTGGGTGTTTTAGATCAGTATCTTGGGTCTGTGAAACTGCTCTTGGGAGCAATGCTCTTGTCCATGGGAGATAATTCATCTCTTCCATTTGGCAACTGAGAAAATGTAATTTTCTCTGTGTGATGAGCGTGAGTGAATGGCTCATGCATAGTGAATGGCCATCCTCCAAATTGTAGAACGAGGGCGTGAAATCTGCATTTTAATATCAGAGTCCATTGCCACACAATGCCAGGAGAATGAATGGGAACTGGGATATTTATCTAGGTACTCTCCATCACATGTACATCACATGGGGTTGGTCTCTTATGGATGCTGCTATCAGGAAATGGATCATTCCTTATTTTTTTCCCCAAGGGAAGATTCCTAAAGAAATTGCTGGCGTAGGTAAAATCAGTCAGCAGAAAATAACCATACAGAGCCCCGGGGTTTGAGAGGGTCACCAGGTCATTTTAGGACTTATTTTTTTTTCTGAGAGAAAAAATGTACCAGCATTTCCACACTGCCGATGACTAGATATCACAAGCTGTACCTCAGAGGCTAGGCCAGGGGTACCAACATCTGTGGTGCTCCTGGAGGACATGAAGGCAGGGAGTTGCTGCATTGAGCAGGAAAGTGCCATGCCTACCTTGCTTACGATATTAAGATGTATTTTTTAAAATATTGCTGATATAGACCGAATGTTTGTGTCTCCCAAAATTTCATATATTGAAATCTAATTCCCAATCTCCCTCCTGGGTGTTGTTTCACAGACCCAGATACTGATCTAAAACACCCAGGAGGGAGAATGGTATTTGGAGATGAGGCCTTTGGACGGTGATTAGATCATGAGAGTAGAGCTCTTAGGAATGAGATTAGTGCCTTATAAAAGGGCACAGGTTGAAGACAGTAGTCTAAGAACCAGGAAGTCAGTTTTCACCAGACATCAAATCTGCCAGCACCCTGATCTTGGACTTCCCAGCGTCCAGAATTGTGGGAAACAAATGTTTGTTTAAGCCACTCAGTCTATGATATTTTTGTTATAGCAGCCCAAATGGACCAAGACAATGGTGCTGGCCAAATTCATCTCTCACGACACCCATTTTTGACTTGGGTCTAGGTGGAAGAGGGGAAGCAACTTAGACTTATTAAACACAGTTTTTCCCCACCCCACCTATTCTACTCCAAGGAGGACTTGGCATCAAAGCCAGTGACTTTACATGTGGCCTCCCTCCCAGAGGTAAGAACTGATTATGTTTTAAAGAACCAGCGAGCCATGACTTCTAGGAGATGGAATCACCACAGCAGGGGCACATAAATAAGCTTGTGCCAAGCCAGGCGTCTTGCTCTCTCTCTTAGGTTGCTCTCTTTTAAGAGAAGTCTGATCTCTCTCTGTCTCTCTGTCTCTCTGTCTCTCTCTTTCTCTTCCTCTCTCTCTCTCCCTCTCGATCTCATTTTCTCTCACACATACCCCTTTTCTTTCTCTTCTCTGTTCTCATACGTGCACCCCCTCTGGCTGGGAAGGTGAAACAAGCATGGAATTATTCTAGGTCTAGAAATTAGAAGTAACTCCATCTTCGCTTTCACTCCAGGCAGCTCTGGAAATGCCTTTTTCTCATCAGCAGAGAAATGAGATAGATCTAAGACACGGGCATAGATGTGGGGGAAGGAAGCAACAGGCTCTCAGGATGCTCAGTTTTAACTATAGGCCAGTGATTTCAAACCTACATGTTCACTAGAATCACCTAGGAAATCTTTAAGTACACTGAGAAAAAGAAAGCAATAGTTGACAACAATGACCCGCTTTCCAACGTCTGGCCCCATTTATCGTATTCTGCCTTCCATCTTATTGTAGGTAAGTTGTCCCTGCTCTATCTCAAGTCACCCTCCACTAGTGTGCAAGATCCCATTCCCTCTCCCTTATTCAAATACATCGCTCTTTAAATGCTCTCCTCTCTCATCGCTCATCAGTTTTTCCTCCTTGCTAGGTCATAAGCAGCAGCTTTCAAATACAGTTTAATGTCTCCCATCTTTAGAAAACAAAACAAGAAACAAAAACAGAAACTCTTGACTCCATTCCTCTCCAGCCGCTTTCCCAATTTTCTGCTCTTTACAACAAACTTCAGCAAAACAAAACTTCTTCTATCTCCAATTTCTCTCCTCCATTCTCTCTAACCCAGTCCAGTCATCTCTGCATGGAAACTGCTCTTGTCAAGGTCATCAGTGACCTCCATGTTTTTAAATCTAATGATCAGTTCTCAGGCTTTATCTTACTTGATCTACACAGCATTTGACATAGTTAATCACACTTGTCTTTTCTAAAATACTTTTCTCACAGTTGGCTCCCAGGACGCTTCTGGTTTTTATTCAACTTTACTGGCCCCTCAGGGAACAATAAGTGCTAGCAACACACAACAGCACAGCAAAGAGCATACAAAATAGAAAAGTACTAGAGCCATTTCGACCATATTCAGAAACAAGACAGATATGCTTGCTATAATTGTACAACTGAAAACTTTAGACTGGTAATTTTTTTCCTTTTTACAAAACTACTAAAATTACTAAAAATGTGGTAACATGGCTAGAAATAGTAGAAAGTTTAAACAAAACCAAAAGCTGTTTTTTGAAAAAAGCAATAAAATATGTAAATTCCTCATAAGCCTAATTAAGGAAAAAAGAAAGAAAAAAATGAATATTATCAATAAAAAAGGTAATATAAGCATAAATTCAAGAGATATTCTAAAAATTATTAAAGAAAATTAAGTGTAATTCTCCAGTGAGACATTTAAATTAGTTGTTTTTATTTTTTATTATCAGACACTGTGCATGGAGCTAGTGGGAAGATATATATTAAATATTGCCATGCACCGCATAATGACATTTAGTTCAAGGGTGGACCACATATACAATGGTAGTCCCATAAGATTATAATGGAGCTGAAAACTTCCTACTGCCTAGCAATGTCACAGCCATCATGAGGTTGTAGAGCAACCCATTACTCATGCGTTTGTGGTGATGTTGGTGTAAACGAACTTACTGCACTGCCAGTCGAAATATGGCATATACAATTATATACACTACATAATACTTGATCATGATGATAAACAACTATATTACTGATTTATGCTATCTGATTTATTTATGATTTCCTATGCTATACTTTTTATCATTATTTTAGAGTGTATCCCTTTGACTTATAAAAAAAGTTTGCTGTAAAACAGGACTTTGTGTTACGCTGGCAGCAGCCTCGTACAACTCATGTCTACCACATCTCTTGATTGCATCATTTTCTCTTGTGTTTGACTTAATCTAGTGTTGTTTTGTACAGTAACATCTGCACAGGCTTGTAGCCTAGGAGCAGTAGGCTATCCCACACAGCCTAGGTGTGCAGTAGGCTAGACCATCTAGGTTTGCATAAGCCATTCTATGATGTTCACACAGGGATGAAATAGCCTGAGGACACATTTCTCAGACTAGAGCCCTGTCATTAAAGCAGCACATGACTGTACATGCTTACGCGATTCATTGATTTGAAAGGTCTAACTGGTAGACCTAATCTCACTTGGGGGGGGCGGTCAAGAAAGGCTTCATGGGGAAGCAAAAATTAAGTTGTATATAGAACAGCAGAAAAGTGGCTCAAGCAGAGTGAACAGTGTAAGAAAGGGCCCAGGAAAAGGTTGAAGCATTTGAAAATGTCACAACCCAGACGGCAGGGTGGGTGGAAGGGGGAGTAGCCAGAGAGAGAGAGTCAGGGCACAAATTGTGCAAGGCTTTGTGGCCCATAGCAAGAATTTTGGCCTTAATCCTAAGTGTCATGGGAAATCTTTTTGGCATTTTAAACAGGGAAGAGTTGAGCCCCTACTGTGTAAATTATTTCATCTGAAAGGTCTGCAAAAATTATAAGCATGTAGCAAGGTGGCATTTTCCATCATCCCTCGTCCCTAGCATCATTCAGTGATACTGGCCACCAATATCCCTCTCTTCCCCATGACCGAGTAAGGGCTTTCTATCTTAGAGGTTTCCCGGAAATTCTGCAGCACTTTCAAGGCAAGTCATCCCAGGTATAGAGTGGTTTGGGCAGATCTTGACTCTCAGCTGATTACCACAGGCAGAGCCAAACTCTCAGTCTGCTAACTTCCCAGAAGTTTCTTGGCTGGTTTGGACCATTCCAGCATTCTCTTCTTTAAACCTGTGATAAGACCTAACTGCAATTCTAACTACATGTTCCCTGCTCTGTCCTTACCTCACCCAGTCATCTGTTTTTCAACGTCATAATCCGTTATGAAATCAATTTAGCAGATCTTGCCAGCATTTTCGAAACACCGAAATAGAATAAAATAGAAAATACCAAAATTCATTGGACAAGATAAGAGTATCACTTGATGACTTTTCATTTCAGATGCATATTTCTGTGGAGATTAGGATGTGTGTGTGCACATGCACCATAGGTCACACCATTAAATGGTTTTCTTAATTATGGGTCATGATCAAAAAAAGTTGAAGATTCACTCCCCTACTTCTTCCCATCTTCTGCGTAGTAGGAATTTAAACTTATTGAGATCTGATTCTTTGGCCTTACCTTATTTCCTTTATCGAGATCATTTTTATTCACCTCTGACATGTTAAAAAATCCTGTTCCTCTTATGCAAACAACTCACTGTTATTGGAATATATTTGAATTTTTCTCCTAATAGTGGAGCTTACCTTGAGTTTTTCTCCTCATCATCAACAGTGGCTTATACTTATAAAAGTGACCCATGGTTTGATGAGCAGCTCACACTCATGGGGACTATCCAAGGCCCAGGGCAGGCCAACCCAAGATATCTCACAATGGCATATTGATTATTTCAAATTAAAACCACTTGAGTGCAAGTAACGGAGGCATCAAATATAGAAAGTTCTTTCAAGAAGTTTGCCGATGTACAGACCAAGAGCTTTCAAATGTTGCTGAGCTTTTTGACCTACATTTTTCGCTTCTGGAAATCTACCCAAAGGAAGTAATTAGAGATACTGACAAAGACTTAGGCACAAGGATGGTAATTGCAGCTTTATCTATAATAGAGAAATGTTGGCAACAATGTAAATATCAAACAACAGGGAAATTGTTAAATAAATTATGGTATCTATTCATGATGAAATACTGTTCCAACGAATAAACATAATATTTTGGAAAAAATGTTTTAATGGCATTGAATAATATTCATAATGGATCAATTTAAAAAAACAGGCTATAAAAATAGTTATAAATTTGTTGTGTATAACATATTATTTATATGCAAAGAGAAAGGCAGGAAAGAAATACATAAAAATATCAAAAGTTATAGGAGAACCTCTTAAATTTTTGTTTTCCTCTATGTTTATTAGCATTTATTATTTTTATAATCAGGAAACCTTATTTTTTAAAAAAGTGAAATTTGCTATGAATAAAAAGAAATAGAGTTGTGACTGCAGGGTTGGCACTGGGAAGACATACACCTGAAGAACTAGTAGGCATTTTTAATTTTCAAAAATGAAGTCTATACAGCCCATCACGTTTCCCTTGTAGATCAGCCTGCCAGGAAGCTCGGAAGCAAACCTGATGTTTAGTCACCAGGATGTTATTCTCTTTTCTTTGCATATTTGGTTTGTCCCCTTTCTTGGGCTCCAGTTTCCTCATCTGCAAAGATAAGAAGAGGTATGTTGAATAATTTAGCCCAGTGGGGTGTGTCAAGGCCTCCCACCACGGCCCAAAGCCCCTTTGACCAAGAAACAGGTAAGAGACAGCAAATATCCCTCATGGCAAGACTCAGATCAGAGAACTTTAATGTGGACTGAAAACAATGTTCAGCAGATGGACAACTAATCCTCATCTGCACAGAGCACATACTATCATATCACATCAGATTGGAAGAGGAGGTAAGACCCCCTCATTACTGGTACCCAGGTGACTGCTCTTGTTACATCTGTGGCAGCATCATGGCTGCCTGGCTGTGGAGGAGCACTGTAAATTCATGCAATTTAGGGTGACACATCTGTGGGACAGACTCTTGGAAAGCCCAGAATCGCCCCTTCCCTTTGATAGCCTTCACGCTCAGAGGGGTTCTTTCCCAGGTGACGCCTCCGTCTCTCATGCAGAATTTGAGGAAGACCTTCAAGGAGTCCATGTCACAAAGGTGTAAAGACATAATCTTGACCTAGAGAAGCATACATTTAATGCTAACTTTCTGATGTTTCTGGCTGCAGTATATGATTTTGATCAAGGAGTTTTAAGTTTCTCAAAAGGAGTAAATTGCATACTGAGTTGATTTTTCACACCCCAGCCCAGGACTGTCCAACAGAACTTTCTGCATTGATAGCTGTGCTGTTCAATACAGTAGCCACTAACCACAGGTAGCAACTGAACACCTGAAATGTGTCTAGTGTACTTGAAAAAATGAACTTAAATTTTTATTTTATTTTAACTAGTCCAAGTTTAAATTTTAAAAGCCCCATGCAGCTGGTAGCTCTCATTTGGACAGCATAGGTCCAGTCCTTAATAAATCCTAAAGAAGTCCTTACAAATTCTAATGCTAATCACGTTACAGCAACCTATGTCCACCTCCCCTGCATTTATTCCAGAACTGTTTAAGGCAAATAAATGCCATCTCATCAGCAAAAATAAATATTTCCTAGGGGTACAGAGGTAGTTTGCTCTTTCCTTTGACTCCTAAACAGCATCTAGCACAGAGTTAGCCACATAATACTTAATCGCCATTATTTATTAACGTGGATAATGTGAGGGAGAAGTGAGAGGAAATATGTGGTCAAATTGGACCTTCCTATCTTCCTCCTCTTCACCCCACTCGTTGTGTCCGTACTCAGTGGATCTACTCCTCTCCTGTCCCCTAGTTACACCACGTGGACATTGCTAGTCCTGAAGAAGCTAATGACAATATTTAGCTTCTTTGTCTTTGTATTTCTCATCAACCATTACAAAATCTGCCAACACTCAAAGGCTATAATTCTTATAGGCAAAGACACGCTGTTAAGATGCCTGTGAAATGGTGGAGTAGGGAACTCCAAGAGACCATCCCTCTCTAAACACAGTGAATAAACTGGCAAAAACTGTCAAAATCAATTTTCTTGGAACTCTGGAAATGAGTCCAAGGTTTATAGCCACCAGATAAATGCTTAACCAAAAAGAAAAAAAAGAGGTTGAATCTCAGGAGGAAATCCTCGTGGCATTTTATCCTGGTCCCGCCCCTACTTCCCTGGATCCACAGCAGTCTTGAAGATGGAACCTGTATTGCTGGTGTGGATTCCTGGCGCTGGAGGAAATAGAGCAGAACTTGTGCTCAAAGAATTGTGGTTGTTTGCTTTGTCCTGTCTGGTGGCTCCCCAAACTGACATAAAGGGCTTGCTTCTAGTTTGTCTCTCACAGAGTGGAGAGGCAGTGACCTCAGGGGCATTTGTTAGAAACATTTAAAGGCAAATGTATTAGCCACTCTGCCAGAGCAAAGGATCACAGCTGGGGCGCACAATAGACACACAAAAAAATTGGGAGGAAATGATGAGGAGTGAGAGGCTTTAGGAATAAAGGCTTTGAAAAGCTCCTACGCATTCCCAGGAATCTAGAAGACTTTGCACAAGCCCAGGATAGGATGTATGCTCAGAAAAGATCAGTGAAGCCTCAAACCTTTTACCTCTGGCTGACCTTCAGGCTGTGCAAGCAGGAAGAGAAGGCTAAGGCAGAGTTGTAAATTGCCCAGCTGAGTGTTGATGGCACGCCCTAACACACACACACACACACACACACACACACACACACACACACACACACATGATCTGCAAAGACGTAAATATTTTTCCGATTTCGGTGCTAGGCTTTTCAGGAACTCTCTTAAATCACTAGCTGACTATTAAGCTAACCAAAGAGAGACTTCAGTAGGCACAAACGACAAAGAATACAGATTTTTTAAAATAAGTTCAAAAAAGTCACTAAACAAATAGAAACCGTGAGTATAAACAACAAACCCTGCGGAGGAAGGAAAATCTGACTTCCAGAGTTGGCACATGATAGCATTCAAAATGTTTGGTTTTCAACAAAAAAATTACAGAGCGTGTAAACAAACACGGGGAAGAAGAAATAGGGAGAGACTGCTTAATGAGTGCAGGGCTTCTTCTAGGGATGATGAAATGCTCTGGAATCAGATAATGGCAATGGTCGTGCATACTGTGAACATACTAGAAATGGCTGTGTTGTACATTTTTAAATGGTTAAAATGATGGTTTTTATCTTATGTGAATTTTATCTAAAAAAATATGACTCACTGCAAAATAGATACTTAAGCAGTATGCTGGAGCTTTGCTTTATAGTTTATTTAATGAAGTCATTTTGCAACTTTCCCCAGCAAATTCTCTTTTACTTTTAGACCCAGGACTCAGTAATTCCAGGTCTGCTAAGTTCATTATATGAGCTGGTCTGTAATTGGAGGCCTCTTTCTGGATGGCATTTGCCATGGGTCTTGTTGGCATGTTCAGATTGTCCCATTAAGTACAGTGTTTTTTCCAACATCCCCCAAATGCAAAATTTCCAAAACATGACCCCGATTTCTTCCCGTATTCTCTCCCTCCATCATCCTCCATCAGCAGAGGACATTTCCCCATGCTATTTTGGACAGCTCCCTTACACCATGTCCAATTAGTTTCCATGTCCACATTTTTAACCTCCTAAATGGCTTTCAAATCTGTTTGCTTCTCTTCATAGTCACTGCCACCACCTTCAGTCAATACGCCACCACTGCTTATCCGTACTATTAGAACAGACTCCCAACTGGTCTCACCCACCGCACGCTCTCTTGACCCTTTTTAGTCTATTTTCCATCTTCAATCCAGTTGCATTTTTAAAATGCAAATCTAATTATTTCACTCCTCCATGCAAAGCCTTTAATTGGCTTCCCATCGCTCTTAGAATAAAATCTTCAAGTGTTGAAATGGTCTGTAAGGCCCTGTGTGACCTGGCTTCTCTCCAGCCTCCCCACTGACTCACTACACTTCCGTCACAGAAGCTTCTCTCTGTTTCTCTCTGCCTCAGGGCAATCCTATACACGCTCATCTCTTTTTAGAACACTCTGTGTCCTTCCTTCTTTGTACTTACTCAGTCATACTCATTTTCAGAGCTTAGATGAAATGTCACTTCCTAAAGGAAGTCTTCCTGGCCCTCCCAGGCTCACATAAGTTCCCCTGTGAGGCCTAAATGTCCAGGGCTCCTCTTTTATGTACATCTTACTTTTATAATTTCTGTGATCAATTGCTCACTGTTTGACTCCCCCACTAAAATATGATACCCATCCAGGCAGGTACTGTGTTGTTGAATGCTCTAGTCCCAGTACCAATCACAGTCCGTGTGTATGGCGGGGGGCGAATACATATTTGTAGACTTAATATTTTGGAATGCAATTAGATCTTCCAGAAAACACCTCACTAACCAGTTGGCACCTTAGTAAGAATGAGTTGACAGCCTGCCAGAGAAAGAATGTACCCAGGTGCGCTTCATGCTCTTTGCTCCTTATCACAGGAGCAGGGTGGGGCAATGGGAGTAGGGATGATGCAGCCATTGCCAAGGAGTCCTATTCTGAGCCAGCCAAGCATACTCAGGATCCCAGAAGAACTATGTATGAGCAGTCTTTCGCTCCTCATTTCAGTGTCCTGTTACAACACAGCATTTCCAGGGCAGGGGAATTTAAGGGATGAGAATTATCCATTCTGTTCAACTTGACCTTCCAGACTGCTCAATCAATTCAGTGTCTTTTCTCTAGATTCTCAGGTACCCCAAGTGACCTTCCCTTCGCGTGGGGTTAGAGAAACATCTGGTCCTGGAATCCTCCCTGTTTCTCTCTTACCTCCTTTCCCACAGCCTCTGAGCCATTTTTAATTCCTTTGTTTCTCCCACAGTCCCCATCATCCCCAGTCCACTCCAGACCCCCCATGCCTTCTTGCGGTAGGTTGTCAGTGTCTGGTGTCAATCATTTAGTTTCATCCAATTTTACTGCTCAGTGGGATCCAGCAGTGGGGAGAGAAGAAGAATGGAGGGGAGAAGAGACAGACCCTAATCATGATCTGACCTCAAGGAGAGAGATGGGTAAACAATCCGATCTTTCATCCTGCCAGTGTTAACCCCCTGCCAACTTATTTCCTGGACATTATAATGCTAAAAAGAACTTCTGTTTCCTACTCTGCCTCTAGTTTTATTACCAAAGACCCCTCTGTTCATTTAGCTTCCAGGTGTGCCAAGAAGTATCCCCAGAGATGGAATAGAAAACCTGTAGAGACTGGGCACTAGAAAGAGTGGCAGCCGTGGGAGAAGTGAGAGCTAATACAGGAGACAAACTTCATCAACCTCACAAGGCTTTTTTGAGAGTCTGATATAATTCTGTATTTCTTGTGGAAAATGGGTATCAGGGAGGGATGCTGCAAAAATTATTTCCATAAGCTGCCTGAAACTGAGAATGATGTGCTGGGAATGACATCGAACAAATAGACTCCTAACTCCTTCCTCGTGTGCTTGTTTTCTCCCTCAGACTGCAAAGGGCAAAACAAACCAGATAATCAGTGATGAGTTAAGAGCATGAGTGACAAGCTGGTCCAAGTGCTTGAGCCTCCCATTCTAGGGAGGCTGCATCCTGGAGAAATAGGAGGACCCATGAACAGGAGAGATCAGCCCAGGCCATAACTTCAGAGGATCTCGGAGAAGGGGAAGGGTGCCAAAAACTAGAAACAGGCTGAGTTTGATGTCAGTTTAGATGATTAAGATCATCGTTTGTGGCCATCGAGTGTAAAGGGAAAAGTGGTCATAGGACCTGCATGAAAACCCTAACCCCATTTCTTTTCTTAGTAGGCATCCTGGGCTGGGAAACAGGAGTTTACAGCAGGTGGTATATCTGGGTTTCTGCAAAATATTGGACACTATGAATTCTTAAGAGCATCTATGCAAAAACATCTGAAGCAGCATCATCTGGAGGTGGAGTTTGGGTGACATTCCCCAGGGCTCTCGCTTTAATCTGCTCCTGTCCCCAAACTGTCACCATTAAATTTAGTTGTCCTTGCACCCAGCCTATATTTGTTTATATTTCCCAAAGGGCAAAATTTAATAAAATTAAACAGTGATAAACATAATGTCCTGTACTTTGGTCTGAAAATCAGCTGCACATCTATAACACAAAACGTGTAGTTTAGTTAGAGTGGCACTATAAACCTCTTAAGAGTTAATAACAATTCTCCTCATTCTGAAAGGACTCTCGTAGCAAGTACTACTGTGGGATGATGATCTCCACATTACAGGATCTCTGCTCCCCTTTTGATATGAATCTATTAATTTTATCATTGGTTATTAGGGGATCTGCAACCTGATCTCAATTCTCATACAGACTGTGTTTCCCTGAAGAGCTTCGAAGTGAGTTGACTTCCTTTCTCAAGGACAGGGCAGGTACATTTGTCATCCAGCGACTAAATCAGCCAAGAATTCACACCAAAGTGAACAGTGGAGAAAAGTCATATCCAAAGAAGCCCCTTGTATTTGCAATATTCCTGAGAGTTTATTTTATTTATTTATTTTTTTTAGGCGAGGCGACTCTTGGTTGACCTCACAGATTGCAAGGATTGTCAGTTTACAATCCCTTATTTTTTATTTATTTATTTTTTAAACCTACAGTACCTGGTCTTCCTAGGTGGTCTCCCATCCAAGTACTAACCAGGCCCGAACCTGCTTAGCTTCTGAGATCAGAGGGGATGGGGCTTGTTCAGGGTGGCATGGCTGTAGACTCCTGAGAGTTTAAAAGGCACTGCTCTCAAAAAGGAGCTGTCATCATTGGTAACTATAGTTTAATATAAACTAGGTGTAATAGACAGGGAGGGACCTAGAAATGCACACTTCGTGAAAGTCCTCTCTGTGTCCCCTTGTTAAAGATGGCCCAGCAGATATTTGTTTGCTTTCCCACCATCCTGCCCTTTGAAGTCCCAAACTACTACCACCCCCCACCCTTTCTCCTCAGCTCAAGGTGACATATAAGCCTCTACTGCTAGATTTGTCCTTGGATCCAATATTCTTACAGAACCCCAATACGTACATATGTGATTAAATTTGATTACTTTCTCGTGTTAATCTGTCTCATGTCAATTTGATTATTAGACCAGTCAGAAGAACTAAAAGAGGAAAAAAGGAGAAATTTCCCCCTCCCCATACTATATGAATAAGTCCTCCAGGTGATTCTGATGCATGTTCAAGTCTGAGACCCACTGGTTTAGAGAATTAGAACATCAGGCTGAATTACTTCTTTTTTTTTTTTTGCCCATTTTTCTCCTCCTTCCTCTAAAATCCAGGTCACACGCTGCCTCCTCTTGGCATTTGTCCTTCCTGCCTGCTTCCTTTAGCCTCACTCTCCATATACCACTCACAGGATTTGATCCTTCCTTGTATTGATTGTTCTTCCTTATCTATGTTTGTCTGTCTTGGATCTCATGGTCAAAGCTACCTAAGTGGGCACTCCAATGTAAAAACCCAATATTCACCCTGCCCCTAGAATACACAGCAGGAATACGCATCTCTTCTCTTCTCTCTTCTCTCTCACACACACACACACACACACACACACACACACACACACACGGTAGACACACAGCTCTTTTTTCCTGTGACATCATTAGGTCACTGTGCATGCTGGGCTTTCCCGTAACCAGAGACACACTATCTGTTCCAAGACTGCTCCTGTCTTACTGCAGAGTTTTCTGGGAGTCCTGGCTCTACTCCTCTTTTGACTTGTCCTCCTAAGGAAAGGTTTGACATTCTCCTGCATGTTACAACCTTGGCAGGAAGCCCATCTTCCTGCTCCTGAAGGTGTAGATCATTCCTGGTCCTGCCAGAGACATCTTCTCAGCGTATTACCTAACCACCCCGACCACATTCCCCAACCAAATGTTCTAGCTACTTCAGTAACAGCTTTTTATTATCGTAACACTATGTTAGTGTTTTACTCCATCTTCTGCCTCTGCCAGAATTCAAGATATGTATCCTGAAGAGATACATATCTCATTCTCTTAATCTGAGTCTTTCCTTTTCCATCAGTTCATAGCCTTCTGCCCACACTTCATTGACAGAATGTCCTTGATGGATTTCACTGGGCTTTCCCTTTCTGATGACCCTAGGAAGCCATGGATAACTATGCAGGTGTGTGATCAGCTGTGGTTAGTCTGCCCAGTTTCCCTTTGTAATCTCCATCAAGTCAGATACAGTCATCGATAGGCCCAGGGTACTTAGGACATGGTGTTGCCTAAGAGATTCACATATAAAAAGTACCTATTCAAGACAAAACACTATTGGAAGAGCTTTGTGTATAAAATTTTAGTGTTATATAATAATTTTAAATAAATAAACCTCACCAATATAGATTTTTAAAGGATGCCACTTGCCTGTTTTGTCTGCTCCAGGCACAGTATAGTGACTGTAATAGGGTTTACCAAAGTCGGACAGCTACATACAACATTCCTGGCTGGTTTCTTTAACTTGAGGACTGAGCAACATACTCTTCGAAGAGCGTATATTTATGGACAGAGAGATTGATATGTAGATTTTGATATGGTCACATACAAAGCGACAATGAAGGAAACAATGAGTTCTGACCCAACCTCCAGCTCTTTTTCACAAATAACTATTTCAGCCTTAATCAGTGTAGTCAAGACCATGCCCTGTTGGGCCCAGTCTAGGGTCTCTTTGCTGCATCTGACACTATACTTCTCTACTGCTATATTGAGATGCCTATTTCATGAGTTATGCTGAACTCTCAGGAGTGACTTTCCCACTAAAACATGTCAATCAGCTTCCCTTTAAGCTCAGCCTTTTTCAAGTGGTTTCCACAAAGGCTGTTCTCACCAGTACCTTCTGGGAGATGCTGGCTGCCTACTTCTGTAATAAACAAAGTGCAAAGTGCATCTCTGCTTGTCTAACATGGATGATTTGTGTCCCGTGTTTTTTGCTGACTGCATCCCCTCTGCAGAACCAGCATTTTTCCACATGTGGTGGCAATGGGGTACGTGTTTTAAATCTCTCTTGGGAGAAGAATAGTTTCCTGGGTTAGAGAGGGATTCCCCAGTTACTCAATTTCATGACACTTCCTGTGAAACACCATTGAATGTCCTTAGGGGTAGCAACAGGGCAATATTGTTTGATTACTACTTGCCCAATATTGTAAGGATTCTATTGGATTCTTCTCTAAGAGGTTTTACTGATTCTATTATTTAAATAAAGAACTAAAGACGTTTTGTGATTTGTACAGTAAAACCCAGCTCATGTGAGGCAGAGCAGGGTCCAAATCCATGCTCCTTTTACTCAGACACGCATGCTCCAAGCCTTCATTAAGGAGAGGTATCCCTCTGCTCTTCCACCAACTGACCTTATCCTGGACTGCTACCCTTTGACCGTCAGCCCCACCTGGACCATTTTTACCTGGACCTCATAAACCCCAGTGTTCCTTCCCTGTCTGTGGTATTATTAGAACTAACTTACTCATTGAGAGAGCTGGGGTAGCATAAAGGTAAGTGCACAGAGGTAAAACCCAGCTGTACAGGTTCGATTCCAAGCTCTGCTATTTATTGACAATGTGACCAAGCAACATGATCTTGGGCAGGCTAATTGGCTTCTCTGTGCTTTGATTTCCTCGCTATTAAAATAACAATAATAATTAACCAACTACGTTCCAGAATTATGAAATGTAAACACCATATATAGTTAAAGCGCACAGCAAACACACGCACAGGTATATGTGTATTTGCTATTACTTTTATTCATCATTTTCATCGTTTACCCCCCTTGCCTCTCTACTCCCTGTGCTTTCTCTTCTGTTCTAAGCCACTCTATTTCTCTCTTCTTATGTTTTCTTGTTCACCTGCTCTGTCCCAAGTATCTTCAGCCCAATTACTTTTGATTCTGATCCTCTTCATTAATTGTGAACTCAGGGATCAAGTTTTTTCTCTTGCCTGTTTTCTTCTGTATCAAAATACTCTTCGCTATATGACAGTGGAGCGGCATGGACCACAGATGGGATGCGGAGACAGAAGACCACAGTTCAGGTCTGAGCTCAGCTATTTTGAACTGCTGGATCTTGAGTAATATATTTAACTTTTTCAGCCCCTCACCTCAGGAGGAGGTAAAAATGTCTCATTATCGTACGACGGGTTGGTCAGCCTCTCTGCTCCAAGGCAGTTCATTCTTGCACATCAGTTTAACCAACAATTAATAGTGGCCTTCTGAATGGCATGCCTTGGCCCAACCTCTCCCCATGAATGCATCTGTTCAACTCCATAAAGGCTCTGAGAGATGGCAGTGAGGAAATCTGGGGGACAAGCCTCCCTCACATTTCACTGCTGTAATCTTGCATGCTGCTTCTAATGTGGCCTCATTTATTAGGAGTATATTACAATTCTTTATTCCTGACCTTCATCGGGCTCCCTGCAGGGAGTCATAGGCACGGTATTTGAGAGGTAGAGAGGAAACCAGAATCCCATATTAAATTCTCCACCAAGCTGGTCCCCTGAAGGAGTTCATTCTAATTTCCATTTCCTTAATACCCAGCTAAAATTTGAAATCTGTGTTTGCTGCACTTTCCTTGGAGGCGAGGTGCTATTCTTGTTACCTAGGAGGACTGCTGGGCTGCAGTTCCAGATAGGAAGGATTTCCTTTGTTTTTAGCTCCTGACTTCATGGGGCTACTTGCCTCTGCCTTCAGGCAAGCTGAAAATGCACTCCTGGGGATCTATAAGCTGTGAGCTGGGCCGCCCTGCCTCAGCAGCCTGCTGGTAGAGCTCTTTCCCCTTTGCTCTTCATTTATTGCCATGGATATTTTCCAATTAAGCTTCATCCATGGAATTACACCATGACCACCTGTGTTTCCCCAAAAAGACTGCTCTTTCTTGGGAATGTACCTATCAGATCCCTCAGTCTAGAGATGTAATTTGATTTTTTTGTAGTATTTTTTTTCAGTGATTTTAAAATTGAGCCATGCAATTTGGTGCCAGGTCAAATAATCAGTCATTGCATATGTGCATCGTTAGATGCAGAGCATGATATGAGATGCTGACACATGAACATGACTTCCTAGCTTTGGGACTCAGGGCTGCAATGAGGTCAGTTGAAGGAGGACAAGGATGAGAAGGGGAGATTTGAAAATTTCAGTTTTGTGATGTCCCTCAGTAGCTAAGAGAGGTGTGACAATGTGGTCATTATTTCGGAGCAGTAAAGGAGGCGGCACTGATGGGTGAGGAGGAGGAATGGAGAATGGAAAACTGTTTTAGAGCCTTCAACTTTGACAAGTGGAAATAGGGCAACAAGTTCCCACAAAAGTGATGAAACAAAAGCCTCAAATTTCGCATCTTGGCCTTAATAATCTCAACAGAATGAATGTCTCATTCAGCTGCATTTAGCTATGTAATTGGATGGCTAAGTTTGGGGGAAAAAAAAAATAAAAGGTATAAAATAGTCACAGAACATTTTGGCTCATGTATTTTCAATTTGTTCATGTGGTTCCCTAGTCCTGAAACTAATTATCGTTCCTTATTCTCTCTTTCCTTTCCTAGCCAAATTTGTCTCATGATCATGTAATTCACTGCTACAGTCCAATCTCACTGGTCTCAGCTCAGCAAACTTAAATAGACTGGTTTTGCCCCTAAAAACAAAGTCGTTAATAACACACAAAATAAAGTTTTATATGACTGGCATACAGTATTATGCAACACAAGGATTTTTTTTCTTGTTTAATCAGAGAACTCATGTAGAATAGGCATAACAGCATCAACTAAACCAGTGGTTCTCCAGTGTGGTTCCTGGCCAACTGCGTCTGCATCACCTGGAAACCCCGTAGAAAGGCAAAGTCTGGGGCCCCACCCCAGACCTCTAGCATCAAAAACACTGGAGGTGGGACCCAGGAATCTGTGAAACACTCTCAGTGATTCCGATGCATGCCGGAGCCTGAGAACCTCTGTTTTAAAAGATCTTCAGAGAATGCCCTGTTGCATTAAGTTGTTTTGGCAACAGGGAAAGCCCTCAGTGCGATGCTATAGGACTCTGGGAGTCATCTTCTCTGAGTTCTAGTCTCAACTTGGTCACCCAACAGCTATGCAACTTTGAGCAAGTCACAGCTTCTCCCTGCTTATCAGTTTCTCATCTGTAAAAATCAGGAAATTGAAATGGATTATTCTTTCTTATGCTAACAACCTTCACTCCTATCTCTTTTTGAATGTAGAGTTGCCAGATTTAGCAAATAAAAATACATCATTTTTAAAAATATGCCCAAGAAAATTTGAATGTTAGCTAAACAATTTTTAGTGTGTATATAGATATACATATAAATATATAACATATATATTTATATACTAAGATATATAATTTATAAACAAATATATTTTAGTATATATGTATATATACATATATACACACATATGCATGGAACATATTTACACTAAAACTTTTTTTTGTTTATTTGATATTCGAATTTTACCGGGCATCCTGTATTCCTGTTTGCTGAATTGTAGGCTGTATTTGAATTCTAATTTTAATCAGAGATTACATAAATTGAAAGGATCTGATCAAAAATCTCTCCCAGGATGGAAAGGGCCCCCACATTCTCTGGGAGAGGTAGCTGAAGAAGCCCTGGCTTGGTGGGGAGTGAAAGAAACAAGATTCTGGTCCTGACCCAGATAAGTCAAGTCCCTTCACTGGGCCTGTTTTACTACCTATACAGTGAGAGATATTGGTCTAAATTATCTCTAAAGTCCAGCCAGCTCTAAATGTCTGTATTATTTTGGCTTTTTTGGGGGAGGGGAGATCTGTGAAAGACATTTCCTTGTCTCTTTTCTGATGTTTTAATTATGAGAAAATGGATTAATCATGTGAAGTTTAGAAAAAGAAGTATTCTTGAACTATGAGCTAAACTCCTTGAAAATGGCTTTGTCATCATAAAATGACTTTGATAGGACGATGGACCCTAATTTGGTATGTTAAAATCCTTTACTACATCTGCCTTTAAAAGCCTCATGATTTAGTTGCCGTAATTTATTTAACACTTAACATCTGAATTACTTTAAATATCATGAGTAATGCTGTAATGACCATTCTTATAGATAAATCTTTTCACATTTATCTGATTATTTCCTTAGATAGACCCCCTGGAGTAGGGTTGTAGGATCAAAGGTAACGGTCTCTGGGGTAAGAATACCTATCCCCTTATCTCCCCGCTCCACACCCACACTCCTCACCCACGCTCCTTTCATCACACCCCAAGGAGGTCAAGGGGGATCTGCACCTGTCAGATTCCGGGTCAGTGAGAGACCTTCTTTTCTGGGCCAGCATCCGAGGCTGGGGTGGTGTGTCATGCTGACCCAGGTCCCACTCGTACTCTCTAGAACTGCTATCTCCACCTGCCACTGAGCACAGGGCTACTGCCCACCAGAGAAAGGCTAGAGCAGGGTCTAGATGGCCCCCATTCTGACTCCTTTCTTCCTTTGGCTCTAATAGGAGCAGCCATCATGTCCCTTGGGTTCAGGATTAGAGGCCCCAGATGGAGCAGTTTATAGCCTTCTTTGGTTCAAGGCCATTTAAGCCCCAATTATTTTCAGAAAGAAAGAGCATGGGTACAAGAGTTCTAATATTGGACTTGGATCTAAAGCCCCTTCCAATAGTAAGGAGTAGCCTTTCCTTGCCTGTTTCCTTCGTGCATTTTTCTCCTGTGGGCATCATGCGAAAGTGTTCTAGGCTAAAGAACATCTGTTTACATCTGGGTCCCGCAGCCCAGTGCACAAACACTTCCAACAAAAGGGTTTTAAGACTATGTATATTTTTCCCAAGTTCTATACTTATAATTACTCCCAATATTCATTTTCCTAACTATACATTTTTGGATAATCAGAATCCAACCCATTGCTCCTTCCTTGATTGACTCACTTTGTGTAACAAATTGAGTATATGATTAATAATTGAGCTGATGATATTTAGACAAGAAAGATTAAAAAAGGCATAAATAAGTCATACTTGGTCTTAGGAATGAAAACAAAAGAAGGAAAGAGGTAAGCATGAGGAAAGGACACATTAAATAAAATAAAGGAGGAACAAAGAGTAGGGCTCTGTTCTAACTGTCACACAGTCAATGTTAGATGTTCCAGAATAAGACACTGGGGAACCCAGGTGGAGCCAAGAGCCAGCATGAGGCCCCCAAGTCTCAGCCATTCACCTGGAACCAGTTAGTGCCTTGGAAGGTGGGAAAGGAGGTTGCTCTGAAATTACTTTGCTTTTTTTTTTTTGGTATGCTGTACCAAGAACTTTTATTTAAGGCTTAGCTTTTAAAAGGATGTATTAATACTAGCATTATATATTTGTTTAGATTACTATAGTTTCATTGGTTTTTCTTGTATAGACTTTTTTTAAGAGCAGTTGTAGGTTCACAGCAAAATTGAGAGGAAGATACAGAGATTTCCCATATCCTCCTGCCCCAACACATGCATAGTCTCCCCTACCAGAGTGGTATATTTGTTACAATTGATGAACCTACAATGTCACATCATAATCACCCAAAGCCCGGAGTTAACCTTAGGGTTCACTGATTCTATGGATTTGGACAATGTAGAGTGACAGATATCCATCATGGTATCATACAATTTCTCTTGCCCTAATTACTTTACATTTTTACTGTGTCACAATATAGTGACTTTCTCCACCCTCCCATAAAAAGATCTGCCCCAGTTACCTAAGTCTGAAAAACATGTGCGTGGTTGAGCCCAGGAGGAGAATTCAACCAGAGTGATGACGGCAGACAAAGTCAACTAACGGTTTGTGAACCAGTAGGAGAGCTGGAAGACAGCACTGAACGAAGTGTTTCTTTTACTCAATTAAAGCACTATGGCCCTGAGGCTATTTAATTGAGATTGGCCCTGTCTAAAGATCTAGTTCTTAGCTTACAGAGGGGTGTCAAGAGCCATGGGGTATTAAGCACTGAAGTCAATTTGGCTGAAGTTCTCTGTGCAGTTTCTTCATAAGAAAGAGACTGGAAGTTAGTTGGGTTGTTGGCCTGTTTGAATGTCTGAAGGAAAATTAACAACTAGAAAGGTTTAAAGGGGTTTCTATTTTTGTGTTTGTTTAGACCATTGACTGATCACCCATTAATAAAGAACATTCAGGGTTCAGTAATTCTTCTCAGAGGTACATTGCTAAATCAATTAATCCTTAACAAAGAAAACACATTGCTTTATCTTATTGTCTAAGTATCATCAGCCCAGTTATTAATACTTGTTTGCATAATGCTGTACTCTGAATAAGATCATCAATATAAACTACCTCTTTTAACCTTCTCAATGGTCTTATGAGGTAAGCATTGAAGGTTTGTTCTATTTTGCAGATAAAGAAATTGAGGGCTCAAGGTCACACTGTGAGTTAAGTGGCAGAGCTGAGACTCAAACGTTGACTGTCACGCTCCTGGTCTGGAGTCCTCTGCATTGCTGAGATGACCAAATCCAGGATATATGCAACTCTCTTGATGTCAGTGGTAAAGGTTAAAAGTATTGAACTTGGATAATATTTGTTTTAAAGTCTTACAGAAGAAATGTCATAATAAAAATGAATCAGAGAAGTTCAACTATATGCTTATGGAGATTAAACCACTTTGATAACAAGATAGGCTGACATGATTTTGACTATTTAAGCTCAAAGGGAACAGATTGAAGGAGACTGATGAAGAACACTTAGCTTTTATTTCAATATTAAAAGCTAGAAATGACCTCCTTGAAGTTTGGGCAATGTTGTCCTAGCACAAGGACAAATGGCAGGGTCATGTGATTCACTATCAGCCTCTTAAGAGCTAGGGAAGATTTTTCAAATACTCACTCCACAGTGTGTAGAAAGTCTAAGCCCTTACCCTAAATTTTTGCAAATTCCCAGAGGCTCGTGTTTTCATCGTCACCTCTGGCCCTAATTTTTTTCTTCTGATGAATGACTTGAGTTTATGAACTTCACACTATTCAATATTGAATCCACCCTGATAGGGAAAGTAACCTATTTCTTTTATTTCCTTTACCCTCACCTATCAAGAAAATGACAGGGAATAAACATAGTCTGATTATAAAGGTCTTTGTATAGAAATGTTTGGGGAAACCAAAGATATTTACGTTGCAGAAACACAATCTTAAATTGTATATTAGACCTCCCTCTTCCAAAAGGTCATTTGGCCACTGTGGCACCAAATGTTTCACTGGCAAGACTCCTTGCATACAAGGCCTTGTGCCAACCAGCTGGCTCCCACTTTCTCCATCAAGCTCCTTTCCTTCCCCCTTCACCTCTAACACTGTCCCCAGGAACTAAAAATTCCTGTTATTTTTTTTTCAAAATCTTGTTATTTATTATGACTGGCACTTCAATTCCCCCTATTCCTTAACCTAGCACGAGGCCTGCATTAAAAGTCATCATGGAGTTCAGTTGAAAAATAGGGCTCATTAGCATATTAGCCCAGAAGACTGGCAAAGAATCTGCTGTGTTTGACTTTCTGGACATCTACATTCCTTAAAGATAGTTGTGATTTTGAAAAGCATTTCCCTTCTTTCTTATAATATTATCTGCTCAAAATACCAAGGAGTATCAAAGGTTTTAGACTCAAAAAAGTTGGAAGTTAATGACTACCTTGAGCATCTGTAAGTTTGCCAGGTTCACACTGGCCCCCAGGACATGGCCCATTGAAGGTATTTCCAGAGACCGCATTTGGGATGGGTGGACCATAAGGTTATCTCAACATGGCATCTTTATCCTTATCTTGTTATAGAACCTACATGTGAAGAGGAAGAATACAGGGAAGTGTCTTTTTGCCTTGTTAAGCAAATGGTCCTCAAAATGTCACGAACCCTCCCAACCTATTAGGAACTAATCAGAAGTTAATAGAGTTAATCGTGCGTTGAGATAGTATGCGTGAGCGGAGACCGAAAGAGTGAAACAATTTAGACCTCATATTTATTTATCACATAAGACACTTTGCTTTTTATTTCATGATAATTTGAAGAGAAAATTCCTGTTAATTTTCTTTCTTCATGCTGAGTTTTGAAAGTGTGAGCATATTAATGAGAAAAAGGAAGAAATTATTTAAGCAGGAAATGCCAGGAATAAACTGTCATCTGGAAATATTAAACCAAGGAAACTTAAACTGCTAACTTGAGAATTTTATTTTTTTAAGTTTCTTAATCACAGTCCAAAGACTTATTTATATACAGAATTTGAGACATTAAGTAAATATGTTGGATTGAGAGTCAGAACCCTTACTTAACCCAGTCTGTTTCTCTCAGTGAAGGTATACATTCACACAAATCATATCGATATTATCAACTTCAATGTCTTTTATTAACTTTATCAGTAAAAATTAATAGAATATTTTTCTAACATTTTATGCTTGTGATTATTGTGGTTATAGCTAACATGTTTGAGTGCTTCCTAGGAGAAGAGGTGAATACTTTAAATAGGCTGATTTATTTTTTATTTTTTTAACTTTTTATTATGAAAAATTTCAAACACATGCAAATATAGAACACCTTCTTGTACAAAAACATCAAATTTCTTTTTTTATTCATTCTCCTTAACATTTTTAATGAATTATTTTAAAGTAGATCCCAGACATCATATCATTTCATCTATAAATACTTCAGTGTGTATTTCTAAGAGGTAATGACCTTTTTAAAAGCCACAAAACCATGTCACAACCAATGAAATTTATAATAATGCCTTAATATCGTCTTATACTCAGTCCATGTTCAAGTGTTCCTGATTGTGGAAAAAATGTTCTTCCACAGTTGGTTTGTCCAATGCAGGATCTAGATAAAGTCTCTACATTGTATTTTGCTATTGTATCTTAAGTCCCTTATAATCCATAGTAATTTCCTCTCATTTTCTGTGTGTGTCACTTAATTTTTATTAATGTGGGAGATTTTTGGTAGAATTTAGAATTTCCCATTTTTGACCTTCATTGATTATGTCTTTGTGGTGTTGCTGAACACGTATCACTATCTCTTATATATTTTTCTGATAGGTCTAGAACTAGACTGGAATTAGATTCGATTTGAGAGGGGCAAGAATATCACAGGAAGTGCTCCATACTTCCTAATATATACCAAATTAGGAGACTCTTAATGACTGAATGTCCCACTTTTAAGGATTGATGAGTGGATTCAGGTGCAGCCAGGCTGATCTCATTCTTTTTGTGCACCTAAATCTTGAATACATCTGAAATTATTTCACTGTAAAGAGTGAAGTAGGAATCCAATTTTAAACCATCATTGATTAAGTGATCCATCTTTTTTCCAATGATATGAAATGACACCTTATTGTGTACTATTTTCATGAAATAGAGACATTTCAAGACTCAGAAAGTTCACCACCGACAGACCTTCACTGAAATAACTACCAAAAAATGTTCTTCATTGTGAATCCAGAAAGAAGTAAAAAGATGGAAGAAGTCATGATACACAAACAAAAGGCAAAACATCTAATGAGCATTGCTTATAAAAATATTATTTTAAAAATAATTAGGTCTAAAATTTTAGATAATAACAACATGGATGGGTATGTGTAGGGTTGCAGGGGCAGCAAGAAAGCAATAAAAAGTAAAAGTATACTAATGTTCTTCTATTTCTCAGGAGAAAATATATGCTGATTAATTTGAGTTTTTGAGAATAATTTAAACTTAAGTATGCATGTAACCACTTTAAGGAGAATTATCCTTACCACACTGGTTAAAATTTAAAAGTCTGACAATACCAAGAGTTGGAAACGATGTGAAGGAACAGTAATGCTCAAACACTTTTAAGCATAATATAAACTATTACAATCATTTTGAAAACAGTTTGATATTGTCTACTAAAGTTGAAGTTTCTCATACCCTGTGGCTGAGCACTTTTACTCCTAGATATATATACAAGAGAAATTCAAGTACATAGGCACCAACACGCATATACAAGAAGGTGCATAGTAGCAGTGTTCTTAACATTCAAAAACTGGACACATCAAATAATCAACAATAAAGCAGAAAACACATTGCATTATATTTAAGCAATAGAATGTTAAACAGCAATAAAGGTGAACTACGACAACATGGATGAATCTTAAAAACAATTTTGTACAAAAGAAGCCAGACATAAAAGAATACATGCTATTTCGTTCCATTTGTATTCAGTTCAAAAATAGGCAAAACTAAATTATCTTATTTAGATGTACAAATTAAGTGCTAGGAATTGATTACTTTGAAAGTTTCAATGGTGGCTGCATTTGGGGAGAGGGAGAAAGTTGTAACTGGGAAGGTATAGCATGTAATACAATATTATAAAGGAAATACAATGGAACCATGTGAAATAACAGAAAATGTACATATTGGTCTCTGCTCCTAGTTCCTAACACAGAGCTCCTAAATCTCTTCGAATTTCTTGGATGACAGGAGCATCTTTTGTTCTAATGAAGTGACTCTTGGTGGGCTTCTAAATAGCTTCAGGCTGAGGACTGGTCATCAGAAAGACTAAGCCATGATTAGATGCTCGGAGCTTTCAGCCCTACCCCCCATCTTCTGGGAAGTGGAGAGAGGCTAGAGAGTGGGTTAATGATCAATCATGCCTATGTGATGAAACTTCTATAAAAATCCCCAAAGCACAGGGTTTCGAGAGCTTCTGGGTTGGTGAACACGTCCACATGCTGGGAGGATGACGCACTCTAACTCCACGGGGACAGAAGCTGCTGCTCTTGGGACTCTTCCAGATCTTGCCCTAAGTATCTCTTGATCTGACTATTTATCTATATCCTTTGTTTCATCTTTTATTATGTAATAAATGGGCAGACATAAGTATTTCCCTGGGTTCTCTGAGCAATTCTATCAAATTATGGAACTCAAAGAGGCAGTTGTGGAACCGCAATTTCTAGCCAGTCAGGCAGAAGTACAGATGACAACCTGGGACATGTTATTGGCATCTGAAGTGTGTGTATAGGGGACTAGTCTTGTGGGACTTGAGCCCATAACCTGTAGGATCCAACACTGAGTTAAATTGTAGAACAGCCGCTGCTGTTGAAGAATTTCTCGATGTGTGGAACACTCATGCATCTTGGTGTCAGAAGTGAAGTGTGGTAGCAGTGTGAGAGTAAAGGAGAAACACAGGGGAAACACGGTTTTCCCTTTGTGCACCACCATTTCGGTTCATAAATAGAACATTTTGCCAGCATCCCACACGCTTCTTCCTATTCAAAAGAGCAAAGTATAAAGAATTCCAAACATATTGGCAATTCCCCAAAATGTGAGTGAGCTAAACTCATTTATTAAAATACATATTATTTGAGGGAGAACTGACATATTTATTACACTGAATCTAGCTGCGGAAGAATTAGTTATATTTTCCCTCCAAGCAGGTCTTCCTCACGATCTCCAGTAGAGCGCTAAAGTTTAATTCATTCTCCCATGTCATTCTCATGGGGTTCCACATTCTGTGTTTGATTTTCTTTTGTTTGGTGTTTTTAAAATGTCTAAGTAGAAGAGTTGGCATTTGTCCTATCTAAGTAAATAGTTGGCATTTATTCTTGTTACATTTCAAGCTTTGGGCTTTTATCTGTACTTTCAATCTGCGCTTGCTTCTCTCCCATCTCTATCTTCACACACATCACTGGTGGCCAGGACAGAGCTTCAGCTCTGTAGCATGCTGCGAGAGAGTCCCTTCAAAAATGACACATGATCCGTTCATCAAAAATATTTAAGAATAGTTGGGTAAATATATGTCGCTTTATCTAACCACACTGTTACATGATCTATATTTCTCCATTTTGTCTTCCAGAATATCAGGGAAAAAAATTAAAGTGCCTTTCTAAAATCCAAATAAAGTATAACCACCAGATTCCCCTGATTTAGTTATAAAGTAAATCTAAGAGAGAGAAAAAAAATCTGAAATTGGATTGACCTGACTTATTCTTAATGAAGTTATACTGGCTCCTTACAGCCATCATTTTCTTTTCTAAGTACTCATGAACCATCCATTAAATAATCCCTTTTGGAATTTATTGGCAGATTCTATTTCCCTGAGGTGTAGACTTGACCATGTGTCTGCTCTGGCCAATGGGAGGAAGGCAGGTAGAAGAGACTGCAGTAGGTGCAGGCATATAAGACATATAAGAGGCATTAAATGTTCACTTATTCCTCAGGTTCTCCTGCCATGACATCACCTATTCCAGGAATTGCTGGTCCAAAGAGAATGAGGGACACATGGTGCTGACTTGAACCAGACCCACAGCCTGAAGCAGAGTTGCTCCATCTGACCTGCACATCTGAGAATGAGAAAAATAAATGTTCGTTGTTGTAAGCCACTGAAATTTTTGAGGTTTTCTGCTGTGTAGCAAAAACTAATGCACTCTACTTTTTGAAATCTAGACAAAACTATTCGATCTACAGCCTTTCAGAATTTTCAGTGTTCTTCATGAATTCTTAAAGATTACAAATAGTATATATATACAATGGAATATTATTCCTCCTTAAAAAGGAATAAAATTCTTTTTGATAGTAGCCATCCTAATAATAAGTGTCAGGTGATATCTCATTGTGGTTTTGATTTGCATTTCTCTGATGATTAGTGATATTGAGCATCTTTTTATATACCTGTTTGCCATTTGAACACAATGGGACTTTTTGAGGTGAGGAAAATGTTCTATACCTTGATTTTTGGTAGCAGTTCCATAACTGTGTACATTTGTCAAAACCCATTGAACTATATACTTTCAAGAGGTGAATGTTACTATACGTAAATTGTAGTTCAATAAACCTGAATTTTTTTTAAGAAAAGGAATGCAATTCTGTAATGCTACAACATGGATGAACCTTAAAAACATTATGTTAAGTGAAATAAGCCAGTGACAAAAAGACAAATATTAAACGATTCCACTTATACGATGTACTGGAGTAGTAAAAATCAGAGACAGAAAGTAGAATGGTGGTTGCCAGGGATTGGGGACAGGTGGTGGACAGGAAACAGGGACTTGTTGTTTAATGGGTGTGGCATTTCGGTTTGGGAAGGAGCAACACTTCTGGAGATGGATGGTGGCAATGGTTGCACAGCAATAGTAATGTATTTTTAAATGGTTAAAACGGTAAATGTTACATATTGGAACCTTAGGTTGGGTTCCCAGAAAAACAGATTTTTGACACAAGGACTTAAGTTTAAGTCATTTACTTTACTTGGGAGATAAAGCCACGAAGCTCAAGTGAAGATGTAAGGAAAGTGAATCAGGGAAAACAAACCGCCAGTGCAAGGGACGTCAATGAGCAGGCTCCAGCAGTGGGCACCTGTTGCCTGAGCAACTATGTGGACCATGACTTATAAGCATCTCTGGAGGCTGGGGAGGTTGCAGCATCTATTACTGACTCCCATTCCGCATTGCTTGAGACTTGCCTCTGGGGGCATTAACTCCCCTCCCGCTTTGTCCAGTGAGACAGAGAAAGCCATCACACGGAGAAGAAGAGAGGCTTGGGTGCTTGAGGTGGGAGGCTGGCAGCACGCTGGAACCGTCCACCTTAGCTGCAAACTCAGATGGGTCCCTGGGATATGGGCAAAGCACCAACATCTGCTATGATGATATGACAATTTTAACTCCCCAGGGGGTAATTCAGCTGGGCAATTGGGAGCTCTAACTTCTCCTGATGCACCTTGGGTTTTAGGCAACAAGGTACTGTTTATTCCACTCATTCCAATTCAATCTTTCCATCTTCTTGATAAGAATGGTGAAAAAGGAGAAGAGTCATGTCTTATTTTCATCATTTGTTCATCGTATGTCATCCACCTCAACTAAATTCTATTCTCCCACTAACTCATACTAGAAAGTTCAAAATGCTTTGTATTTTTGTGGCTTTCTCATTCTTCCCTATTTCACGACCCCACCACTGCCACCTGTTTCCATGAGCAAGAGAGACAGTTCCGAAAGTCTGAGTTGCTAATTCCAGTCTGTTTTGACAGCAATGGTCAAAGCCTTGTGTGTGTGTGTGTGCCAGAAAAATACTAAAAATTCCTGAGAATTCTCGACGCATATCATTTAGATAGAGTTGGCTTCGCAGAATTTTAAAATTTTGAACTTGGGTTCACTGACCTAGTAGGTGAGGAGAAGGTCCTCACTTTGGGAAACTGTTCCAGTTTGCAGACTCTCCTGGGGATTCATATTGCAGGTTGGTCACTAATGGGGGAAGGGGGGACCGAACATTTTATAATTAACTTCTCACAAGAACAACTTGTTCTTTAAATTCAGAAGCCAAGAAACTTTGAATAGAATCAGTTTAGAGGGACTGGGTCGGTTTAAAAAAAAAAATCAAATGGAGCAATTCTTATTCAGTCAGAACCCAAATCCTGTCTAACTTTATTTGCATCACACTTGTTGGCACAAATCGCCTGGCGATGGAAATAAAAGGGCTTGTGTAAAAGGTCTGGGAATAAAAACAACGGGCATAAGAGAGAAGGAAAAGAAGAGTGAGAGGAGACAGCAAGGGGAACGAGGGCAAGAGGAGAGAAAGAGGGCAAAGGGAAGGAGGGTTTCCCCAGAGAATATCTGCACTGGAAGTTGCCTTAAAGAACAGATCGTTTAACCCTTACTTTAATGGTGAGATTATTGAGACACAGAAAACCTACCTTGTGCTGTGTCACTCATCTAGTTAATGACAAAGCCTGTAGCCATGGTCTCCTAATCCTTGTTCAGTTTTTTTTTTTCCTTCCTCCTCCCCCCACATGCAGGCTCATTCATTTTTTTTTAACATTCATTAATTTTTAATTGGGTTAACTCATGAGAATAGAAGCGATTGCCTTCTAGAAAAAATTGAGGGAAAGGTTTGGTTGCATTTGGATGAGTAGGAAAAAAAAAAAAAACAGGAAATTTTCAGCCAAGTATCTGACTGACATAGTTATTTGCCTACACGTAATTATTTGCCTACCTGAAAACTAAACTTTGTATTTTCTTCTGGTTGGAAGCTGTTCCCCCAAGATCCAATGTATCTAGCACAGAAACTCCTTCAGGACAGATTCCAAAGCTCCGTCAGTTGCTCTGGGACCTGGTTACTGTCCTTAGCCATCCTGCCATGATTCATCCCTAGCCTAGCCTCCAAGGAGTGATGGGATTTCCAGAAGGGAAGAGAGTGAAGCTGATAGGACTTCCATTTTAATCTTCTAATCTTGCACTAAGGTATACGTGGGTCAGCATGTCACACACATACACACAAAGTCAGTCATATAAAACATGACATGCTCAAGGATTTTAGCCTTTTAGCCCTTTTCACCCATATCTACTTCGTATGCCAGTTAACATCTGTAGGCTAGGGAGTGGGGGGAGGGGGAAGTACTGTTCTAACTAACAAAAAGTTCCCTGAAGCAGGGAAATGAAGGGCCATTGCCTAGAATTACTCCAATAGGACATTCTGAGTGTCTGACACCCTGTGACGGGTACTCAGAATCTGGTTCTATCTAACAAACTATGGGCAGTGACACCCAGACAGCCTTTTGCGGCAGTAGCTATGCTTGGAGGCAATGGTTAGTTGGTGGAGAAGTTGGAAGTATAAGTTCAAGGGGAAGTGGATCAGAGGAGAGACAACTTTGGGGTGCTGTTTTCATAAGGGGAAGCATGAAGTTTAGGGCACGAGCTTTGTTGCTGAAGAACCTCAGAGCCTGAGCCGCAGTAGATGTGGGTTGGAGATTCTGGCCTGGGATGCAGTGCGAGGTGGAAGGGAACACAGACAGCAGACACAGTCACAGACACAGTCCTACAGGCTCTGCTGCCCTTCACCCAGGAAGCAGCAGCCCAAGCAGGGGGTGGGGGTGGGGGTGGCTGCTCTCACAGAGCAGGCCCGGAGGCAGCTGCGGTGGGGAGACACTGCCCTCAAGTGGCTTGCGGGCTGGGGATCCCAGTGAGGAGTCAACAGCCAACTCAGTCTGGGACATACCCCAGAAGGGAATTAAATGGGGGACATGGAAAATTCTGAGGTCATAGAGGTGGCAACTGTGAGCTAACAAATTCCTGTGTTGATGTGAGCATGGTGTGCCCACGAGGCGGAGAGGCCTGGGAAGAGGCCATCCTCTCATTCCTCTTCCTACACGCATGCTCCACCTCTCTCCAGCATCCCCTGATTCCAGCTCCACAGATCGAAAACATCATTTCCCGACTGCACTCTTGCTTTCCACAGCTGTACAAGTTATACGCTACTTACAACTGTGCGTATTGTGTACATTACACAATTGCAGAGAGCTATTCCCCTCATAGACAGCATAGAGTTGTATCATTATTGTCAATATTTGTGACAAATGGCTGTAAGGTGACAAGATTCAGGAGCTTTTCTCTAATTTGCACAGAGTTGCCATATTGGCTAATAGAGGGCTTACCCCAGAGTTCCTTTAGGGCAAGCTTTTGTTCCAGGTTTGGTAAGCCCAGGAGATACCCGGATGAATTACCTCAGAAGAGACCCACCACTAGGATTGAAGCTAACCTGGAGGAGCCATTAGACTTTCTGACATTACTTAGCAGTATGGGTTAGGGAAAGTGTGCAGAAAAAAAATGAGTGGATTCTTAGCAATTAACTGTCAAGTTATGAGATGGTCTGTAAGGACAAATTCACCTCATTCAGGTACTAAAAGTTCCGAACTGATAGCTCTGAGAGCAGAAATCGTGTTCTATTCATCTCCGTGCAGTCTTAACATAATGCCCATCACCTAGATGTTTGTTGAGTTGAATTTTGTTGAATTCTTCTTTCAATTAAGGTTATCAATAAGCATATCAATAGCAGACAAATTAAGGGCTTTACTATCTTTCATTAGAATATAGTCCCAGGATGTAACACAAGCAGTTTGAGTCTTTTCTCTGTGTCACAGCTTGAGCCGGGTTGGAAGACCATGCAGGATAGAGGAACATACCAGGAAGAAAAATGAACAATTGTCACGTACCTACTATGTACCGAATGCTCTGTTCTCACTATCTCTGTTGAGGGTTTGGTGCAGGATTTGGGAATTTTAATCTAACCTCCACTCTCTTCCCCACTGAGGGTTATAAGCAAGCAAATTTACTCACAAGGGACAATAACCAAGTGGTAAACAAAGGAACATTCTGGAAATAGCACCTTCCATTCTACCCCGTACTGAACAGGAGGTTGGAGAAGCGAACTTAAGAAGAGGTCTCTTGGTTCTTCCTCTCCTGATCTAAGGTGGTCAGTTTCCCCAGAGCAGATCTAACTTGATTAACCACTCGGTTCCCAGTAGAGATGCTGGAACGCAGAGAGAATGTATGAGGTAGGCCTCATACCTCATAAAGACGGGAAATGAAAAGAAAGAAATGACTAACCCATCTGAAGGACCTAGGCCCTCCTTCTCAATTGACCCCATTGTATTGGTTATCTATTGCTGTGTAACAAATTATTCCAAAACCTAGTGTCTTAAAACCACAACATTTATTATCTCGCGGTTTCTGTGAGTCAGGAATCAGGGCATGCCTTGACTGGGTCCTCTGGCTCAGGGTCTCTCACACAGCTGCTGTTCAAATTCTTGTGAGCTGTTGGACTGAGGGCCTCAGTCCCTTGTGGAGTTTTTTTGCCGGAGGCTACCCTCAGCTCTTGACACACAGACCTTTCTATAGGGCAGTATATAACATGGCAGCTTGCTTCATTAGAAAAAGCAAGTGGAAAGAGCCAAGGACAGAATGTGCAAACAGGATGGAAGTTACAGTATTTTTAAAAATTTAATCCCAGCAGTGATATTTTTTCAATTTGGCCATATTCTATGTATTATATAAAAGATATTTAGGAAATTCAAATATATATGGAAAAACAACTTACTCCTAAATAAACAATGGGAAAGAAGAAATCAAAAAAGAAATAAGAAAATACTTTGAGATGAATGAATATGAAGATACAATATACCAAAACTTAGATATGCAGCTAAAACAGTCATTAGAGAGAAATTTATAGATATAAATATCTATATTAAGAAAGAAGAAAGATTTCAAATCAATGATCTAACCTTCCACCTTAAGATACTGGAAATAGATCTAAACCTAGCAGAAGGCAGAAAATAGTAAAAATTAGAGTGGAAAGTAATAAAATGAAATGAAATCGAAAAACAATAAACAAAGTCAATGAAATCAAAAGTGGGTTCTTTGAAAAAATTAATAAAATCAACAAAACTTTAGCTTCACTGACCCAGAAAAAAAAACCAGAAAACTCAAATTACTAGAATTATAAGTGAAAGAGGGAACATTACAACCAACATTACAGAAACAATATTGATTATAAGGGAAATGTATGCAGAACGCATGGGATTATATGCAAAAATTTGGATGACCTGGATGAAATGGATAATATTTTAGAAAGACACAAACTAACAAAATTGGCTCATGAAGAAATAGACTATCTGAATAAATCTGTAACAAAAAAAGATATTGAAATAGTAATAATGTATTTTTAAAATACTAACCACAAAGAGGTGGTAAACACAGAAGAGAACATACAGATGTCAAATTATAATGTATACCTGAAAATTATATAATTGTATTAACCAATATTACCCCAATAAACTTAATTTTAAAAAAAAAACTACCCACAAAGAAAAGCTGAAATGGGCAGTTTCTGTGATGAATTTTACCAAATATTTAAAGAAGGCTTAACATCGATTCTTCACAAACTCTTCCAAAAAGTAGGAGAGAACAAGTCCCAACTCAGTCTATGAGTTGGGACTTGTTCTCTCCTACTTTTTGGAATATCAAAACAAGACAAAAACATCACAAGAAAACTACAAACCAATAGCTTTTATGAATATATATGCAAAAATCATCACCAAATACTAACAAACCAAATCTGGCAAAATATTTTTAAAAATTATAAACTGTGACCAAGTGTGATTTATCCTAGGAATGTAAATATGTGTCAACCAAGAAAATCAATCAATGTAATATAAATTAATGGAAAGAGGGAAAAAAAATCACATGATTATCTCAATTGATGCAGATAAAGCATTAGACAAAATCCAATACTTTTCATGATTAAAAAAAAAAGTCAACAAACTAAGAATAGAAAGAAACTTCCTCAATTTGATAAAGGGCATCTATGAAAAAAGTTAATATTATACTTAATGGTGAAAGACTGGATACTTTCCCTCTAAGATCAGTAACAAGGCAAGATACCCGTTTTCACCACAGCTATTCAACGTGGTACTGGAGGGTCTAGCCAGGGCAATTAGGCTAGAAACCCCCTTTCAGTCCGCTGCAGGCAGCTACAGGCAGGCTAGAAAAGTATCTGGGAAGAGGTGTAGGATAACCACATCTGTTTTAGACTAATCATGAGTCATCCCCAGGGCCAGAGGAGAACTACATTCTACTGAAATGCAGTTGAGTAAATCAGGGTTCTGTCAGCAAGAAAAGGTGGGTAGAATGGCTATTGGATAAGCAACCAACAGTGTTCACCAGGCTGTGCCAGCCCTGGGGAGTTCTAGACGAATAACACATAGCCCCACGTGACTCAATGCAGACTTTCCTCTCATGGTTGTAGGCCCTCTCTTCTGCTTGAGTCAGACAGGACAAGACAAATGGCGCAACCCTGAGCAGCCCACCACTGACCACCACCAGTTTCCAGAAAGGGAAGCCACTCTGAACGGGGCTAGACTTCTAGAGTCGTCCAGCTGCTGATGCACATGCTCCCCCTTTACATCCACTTCCCTTTAGCACATTCTGCACTGAGTTGTCAGAGAGATCTTTCCATAACATAATCATAGGAGGATAGTAATGTCATCCCATACCCTGACTGAAACCATTCAATGGCTAAAATATTATATGTTCCAGCTTCCCTACATGTCCCAACTTTCTTATATGCCCCATCTTCCCTTGTGGCTAGATATGACCATGTGACTAAGTTCTGAAGTCCTTGCCAATTAGATTTAAGCAGTGTGTGGTGTGATAGTTCTGGGAAGTCTTGTAAAACGGAGAGCATGAGACCCTCTCTATTCTCCTTCCTGCTTGCTGGGATTTGGACATTAGAGCTGGAGCTGGAGCAGCCACTTTAGACCCTGAGTTGCTATGCCAAGGTCGGTAGAAAAGCAAGCTAGAAGAAGCCTGGATTCTGATGACCACGGAGCTCTCATATGAGCCCTGAAGTCCTTACCTTCAGACTACTTTTAACATGGGAGAGAAAGAAACTTCTATTTATTTAAGCCACTATTTTAGTTTTTTTTTTTCTGTCACGTGCAGCCAAACCTGATTATAATACAATATTGATTCATATCCTTACAAATAGTAGATTCTTAATAAACATTTGCAGAAGGAAGGCAAGCAGGCAGGCACTGGTTGAGAATGTAAGTGCTATATATGATAAACCTATCAGCAAAAAAGCTATGAGTCCAGAAGACAGAAAAATTGATCCCGACTAAAGTAATTGGGAAAATTCTTGAATTGAATCTGTTGACTTATTTTATTGCAGCCATAACTCCGCGTATGTCTCTTTGATGGCACTACCACCCTATATTGTTGATGCTTATTGTAAAAAGGATATTTTTAAACATATGGAGGGTATGAAATGAAAAGTAAAAATCTCCCTTCTTGCCTGTTTCCCCAAAGCCAAGCTTCCAGAAATAACCAGTTATCCTGTATGCTTCCAGAAATGTTCTCTGCATATGTAATCATATATCTTATGTCACTCTATATGTATAAATAACTTTTGTTACTCTCATTAGATATTACTCAGGCTGTCACACCCCCTGTTTTTTTTGTTTTTGTTTTTGTTTGTTTTAAAAAGACCCAGGCTGCTTACAGGGTTCTGTTTTGGAGTTTATTGTGTTTTAGACAGCAAGCCACATTAGAAAAGTATCTGGGAGTTCTGTGCTTGCTCAAATTTGAAGTTTTGGAAGCTACAACAGGTGCTTAATAAAAGTGTTGCTTAATGAATGCTGAAGAAACACTTGAAACAGCCCTGAAGGACAAGTGGCAGAAGTGGAATTTTCCTCACTAATAAGCTGTTCTTTGAAAGACAGCCTTAGGGTCACTGGACACATCATGGTTCTGTCCCTGAGTCTCCTCAAGACTTTTCCACAAGCCACAAGCAGTGATGCTTCAGAATGGGGAGCATCTGGAGTGCTAAATGAGCTAAGTTCCTCAGCTGGAGCTCACGGTGCTGCCCAAGACCCAGAAAAGAAAAAAATTAAATTAAAAGAGCCAGGATCTTAAATTAAAGCTGTGCTGCCTCCCTGAATCCCCCAAAGCTGTCCCTTGGGGTCTCATTAAAATGCAGCTTCTGAGAAGGAGGAAGGGGAAGGCTCCTTCCAGGCCAGTCTGAGGAAAACAATAGAAATTTAAATTATTATTATTATTATTATTATTTTCACCATGAAAACGGTGTTAAAAAGAGATTCAAGGCAGATCACAAGACTGTTGAGCTACGGGCACGCCCACTGAGAAAATTTGTGTCTGGAAATAAAACTTGAGACACAATAAAAGGAAAAATATAGCTACTCCTAGTCCCCTTTTCCAAAATTCTTTACCGTTTTTAGGTTTTGCCCACTTTTAGTTTTTATTTATTGATTAAAACCCAATTTTAACAAAACTGACGGGACATCAGGTTTGCTTCATAAAATTCAAATAGGTTTGAATAGAAATCTGTTACTACCAGGTACAGCGGAAGTGTGTATAACAACCTGGATCGTTGGTTCTTTCCCTCCTTTGCCCTCTCCTCCCCTCATTGGCATCCCCCACTCCTCCCCGCTTCTCTGGAACCTATCCTGCTCTTAGGAAGAATTGAAGGCAGCTCTCCTCTAGTTGAACATAAAGTCAACCCTACCCACGAGTGTTCTCCTATTTTTTGCCCCAAACTAGTAGCTACCCTCTGAGAGAGGCAACTGGAGTTCATTAAGTGTTGGCTGAGTGCTATGGAGGAAAATCTACTTCAGTGGAAAACTGTGCATTATCTAGACTCTAAAGCAGGGGTCCCCAAGCCCCAGGTCACAGACCAGTACTGGTCCACGGCCTGTTAGGAACCAGGCCACACAGCAAGAGGTGAGTGGTGGGCAAGGAACAAAGTTTCATCTGTATTTGCCGCCGCTCCCCAGCGCTGGCACCGCCGCCTCAGCTCCACCTCAGATCATTGCGCATTAGAGTCTCATAGGAGCACCAGTCCCTGGTGCCAAAAAGATTGGGGATCGCTGCTCTAAAGGACAGTCCTGGGGTTATTTCGTTTTATGAAAGGTGATTTTACTTCCTGAAAAATTGCAGGTAACTGATAGCAATGCAAAATCATTTTTGTCTATAGACAGGTAAATTCTGTCTTGTAAGAGTTTCCATTGACATTCAGTTGAACCCACCATTTTATTGCAAGCAGTAAGCAGGACTGCCCTTTGTCCAGGAGGAAAATATCCTCAAGGCTGCTTGCTACAATCACAATCCTGAGAAATGTCCTTGCATTTCTGGCATACCCAGAAAGACATGTAGGAGCACAAGAGACACGAGGAAAACTCTTTCTCTCAACAATGCCACATGGTTGGATGAAGAAAGCAGGCCACAGAACTACACATATGGTAAATCCTGTTTCTGTAAAATTGGACAATAGATAGATAGATGAAAGAGAAAGAGAGAGAGAGAGAGAGATACAGATATCTGAAAGGATGTTTACCAATAAGTTAACAGTGGCTGTCTCTGGGTGGTAGAAAGTCATGTGATTTTTAAACTTTTCTCCTCATATCTGTGTGTATTGTTTGAATTGATTTCAATAGGAAAAGTAATTTTTACAAAAATCATAAAGTTATTCTTTAAAAAACTGGGTTGGATCCCAGTCCAGCGTGAATTGCAAGGTTAATTCACACTTAGGAAGCTAGGTTGATAAAATGCAGAAGCAAACCACAGAAAAGAGGTTGAGCATCCAACAAAATGTGGAGGTAGGAGATAACCAGAAAACTGGGCACTGACACACATTTGCTAGTGGTTATGCCAAAGACAAGGGAACAGCCAAGGCCGTGATCGAATGCATTTTGACATTTGGGAAGCCTCACTCCGTGGTGAAAATCCAGGAATAACCAGGATTTCCACCACGGAGTGAAAAATCATCTCAGCAGATCCTGCCCCTTCATAATGACAAATCCAAATCAGGCAGACACAGAAAGATAAATCAGGGTTTCTCCCATTAAGTCAGTGTCTTTCTATATCTCAGGGCTAAACGAGGTCACTTTTCAAATATAGTACCACCCTGTGACAATACAGCTTGTTAGGATACGCATAAGTTAAAACATGAATGGCAAAAGCATTGTGATTCCAGACAAATTTATGAGTTTCACTGTAATATCTGATGCCTTTTAAATGATAATAGGTTTACTAGCAAAAAAAAAAATTGAATTGTAATCATTTAGATTGCTAAGGTAAATTCGCCTGCTTTGAAAATGACATTAAGTTAATGGCATTCTCTTTCAGGGGTCCTGGCTTTTAGGGGATCAAAGCAGTTTTTCCTGATTGTTTCTGAGTGTGGCAATTGTTAATATAAAGTTGCCAGAAGGTTCGGTCCCAGCCTTGTCCCAGAAAAGTGGTGGCTAATCACTCTGAGCTGGGGCACAGTGGAGCCATTGGTGGGATTAGGGGAGCTAGAGCTGGAGTCTGCCTTCAGCGTTTCCTAGCCTCCAGATTTTGAGAAGAACTGGAGTTTGAGTTGTCAGGAGGGTTGTCTGGAGAGCTGGAAGTTTAGCCAGCAGACAGGGAGCCAGTGGAAAGGAGCCAGGGAACCAGGGGGAGAGTCAGAAATAAGCGCAGGCTCTCGCAGCCAAGATGGAGGTACAGGTGCAACGTGCGGTCAGCGGGCAGAGAAGCAGCGCTCTGACAGGTGCTATGCCAGCCACACACTCTGGCCCTAGCGATCTGGTCCTTCCAGTGGCCATGGGCCTGGCAGTGTTGGCTCCACAAGCTCCTGGCCTTGTGCAGCAGCTCAGAGAGGAATGGTAACAGGTGCGGTCTTGAAGGCCCTGTCAGCTCTCACATCTGCCCATCGACATTTTGTCGTAGAGGCGCTTTCTGTGAGCAGCTCCCAGGAGCATCCCCAGGCCAGGGGCTGTGGAGCAGGGCAGCTGCTGCTCCCTGACCAAAATACATATGACATGCCCAATCCACTGAAAATCTTGATTCAGTGGCTCCAGCACCACTTCTGCTCTGCTGCTTCTTTAGGGGAAGGCTGATAATTTCATTCTCATGGTTAACTGAAAAAATGCAAAATGTCCTATGAAAATCAGAGAAGTCCTGATTTGCTGTCTTCCCAGTTTTAGTTTTTTTTTTTTTGTTTTTATCATAAGAGCACTATGTATGCTTTTATTCTTACTGGTATCCTCGACTCGGGGACATTTGACAAATGTCTTCTCTACAGGAGAAGCTCATTTCAGACAGAAACCCATCCAGGAACACACAGCTCCTTCCGCAGAGTAAACAGCAGCATCTCTTTTGCGGACTGAACAGCTGAAACCCAGTGTGTGTCAGTCAAAATTGGCCCCTTCGCCCTGAGTGTGGCCAGGACGAGTCTGGATCCTTAGACGGCCCTCCTTCTGTAAGAAGGATATCCTGCCCCACAAATTGTCCTTTCCTAAAAGCTAGAACATCTATTATGCATTTCAAATACTTTCATGCCTTTTAGGTAACTAAAAGGCATCCCACAGAGATAGATGGTCTGTCTGGCAAGACATTAACATGCTCATCAACTCTGGCCCTCTTTGGGGCTTGTCTGTAAGCTGGAAAGAACACTCTGAAACTGCCCCACGTAGTAATAGAAAGGGCGGTATGGGAAGGAGGAATTGGGACAGATTGTGCTACAGTCATGAAAAACAAATTTCTCTTTCCTAAAGCGGGTTAATACTATGCAGTCTCCGATTGTTGTCTGCTCACTAGAAGTGTGTGTGTGTGCGTGTGTACATGTGTGCATACATTTTTCTCACTGTGTTGAAATGTTTTCCAGGTTTTGCATGTTATTTAACTTCTGACATATTTATGCCTTGTCTCCCCAGCTAGACTGTAGGAACCCTGAAAGCAAGATTGGGGTTAAACCTCTGCACCTCTGTGGTCAGGTGGACGGAAACAAATAACATGGCAAATTAAAGTTAATCTTCTGAACACAAGGCTCGTTTGGCCTGCTCTGTCCTGATTAGGAAAAAAAGGTGTTTTTGCCAGGAAAGCTAGGCTTAGAAGTGAACCACAGCGACTGTGCCCATTGAAAACTGATTTATTGTACTCCAGTGGATCCAGGAGGCAAGGGAAAAGTGTCCGCCAGCCCCTCGCAGAGTCACTGTGCATTCGACTTGTGGAAGCAGGGCAACTCAGAGTGATCGATAAATCTTTCTTTTCTAAATTTTCTGAGTAAATGAGATGAAAAGGGGCTTATTTTTATCAACCCTCTTTCCTTTCTCTTCTCTATACCTAACAGCACACACTTTCCCATTGTTTAAGATCGTCAATGAGTATAGAAGTTACGTATGAGAATGGTAGGAAGACAAGCGTCAGGAGACCTAGTTTGGGATCCCAGACTCATTTACTACCTGTGTGACCTTGGGTAAGTCACAATGCACATTTACTACTGGGTGATCCAAGGAGTGGCCCAATAAGTCAACACACGATCCTGGAGGATCTCTGAATGTGGAATCTTAAATCCTAGCCAGAGGCTGGCAAACTATAGTCCATGGGCCAAGTCCAGCCCACCACCTGTTTTAGTAAATAAGTTTTATTGGCACACAGCCATGCCCATCATTTACATATCATTTCACGCTACAATGGCAGAGTCGAGTAATTGCTATAGAGGCTGTGTAGCTCAAAAGATGAGTATATTTACTATTTGGCCTTTTATAAAAAATGTTGGTGCACCCTGTTCTAGAATCATGAGCTAATTCCTGTTGACCTTGAATTCCAGTCCCCACATATAGTTTTCACATCAGCAAAGCCTGGGGTGCTGCAGAGAATAACTAGTCATCAAATACTTTAGAGATAGAATGCCACATAAGAGCACCATCTCACCTAGGAGCGCTAAGGAGCTTCCTCCTACAGAAATCCCACATTCTCCAGCCTCGCAGAGCAGAGAGTGGGCAACCGCCCGAAATGCTGAACACTCCTCATCTATTATTGATGCTACTGCAGAGCGGAGGCGGGAGCGGCACAGGGCAGCTCCAGCCAGCACTGATGTCTCTGCCACCTGCATTTCTTCCTGTTTTATTTCTCTGAGTTTGAAGAAATCAACCAATGCGATAATGTGGTTGAAAGGCAACAAGTGTGCTAGGATCCCTCTTGTATTTGTAGGAATAAGACGCTTTCTCTATGGGACCTAAACAATTGGAAAATATTTCTTTACTAGTTCAGGGCGTGTTACTAAGGGCTAGAAGAAGCCTTGGGCCATTTCTAGGTTCAATCCTCTTATTTTATAGATGAAGAACTGGAATCCAGGGAAGCTGAGCAATTGGCTGAGGGTCATCCAATTGGTTAAAGACAGAGCCAGATTAGAGTCTAGTCCTCTCTTTCTAGGGCCAGTGCTCTTCCTACTGCAGGAAGCTGGTGCTCCCTGCTCCTTCCGCCTCAGCCTCTCTCTTTCTTCATTTTTCTATGCCCGCATGCATCAATCAGCTGCTGTGAAGCCACCGAGAAACCTAAGAGAGCACAAACCAGCCTCCTCCACCCGGAAATGGCTCCTCTGCCTGCTGCCTCCCCATGGATTTCAAGCCTCTGTGGGTGTAGAAGAATTTAAGTTCGAATAATGACAGGGAACTGTGTGAATGTTCCTGGTGACTGATGTTCCTGCTGCTCGCCCACTCCTGACTGCCTCCCGCAGCCTCAGCCAGAACCGGGAGGCATCACCAAAGCCCCGTGGGCCCAGCCAAGTCACCAGGGCACCGCCTCCTCCTGCATGCTCATTCTGCAGTGCCTGGCTTTGCCTCCCCATCATCTGGCATTATGGGATCAGTGCCAGTAACTGAGTGATGAATTAAGGGTGGAACCCTGTTATGTCTCCAAAAATATCTTCTCCTATGTTTTAAATTCCTCTGGCATTTGTCATCCTATCTGCTCATTTACCTTATAATGCCTGGAGTTTTAGGTTCATTTCACAGTACCATATCATATCTCTCCAACTAGATAGGTAAGCTCCTGGGAAAGTAAGCCTATGTCACCTGGGTCATTTTTCTCCTGCAAACTGCTGCACAGTGAAGAAAGCATGACTTCACTACATATTGACTGGTCAAAAGGCTTGGTTAGGTCTCCAAAACTTTCAAAATTCCCAGAATCAGAAATTGTCTCTATAACTCATATCTTGGAATTTTGGCTTGGGTGGGCTTGGGTGGCCTTGGCCTCAAGATACCCAAGTAGAAGAGAGAAGCCAGGAGTAAGTAGATCTGTGGCCAGGTGAGGCCCCAGACATGCCAACCAAACTAGAGGCTTGTGGTGAAGTAGAAGTCACCTGGATAGTATTGACATCCAAGGAGGCAGGGATCTCTAGCCAAGAATGACAAATGGCATTCACCTTGATGGCCAATGCTCATCCTTAAGCGTGTCTCCTTAGAGTACTATGTAGAAAAAGATTCTGAGGCTGCACCCCGAACAGTGGGAAAGATTGCCAGCCTCTTGGCACTGATTGCATGGGCCCAGGGGAGGGGAGAGCGCATGCAATGGCCATCTCTGGACAGTGTCGAGAGGTTAGAGTTGGGTGAATGGCATAATTCATGGTTCCAGGAGCTCCTCCTGTGAGGTGCAGAACCACATCCAGAAGTGAAGATGAAGAAGAATGGTCTCCACTTCATGCCAGAGTGAGCTGGCCTAGTCCAGGACTGCAGTGGACAACTCAGAACAGCTCTCATTTGGGACACCTGTAGCACACAGCAGGACACAGAGAACGTGACACACACCATCACGAAAATGAAGTGAAAGGAGATGTGCCTCAGGGAAGGCTTGGGCTCTCTGGGTTCACCTCACATACCCCAGGTACCGAGCTCTTGGCTACCAGACCAATTGCAGACCCCACTCATTAGCGGAGCTGAACATTTTAATATGATGGCAGCCTGCTCAGATGTGCATGTGAGGCAGGGCCTCAGTGGGCGAGCAGTGCTGCCAAGGACAGGAATTAATAAGCACTGACATCCCGTTTGCATCTTTAAGCTCGGTAAGCACAATGGCCTCCCAGCCTCCAGGTTTATCCTACTCCACTTCATTATTACTCATGCTGCCAGAATATTCTCTCTAAAGTGCACATTATTTCCTGGTAGCCCCTTGTTAAGATTCTTCAATGACTCTTCTTCATCTATGGCACAAAATCTAAGTTCCCTAGCATGGCATGGTGGGACCTCCATAATATATATCTTCTGTCTACTTCTCCAGCCTGATAAGTGTCCTTGTTTAGCTGGGGACCATGGGTCATGCTGGATGGTCTTTGCTAACAGTGTGATTTATGCTGGGGGGCTTTGTGTCACATGGTATCCGCTTAGCCTTTACAGGGACTGAAGACTAAAATTAGCTATGCAGGTGACCAGCCATGTTACTAAGCCCCAGTAAAAAACTTTGAACACCAAGGTTCAGGTCAGCTTCACCAGTCGGCAATATTCTGTGCATATTGTCATATTGTTGCTGGGAGAAATTGGTGCTCTTTGCTGTCCTCTGAGGAGACAGCAGGACAGAACATCCGGAAACTGCTTGGTGTCTCTTGGACCCTGCCTGTGTGCCTCTCCCTACACCGATTTTAAGCTGTGCCCTTCTGCTGTAATAAATATAACCATAAGTGTAATTTGCTGAGTTCTGTGAATCCTTGAAGCAAATTATTAAAACTAAAGGTGGCCTTGGGCCCCTCAAACCTGCAGTTGGTATCAGAACAGAGAGTGGAATTGGAGAGTCTTGAATTTGCAGTTTTGTACTCTAATAAACACTATGGCAAGAAACATCCTTATTCCTGCTTGGACAATGGTATGTTTGGACAGTGGTATGTTTGAACAATAGTATGTGTCTTTAGTAAAATTTCCTAGAAGTCAGTTGCCAAGACAATGTTTTTGAACGTGTTCAATTATAATAGATAACACTACCCCCGGACCCCCAATAGTCTACCCAGGTGATACAGGTTGAGAAGTCTTTTTCTCGTGTTATCAACCCCCCACCCCCATCTAATAGTATATATTTTTTAAAAGCTAACCTACAAAACAACGTCTATTGTGTTGATCTATGTTTTTAAAATTGTTAGTGAGATTGAGTATCTTTTCATATTGTGTTTTGATCATTTATATTTCTTTGGTGAATTTTTGATTTTTGTCCTTTCCTGTTTTTCTACTGTGATTCTGTTTTTCTCTTAATCACTGATAAAAGCTCTATCTATATCAGAGATCTTAACCTCTTGCCTTTGACCTGAAATGCTTAAAATCAGAAATCATACTGGCCTTCGGAGAACTGCTCTTCTCAAACGTCAAAGGAGTGTTTCTGCACGGGTGAGAAGTTATAAACCCCAAAGGTAAAACCATATTTCTGTTAGGTCTTAAAGCTCAAACTTGTGTTGCCTAGTAGGATTTAAATATACTGACAAGAAAGATCAATTATTCTGCCTGAGTTTAGGGATAAATAATTTCATGAGAAATGGTAATTCAACAACTGAATTATTACAGCAAAAATGGGGTCAAACCACAGAGCTCAATGTAAAGCTTTACTGTGGCTTCATCAAAATGTATCATACCAAACTCACAGTAAGTTGTCTTGTACGAAGAGGATACTGTTTAACTCGTGTTCCAGTCACAGAGTCAAATTTGCACTAGGCCATCCCCAGTGCCCCTTGAGGCCAGTACTGTCCTTAGACCTGAGCAAAGTGGGGGCCCCAGCCCTAGACCTGTGCTTTTGAAGGCCCATGGATCACATGCGCAATCAAAATTTACGTCCCAGTCACTCTACCTATAGTCACTTAAAAAGATAGCTTTACACATTGCAGTGGGTGAGGTTCTGAAACCACTTCTAGCACCCAATGCGGGCTTTTTCAAATACCAGCAAGTGATTCTCCAACTCTCCAAGACCAACTAGATGTCCAACAATTCAATTCTGACACTACCTATCCTAATTTAGTGCAGACCCCACAGGTTAAGGGCTCAGTCCCACAAGACTGCCCCATTCGAATGCCAGGGACAAGCCCCAGGGGCCACCTGTACCTCCAGGTGATGGGTTATTAATTCAGGGATTCCCACAATGCCTTCCTCAGGTACAATAATTCACTAAAACGACTCAAAGATCTCAGGAAAGCACTTTATTTACTATTACAGGTTTATGATAAAAGATACAACTGTATCCTTTGGAAGAGATGCATAGGGCAAAGTATGTGAGAGGGTCACAGAGCTTTCATGCCCGCTCCAGGCACATCACCCAACATCTCAACGTGTTCACCAACCCAGAAGCTTCTTGAACTCCATCACTAGGTGTTTTTATGGAGGTTTCATTACATACACATGATCGTTTAAATCATTGGCCACTGGTGATCGAACTCGATCTTTAGCTTTCTTTCACTCCCTGGAAGTTGAGGATGGAGCTAAAAGTTTCAGTGTCCTAACCATGGCCTGATTTTTCTGACAACCAGCCCTTATCCTGAAGTATCTAATACTCCTACCCCCACTCCATCTCAGGAGCCACCTCATTAGCATACAAAAGACAGTAAATTCCAAGACTTTTAGAGCTCTGTGCCAGGAACTGAGGACAAAGGCCAAATACTTATTTTTATTATACCACACACATATTATTTATTTGCAGGGTTATAAAGGTATATTTGTCAAGGCAGAAACAGAACGTATTTTATTTAACGATTTGTTAGTTGGATTTATAATTTTAAAATACTTAGACATTTGGCCTAAGCCCCCACGAATGTTAGGAGGGAGACTGCCTGAGGCTCTTGGTCTCACCTAGCTGACCAAGTTAGGAGGAGAGAGATTTTCTGCCTATGAGTCTTGCCCAGTGACTTCCAAGGATGGTTTGAATCTCTCCCTAAACTGGAACACTTGGGAGCAGTAGGAAGTAGTGGCCAAGTAGCTTCAGAGTCAGACAATCTGATGATTTCTGTCCTAGCTTGGCCACTTGCTTATTGTATAACCTGGGCCACATTATTTCACTTCTCTGAATTTCAAGTTCCTCACCTGTAAAACGGAGATATTATTCACCTCACTGGATTGTTATATAAATTAAGTAAGAAAGACTGCGAAGAGCTTAACACAGTTCCAAGCACCTAGTAAAACATTCCATAAGTGGGGCCTGCGGTGTTGTTGATAGCTCTACTACCATTCTCTCTGATGTAGCCAGGTGTCACCACTCTGATCGCTTTCAGAATGCTGAACACATTATTAAATGAGCCCCATGTTTCTCCAATTAAATACAGTTCTGGTAACCGCTCACCAAAGACCAGCACGGAAAGAGGGAGCCCTGGAGTCAGTCTTCTCTCAGAGCCTGGAAATTCTCCCGGTCCATTCTGGAGTGTGCCTGAGTCCCAAATTACTGGGAGCAGGAGAACAGAAAATCCCACGTGGATCTAGAGGCCCCTCCACAAGAGTCTGAGGAAGTAAGGCTCCAATTTAGTGGATGGAGACAGCAGGAGTCTAACAGGACCGAAGATGTTCTGAGTTTGTCTTGGATCTGACCTCACCACATGTACTCAGCTATGCCCACTCCGGCTGGTCAGGAAACCTTAGGGACAGAAAAAAAGGGCTCGGAATTCCTTTGCAGACTTGAATTTTCATGCCAAGAGTCCATTTCATTGTCATACACAGCTCTCTTTACTACCACTCTGGCCTTGGACTCAAGAATAGGTAAAAAATACAGTGTTTTCACCACCTGCTACGGTCTGAATGTTTGCCTCCTCCAAAAATTCATATGTTGAATCCTAATGTCCAATGTGATGGTATTAGGAGATAGGGTCTTTGTGAGATGCTTAGGTCACAAAGGTGGAGCCCTCGTGAATCCCAACAGTCGGGATTAGTGCCTTATAAAAGAGACCCCACAAATCTCCCTAGTCCCTCCCACCATGTGAGGATATAATGAGAAGTCTGCGACCCCAAAGAGAGCCCTCACCCTGATTTCAGGTTTCCAGCCTCCAGAACCATGAGAAATAAATTTCTGTTGTTTATAAGCCACCCAATCTGTGGTATCTTGCTATAGGAGCCCAAATGGATGAAGGCACCAGCCATGCTCATGGCTGCAGAGATGGACCCTACATAGTGGTGACTGATGATGATGATGATGATGATGATAGTCTGACATTTGAAAGGCATCTAGAATTACCTTATGGAAAATATTCAAACCCTTATCACTGTTATTAATAATATTACTACAAATGAAGACAGAGCTTAAAGTTGGGAATACAAAAAAACCTAGAGCATTTTCTTTTCTGCACAGCATTCTGAAAGTTCTCTAAGTAATGTGGTCTGGCTACATCAGAGAGAATGGTAGTAGTGATACTGAATACAATAGGCTCCATTTATTGAATGTTTACTAGGTGCTTGGAATGCGTTAAGCACTCCATGGTCTTCCTTAATTAATGTAATGACCCAGTGAGGTTTTAAGTTGTTCTCAGTTCCATCTTCCTGTGTGAACTTTTCTTTCACTGATAGACAAGTCCATGTAATTTCTTTTCAGCTTAATTTCTGACATATTTAACATAGGGGAAGAAATCTCTACCACTCAAGTAACTGGCCTCTAGGGGAAATATGACCCCGAGTGCTATATAATTTATTAATTGAAAAAATATCAATTTCACATTTTATTTAGTACACAATCAATTTGACAGCAGCTTGTTCAATAAGTTTGCAAGAGCAAAGCCTGGCTTCTGAAGAAGGTGAATGTGGGACAACAGTTATGAGACTAGAATGAATCTTGGCTTTTAACCTACTCAACTCCCTTTTCGCAAAGGCGGGGATTGAAGCCAGGAGGGGTGACATGAATCACCTAGCATGACAGAAGGGCAGGACCAGTCTGGCACCATGCCCTCCAACCCAGTGTGTCCTTTCAGAGGGAGGAAGGGCACTCAGAGGTCAGAGGTCCTGGCTCGGAGCCCCCAGTGGGGTCTCACGGGACATGGAAACTTGAGGTGTCAATCAAGAATTCTGAATAGAGAAGACTCGAAGAGGGAAAAATGACATTACTTCTCACAATGGAAGATCATTTTATTATATACAAATGTTCAAAGCATATAAAATCAGGAAATATAATGAGCATATCAAAATTTTTCTGCACTTGAAAAATCTCCCCTTTTAAGACTGGAAATAAAAGAAAACTGAGAGATGAGAGGAATAAATGCTAATTTACATAAGGCTTCTTAAAATGGTGTACTGAGGGAGGGTTTTGATGGAGGCTGGGAGAGCTGACTTATGTCTAACTTACCGTGGAGGATGTGGGCAAGTCATACCACCTCCCTAGACCTCGAGTTTCTTTTCTTGTAAAATGATCATTTTAAACTAAGTAATTCCTAGGGACTCCTACAACCATAGAAAATTCCATGCAAAGTAATTTCAACTACCTGCAAATCCTCACCAGCTTCTTCCAACCTTATGAGTGCCTTGTTCATAATGATACTTAAGAGAGTACAGTGAGCTTTTTTCCATTTTAAGTAAAATCTTAGCCTGCCTGAAAATTATATCTATCAAGCCAGGGACCCAGAAGCTCATGCAAATTAACATAAATTGGTATTGTCAACATTCTCCATCAAATCATATTTCATTTACCATCTTGGAGACAAATATTTTTCAACTTCTTATTTCTGAGCTGTCTTTAATGTTTGACACGCCTCTTGGTACATAACATGTGGGTTACTCTCTTTCCCAGATCATTAAAAGAAAAACTTTTGGGCCATAGAATAATTCTTCCAGCACTCTGCTGGATGCCCCCATCTAAGCCACCATATGGTCTTTTTCACTGAGTGTGGCCTTTCAAGCAGGGACATTCTGTTTGGAATTAATAGATTCTGAATGTCAAGTTTTAATGTACTGACCCTTGTATTTTTCTGACTGCTTGACTGTTTTAATTAGAAACCATAATTCATATCTTCAATCTACGTTCTAGGAAACCTCACTTGCAAGAGTCAGCTTAACTCAGGAAGTAGTGGTGATGTTGACAATGGTGACAGATAACATTTACTGAAGATTTATGACATGCCTAGCACTATGCTAAATATGACTGTGGTATAATGACATATTATTATATATTAATCTTTGTTCTTTGTCCCCAATTCCTCACAAAGAACTTCTAAACTCCTTGAAATTCTCTGAGTGATGAGTGTCTTGTTCTTTATGAGCAGCCCCTTTCATCGCACCTGAGTTTGCACTATTGAGGTGACTTAGGGTGAGGCCCCGAGTCAGCCTCAGAATGGGACTGGTCACTATAAAGACCCATTGATTAGAGAGTGGGAACTTTCATCCTCACTCACCGACCTCTGAGAAGTGGGAAGGGGCCGGTGATTGAGCACCATAAAAACTCCTGAATGAGATTCAGAGAGCTTCTAAGTTGGTGAACACATTGAGACGCTGGAGGGATGGTGTATCCCAGAGAGGGCGTGGAAGTTTCACGCCATCCCCCGCCCCTTCACATGGGGCTCTATGCCTCTCTTCCATCTGGCTCTCACTTAGTTGTATCTTTTATAGTAAACTAGTAAACATAAAGTTTTTTCCTGAGTTCTGTGAGCCATGTTAGAAAATTATTAAACCCAAGGAGGGGGTCATGAGAACCCCCCCCCCACCCACCCATGACATCAACTAGTTGATTTACAGCTAGTTGGTCAGAAGTACAGTGGCCTGGGACTTACGACTGGTGTCTGAGGGGAAGGCAGTGTAGTGGGTAAATCCGTGGTAATTATTGTCAGAATTGAATTGAATTATGTAGCACTCATTTAGTGTCCTGGAGAACTGGTTATTGGTGTTGGAGAACATCCCCAAACGACACATGTATTAGCCCATATTGAACCCTCATAATGACCTCATTAGCTAAGTACTAGTATCATGCTCATTGTACAAATGTGGACCCCGAAGCTCAAAGAGGTTGAGTAACTTCCTCAGGGTCACACCATAAGTGGTATAGGCAAGATTCAAACTCCAGCCATCTGACTCCATATCTATTTGATACCTTGAAGAATGAAAGAAGAATGGAATGGTCCCCATACCTGTGACTCTGGTACTAACTTGGATGGATGATCTTGGGCAAAAGACTTCATATCCTGGAGCCTCAGCTTTCTCATCTGCAAAATGTGGCAACTGGTCTAAGTTGAGCACTACCGACTTTTTAGTTGAGTTGATGATTCTTGGGTAGAATTCCTTATGTATGGTACAACGTCTAATGCCCCTGAACCCCTGAGTTCTAACTGCCAGTTATAGACCCCCCCCACACCCAGTCACTATGAAAACCAAAACCTCCAAACGGTTCCAAGTGCCCTGTGGCTGGGCAGTGGGGGTGGGGAGGAGTGAGCAAGAGTCACTAAATTGACTTAAATAGCTAAACTTAGGGCCTTCCAGTGATAAGATTCTAGTTGGTAAATGTTAGAATAAAAGGTTGTCTCCAGCTATTTCTCTGAAGTATTTGAGGTGTGCTGTGTCAATGAAGTCTTACAAGAGCTTTATCAAGAAAGACCTACTTGGTGGCCAGGTTTGCTGAAGTATTCTGTGTTTTAATGTTGGCCTTTTGTTCCGCCTGAATGCCTATAGTTGTATGGAGCTTTGAACTGAAGACATTTAGGCCCAGGTAAAAGGTTATTGTTGACAGCCAGCTCTTTATTCCTACCTGACAGAACACCCATTCATGAGATAATGAGTTTCCTGCTTTACCTTCTCTAGCAGGATTGCTATTTCTAATTTGTATTCTAATTTCCTCTTAGCTATCAAGTAAAGTTCAGATACTAAGACTTTTTGGTTTATCACTATAAATTACTCAAAGGTTAGGAAAACCCAGAAATAGCCAGAACATCTTTCCTGTGGCCAAGGAGGCTAGCATTTTCTGTATCCAAATTGGTTGCTATAGCATTGGCCTTGACAGCTAACAGCCTCTTTGCAGGAGCTCTCCCAACCACCAGCAGCTGGCAGAATTTGGGCTGTAAATGGCACCCCTTTGCTGTTAATTGAAGTGAAGTAGCATATTGTGTTTAAGGGACTTGAAAGCCCGTATGTGTTTATGAAGCGCGAATAAGTTACCACTCTCTGTCTAAGAATCTCCTTGGAAAGCAGCTGCTCCCAGCCGTTTCCCTCAGCTTTGTGGCTGCTCCTGGCCTGTAGGCTGTGCTTAGTCAACACCTGGGATGTTGCAGGTAATCATTTTGTCACTTGAAATCTCTTCTTCTTCTAGTGCAGGCTTCAGAGGGCATCCTATAAAATGAAATGTTTGTCATAGTGGGCCTTATGACCCTTCCTCCTGAGCCACCTGTGTAGGACCCCATGGCTGGAATTAACCTACACTGATGGAGACCTAATCCAGAGTACAGGAAGCTTAAGCTGGCTTCGTTTGTCCTTGGGCCTGCAGCCACAGGAGGCTTCTCGCTAGCAGTGAGAGACAAGACGAGTCAACTCAGAGGTGAATGACAAGAAGCCAGCTGGAGCAGGAGCCAGAACCTCAAACGCTCCCCAGACTGACAAGCATAGGCCAGGCATGAATGCACTGACTGATCCAAGGCAAGTTGAAAAGTAACACTTGTTATTGGCTGCTCTTGACAGTATTATTAAATACTCTGCTCTGGAGAATGAATCTAAAACGTGCCTACCCTGAGAATGTCCATTGTACAGAAAGTGAAAGCATTTTTCATTTTTACTCTCTTCAGCTATCATGACGTCATTCTTCAGAAAGTTTCCAGTCTCACCTTTCTTTCCCAGCTATGGGCAACACGCTGATCCAGACCCTCACTGTCACACACTTGATTAGTGCTGTAAGCTCTGAGATCGAAACAAAATTAAGAGGGGTAGTAAATGTTCCTCTTATAAGTCCCCAACAAAGAGCATTTAATCCGCTGATCATTGCTGCGGAACAAGTCAAAAGGTCTTGTGTAGAATTAGTTGAACATTATCTGGGGAAAAGACAGGGGAGGGATCCCCACCCCCCAATCCCCTCCCTCACCCCAACTCCAAAACTCCACCCACAGTACCTTGTGCAATAGGCTCTCCTGGCTGGAGAGTATCTGTCAATGTGGCTGCCTTGGGGGGTTGGAGTGGGGGTGGGGAACAGCAGATGGAATCAGAGGGAAAGACACCCTCAGCTCCCAGAATTCTTAGGCAGTCACCTCATCCAGTCAGCCTTCCATGGTGCCTTTGCAAATACCCTAGGGCAGGAGTTCCCAACCCCAGAGCCTCTGGACTGTTAGGAATCGGCTACACAGCAGGAGGTGAGCGGCAGGCGAGCAAATGAAGCTTCATTTGTATTTGCAGCCGCTCCCCAGCGCTAGCATCACCGCCTCAGCTCCACCTCAGATCATCAGGCATTAGATTCTCATAGGAGCACCAGACCCTGGTGCCAAAAAGATTGAGGCCCTAGGGTACTTGGTCATAACTCTTTATTTGTGAACTGTTCTTATTCACTCAGTACATAGAAATCAACTCACATTATGCTGATCCAAATCCTGCTATTGAAGGATGTAGATAAAAACTTTTCAAAAACGCAATATGGGACTTGGCTGTGTGCTGAAATTTCACATTTTGCCACAAACACTTAAATCAGACTCAGTCAATATTTCATATAATGACACTTGTAATTAAAAACAGAATATAATTTCAGAATTTTTATCTCGATCTTTTACTCTAAAACAGGGTGGGCACCCTACAACCCCATAAACCCACCTCCTATTTGGGTAAATCAAGTCTAATTAGAGCACAGCCATACCCGCTCATTTACATATTATTTACTGTTGGCTACTTTTGCTACAATAGCAGAATTGAGTAATTGGGACAGAGAACAGATGGCACACAAAGCCCGAAATATTTACTCTCTGGCCCTTGCCATCTCCTACCCCAGAACTACCAAGAGATGGCTAATAAAAACCTGAATGCTCCTCTATGTGCAGGGCAACAGTCCTGAAACGTGGGCTCTGCCTTCAGGCCCACTTAAACCTGGGTCTGTCACTAGCTGTGGAATCTGGTATAAATGGGCAGCCTTGTCCTCCTGTGCCCAAATTCCAGCCATAAGTAACATATATCCCAACTCAAACAGGCTAAAAGGTTATAAATGATGTCATCCTGCATAGCAGGAAGCACAGAAGTAAAACAGCCTTCCAGGGTGAGCGGATTCAGACTCAGTCATGTCTTGAGGCCTCGGATTCTACGTGATGGCCACGTAGTCAGGCTGATAGTAGGAGAGCCTTGAAGCTCTAATAGTCTGGTTCCTGCTGACCCCTCCAAACTCATCTCGCCCACTTACCCTTGATGTCTGTACTGGACCCTGTGAACCGCAGTGGACCAATATCTAAATGCTCTTTCTTTGTTTGCAAAATTTCCCACCTTACCTTTAAAAAATCAGTTGAATTGTAGCTAAAAGGCATCTGTTATCTTATGCTGATTCTATTTTTTATGGGTGCATTGCTGGTGCAAATATGGTGAAGAGTCAGAATGCTTCACTAAGTCAGGGTGGAATGGTGGTAAGTGTAATTTGTTATTACAGTAAGCATTAAACAAGTATGCTATGGAATGCCAAGAAAAAAACAGACTCACATTTGCTAAAAGGAATAAGGAAATTAGCACAGAAGCTTGACAGAATAGCAACAAGAAATTTTAACTATTTGGATATCTGCTGGAAGTCTCAGTTTTATGAAAGCAGAGCATCTGATGAGTTACTGAGAATAAACGGTAAGTCACAGAGGTGAGAATAAAGCCATAGGTAGGGAGAATAAAGGTCCTCGCTGCTTAATAGAATTAAAGCCCTGTCATATGGAGCCAATTTCTCTCTTGTGAACTTAATCCAAACTTTACTATCATAACTTGGGACAGTATAAATGTCCCACTTTCTGTTCATACATCCTTATTTCACCATTGTTTCCATGTCTCTGATCTTGTCATCTTGTTTCAATATCGATTTTCTAAATATATATATATATTTTGTCGCTTTACTTAAATTTACTAAAGATTTGGAGGTTACAGGAGAGGTATTAGGTCATGCTTCACATGGTGTTCCATCTTTGCATTTATTACCACTCAACCTTCCTACACAGAATCCTGGGAAGTGTATGTGTCCCTGAAATCACTAGTTGGAGAGAAATCTAGCCAGATTCTTTCCTGACCCCAGCCCTTTGGGACACATAAATAATACATTTTTCTCCACCTTTTATGTAAACTAGGCTATGTAAGCTAAATAAAACAATTCCTAGCTCTTTCATGCAAAAAAAAAAAAAATTCTCACCTTATGAATTTGTATGGGCAGCGGAGACTCTTCCCACTATTAAAGCTGAAAACTTGCTTTCACTGTGTCCTTTGCAGCTAAGGCACAGGCATGTGACTTCACTCCTGCCATGAGTTGCCACCACATGAGACTCTGGAGCTTGACACAAAGGTTTACTGCATGATTGAATCTGTCGAGATGAGTATGAAAGTCATAGTTGAGGTCACAACCAGGCTCGAGAGAGAGGAAAGGAAGCAGTCACAGCGGCAATGGCCATGGCCAAAAAATAAGATTGTCAGCAGAGCCGGTAGAATTGGCTGCACCCCAGGACAGCAGCGGTAGGCGCTGCCCGAGGCCCCGTCTGCAGCAGGATTTTGAATGCTCCTCCTGGGTGTGTTTCTTCTGTCTTCCTGGAGAATTCGTGAACTGTTCAGTATTTGTAATAAATGTTTTTTTGTATTTAAATTAGCAAAGTGTACCTCTTTTGCCTGGGATAAAAACCTGACTTATAAAGAAATTGGTTCCAGGATTGGTTGCAAGGAATGAACCCTTACTATAATAGGGGGAATTCAAAATTGATTACCTGGAACGATTGAGGATAAAATCAGTCAAGTCCAGCAAATCCATACAATACGATAGTTAAATTATTACTTGTATTAGCTGAACGATGTCCATTAAAGGTAGGGCTTTGGGGGACTAAATGGCATTTGCCATAGAAGTTATGAAAAACACAAGTAATTCAAGCACCAGGTGGAGAGGTGTTTGCTTCTTAACAACACTGAAGGACTTGAATAAGAACAAGCTCTAAGTCCTAAATTGTCAACTCAAGGCATGAACAGAAATAATGGCTACTGAAATAATTTGTCATCTCTTGAGGCTTCAAGGCTGAGCTATCCAAAAGCTAAACTCTAAATTTGACCTTATAGGTTGCTGAATTACAACCTTAGTTTAATTCGCAGCCTCATTCACTCTTATCTAAAAGTTTAGGTATCAGTCAGGAAACAATGAATTGGATGGAAGGGGATGTAATAGGAGGATCTGAGTGCCTCAGAAGCACCCAAACCCAGCAGAAGCCTTTCCTTTCCCTTCTGATAAAGTTATTTATACCTGCCTTGCCTGAGGACTTCTAAAGATCATGGCTGTGGCAGGTACCTTGCCAAATGAGCCCATTTCCCTTGTGAGTTAGCTCTGCCACCAAATTTATTTCCAGGATTTTGACTAGATTCCAGTTTCCAGTGCCAGTATGGCATAGAATGTAATTACGAAGACAAACCTAGGAGGAGATGTACACACCAAAAGATACGCAAGATATTGCTAATTTTTATTTTCAAAAACTTGCAGAATATGAGTCTAGACTAAAGAGAGAGAAACGATTTCAGATCAGGCTGAATTTATTGCTATTTGTGTGTACCAGAAACTCTGAATTCAATATGTCCGCTGGAAGTGATTTTAGCTGTGTTTTCAATTAGTTGACTGATACCTGGGTTCAGGAGTGGCCCAACTGCAAGATGTTGAGATGCCAGAAATTTGCTGGCCAAATTGTAAGTTAGTGCTGCTCAAACTTTAACGTGTAAATGCATAGCATGGAGGTCTTGTTAAAATTCTGATTCAGTAAGGTCTGGGGTACAGTCCAAGATTGGGAATTTCTAACAAGCTCCCAGGCGATGCCAGTGTTCTTGGTCCTCACCCACTTTGAGCAGTTAGGTTACAGAGGAAGGATCCAATGCCTTGGGGAGACAGGAATTTCGAAGTGGGTCCATCATGTGCATCCCACTCCTCCATCTTCTGTATCCCAAGGGAACCCAGAAGACGCACTCTTCCTCAAGGTCTTGAGAATTACATTGGTGAACGTACTTCAAAAGTAATGTTAGGGCCTAGTCTCTACAGGGTGGGGATGCTGGTGAGGGATCCTGAAATGGAAATGGATTTCCTGATTTCATCGACAACTCTGGAACTGTAGGAAAGACAAAGTAGCATTTAACTCCCAGAGGCAAGATAAAGGTAGTTACTGAATAGGATGTGGGACCAAAGTAATAGGATAGTCTGATCCACGGGAATCTTTGGCAGTGGTCACAGATCATGAGTTTCTTAGAACTGAAACAGGTGGCCAGTCCACTTAGTTCCTCCTTGATCAATAAAACAAACAAACAAGATCTAAGTTTGATGGTCAGAGACCTGAGCCACAAAAGTTATGGCTTCTGTCTTAGGGTCAAGTTCTTTGGAAATAGATCCTAACATGAGGATTTCTAATTAAATAATTTACTAAGGAAGTACTCCCAGGAGAAGCTGGTAAGGAAAAGAGGAAGCATGATGGAGGAAAGAAAGCAAGCAAGCAAGGTGTAATTTCAGGTGAAGTCTCAGCCTCTGCCCGATCCCACAGGGAAGTCTGGAGTTTAAACTATCTGAGTTTGTGCCAAGTCCAAGCAGGGAAGCTGTGCTTTCACACTCTTGCTCCAATCAATCACTGATGAGGAGCCCCAAGGAGGGAGGGAGGTCACAAGCTCCCAGGTGCTTTTGGCTCTGTGCATGTACAAGGAAGCTCACATTCCCATGGGCCTACACCTGTCACAGTGACACCCTTCCCTCAACTGATGGAGAGTTTCTCAGAGAGTTTGCTTTCTAGACCATTTTGCATGTTGCGTAGGAACCAGTGGAATGACATAACTGGCCTGAGGACAAAGCAGAAGGGAACTCCTCCTACTAGACAGACCCTGAAGCTGTGCATCTAATGGTCTACTTTGCTCTCTAAGCCTGCCTTGCTGCTCGGGTTGACATGTAAACCAGGCTCTGCCAATCAGACACACCAGAGAGGATATTTCTCAGCAACTAATGACAGAGAAGCAAGAATCCACTCTTGACAGGGTGGTGGCAATAGGAGTCGCTGTGTCCAGTTCCTAGGGGCTACAATAGTGTCCAGTGCCAGTATCAACAGTACTAGTGTTCCCAGTGTAAGTGGTATCTTTATGGCACAGGCCCCGTGGAATTAGTTTGGGCATTGATACTGGACTGGCTTTTGTAGCACTCTAGGACATTCTGTAAGCTACTCAATCTTATAACAAACTGCTTTTTAGCAAAAATTAGCCAGAACTGATCTCTATTGTTTTTGGTGAAGAATCCTGAATAATAGACCAGCTATCATTTATTCGCTCATGTCACAGGACGCTCCTCTCTGTCACAGGACATTGGCACGTGTTCTCTTCCATCTGCCTGGAACATGCTTTCTTCTCACCTTATTCAGTTATGTCCTATTCATTCTTTGGAGCTGAGCTAAATTGTACTTCTTAAAGAAATCTTTTCTGATCTACCGTTAAATATTCTCATTGTACCTTTTACCGCTTCCTCCCATTAGTTATGACCTTTGCATGACTATTTGATTAATATGCATGTCTCCTTTAGCATAAAAACTTCTTGAGAGCAAGGACCACATCTGATTGGGTCAACATTATATTTCCAGGGACTAGTCCTGTGTCTGGAGCATAAGCAGCATACAATAAGCATTTGTTGAATGGATAAATGGAAGAAAGAAACCGAAGATGTTTCTCTAACAAGTCAAGGGATTACCATGAGGAATAAAATGAGCATACATGTAAAGCAGACATCAGAATTTCCGGCATAGAGATGTAGCTCATAGATGTTCATCCCATTCCTCCTAGCTTGTCTTCCTCCACTTCCCTAACTTATCTCCAATCCCTTCTTGGTCTTCAGCTCTATTATCTATGAAAGAGGATATTTTATAAATCCTCAAAACACAGTTCATGATAACATATGGAGGCAACTAAATCGTGAAAACTTTAGTTACTCTGACTGAATCTTCTGTCATCAAAACTAAATTGCTAAATTGAGAAAGACTTCGATTTTGTTCTACCTGCAGAAAAAAATCCAAACCGCTTTGAAAGTTCCAGCCGGTTATAGCTGCTACTGTTCTTGATACCTCCACATAGATCACATGCCGGTAAGAGCTCCCTAAGCTCAGAAGTGCCTTTTTGTTCTTAGGTTCATTCATACAGCGTAGGCTTGTGTGCAGACTTTTTCATCCCCCTCACTGATAAATTTATTCAGTTTCACTCCTTGTACTTAGCTTGAAGTACCAATTAGAAGCTGCTTCGCAGTAGCTGATATAAACATATGTGACTAAATATATATAGTGACATGAGAATTTACAAGAAAGGGTGAGCTGTGCAGAAAGTACGAGCACACACAGGGTGAACTTGCATGTCGGCGCAGTCTCATCGCCCACGCACAGCTTCAGGAGATGTTGCCATGGCATTTCTTCCGCAAGGAGAAGGACTCCCTGCCTGAACGCTATTGTTCTTCTCCAGCACCTGCAAGGTCTGTTAAAATGTCAGACCCCTTAACCACTTTATTATTCACTTTTGCCCTAACTGAATACAACAGTCACCAGTTAGGAGCACAGGCTCATCGAAGGCTTCAGAGGGAGACGCTTTCCATCCAGAGGCTTTTAATGGCTGAATTTTATTCATTCACTTAATCTTCGTTAATTCAAAAAGAGCGAAAAGCTTTTTTTTAATCTGCTAATTTCTCGTTCTCCATTCAGTTTCATTTTGAAGGCTAAGATCAGGCAGAAAGTCTAAATTACCTTTGCGAGAAGGCAGCTCCGTCCAAATTGCATTTTATATAACTCACTCTAATTAGACTGCAAAAGCACTCAACGAGGAGTCCAGCTGTTGTGCAGTAGGGAACACTGAAGTCTTCTCTCCCTTGCCTGAAATTAGAGAAGTCACCCATTTTTCTGTCACAAAATCCAGACATGTAAGATTCTATAAATAATTCTTTCTACCAGTGTAGGAAGAAAATATAATAAAAGGAATGAGTTTAGGCAGTAAAGAACAATCCAGCAGCACTGAGATAACACTTGCCTAGCCAAACCTAATTCAGTTTCTTTATCCCAGAAAATCAGTGAGCACACTTGACCCCCCATACCCTTGCAGGTCCAGGGATCTTTTAGCAATAGATTGAGGACCTGTCCCAAGGATGGTATCATAAAATTGTTGGATATAAGCCTTTCCAAGATGCTGTACTGGTTTCATCAATGTGTGGGTTTTCTTTTTATATCCACTTCATCTATGATATTTATTTGCTGCTGTAGGTCAAACCAGGACCTTACTGAATTGAGACCCAAAAACAGTAATTTAGTCAGTGCTACTTCCAGGAATACAAACACACTTTTCTTTTGGGGGGAAAAGAATTTATTTTCATTAAGATGGGAGAGCAAGTTGACTTTGAACTGCTGTACTTGAGTTCTAGTCACAGTTGCATCCACGGTCCAGCTGGGGACTTTAGCCAAATTACTTTCCTTCTCATTTGCAAAATTAGGCTTGGATTAGGTAGTCTCTAAATATTGGAAATCAGAATGGAATTCCTTTAGGCCAAACCTAATAAATTTAGCCTATTTTAGTAAAACGAACATTAATCAGAGACACGACTTCAGGAAAAAGGTAAATAACAGAGATGCCTGAATGTCCTTTGCCAAACAGCAGGTCAACAAATATTTAGCGAAGACCTGCTTTGTGTTAGACACGTTCTTAGTGGTTTTGGTTCAACTTGTTTTCTTGGTGGTCCCAGGAAAAGAACTCTGAGGACCCAAATTTTGCCCATGGCACTTACTATTGTTAAGCTAAGCAGGCCTGGCCTCTAGGAAGTCCTCCTATGGAGTGGCTTTCAATCTAGCATGCACTTTATGGACAGGAGTCTCGGGGTTCAAGTATCTTTCCTTGGGCTCTTGCTTCTAGTTGGGCTCAAGTGTGCATCAGCCCAAGTGCCAGAGACTAGCTAGCAATAGAGCACATATTAGAGATATTTAAAGATATTTAACAACTCATAAGGTCTATGCTCTCATCAGTCAGAATGAATACTGACCATATGAAAGTCTGACCAGTGCCAATAGCTGAAGGTCAGCCCTGAGTTCATGCCCACCTCAATGCAGCACAATGCCCCAGGGCCTTTGCATACGCTGTTCACCTTGCCTGGAATGATTTCTCTCTCCTCTTCACCAGACTGTTGCCTACTGACTCATCAGAAGAGGTGAATCTAATCAATGTAGGCAAGAAGGTGCTCCAGAAACACTAATTTTCTGCGTAAACCCAAATGTCTTTAGTTTCGCTCCTCTATCAGCAGCATGCACTACACGCTAGCAGTATACATGGCATTGAAACATATGTCTATGTGGCATAGCAATGAGAGGAGTAGTTTAGTAAAAATTCCCAAGGCAATTCTTGGTTCTCTCATCTCTATCCCCCTCTCCCAAAAGTCGTTAGCTTGGCTAGGCATGGCCTCTCATGCCGGTGAATTACATGCATAGATCAACAGGTGCTGTTGAATATGGTTTATTTCATGTAATAACATTTAATATGCCCTTTGAAAGTGGTTTGTAAGACTAATGTTTCTAACAGGAATCAGAATTCCCCATGGGTTTTCATTAGAATTTCAAAGTTCATGTTGCCACTGAGAAAATACTCATCTTCAAAAACAATTAGGAATACTATTCAGCAATTAAAAGGTCATTTATATGACGTTATGGAAAAGACAAAACCATAGAGACAGAAAACCCCCATTAGATCAGCAGTGTCTAGAAACCGGGAGGGAGGGAAGGGGATTGACTGCAAAGGGGCAGGAAAAAACTGTTTTGATTATGGTAGAGGTTAATGACTGTGCCCAAATTCAATTCAAAGTGAGGATACAATTAAAAAGTGAGAATTTTACCATATTTAATTTATACCTTGAAAAACCCGGCTCACAAAAAAAGAAAAATTAAAAGTAACGTAAAACTCCAAAACTTAGCACGTAAGAACATCTCATGACTTTCTAGATAGAATGATAGCTGGCTGCGACGAAGTCACCCTTTCTATCATGGCACAAGTGTCCCTGAGCTTAATAAGCAAGAAATCTTATGGGACGCCTCCTGCCAGGGCAGTGTCTGAGAAAAAGTAGTGTCTGGGAATGAGGGGCATGTCCCGAAGTCCAAGTTGAAGGCCACCTTGCTTTGTGGTCAGGCTGAATGTGCAGGGCAGAGATATGGGAACAGATTCTGAACCAAACAGTGGGAAGCAAAGTAGTGAGCCAGGCTGGACAGAAGCACAGAGAAATCAGGCTGGCAGGTTGGAAATGGGCCAGAAGCAAAGAGAACTGGTAGAATAAACTGGAGGCCGAACACAAAACTATGCTTTAAAGGTGTGGAAACCAAGGTATCCTGCAGTACAAAACAAATCCTTGCCCCAGTAACTCTCTACTGCATTAGACTTGCAAACACAGGCTAGAGTTATCTTATTCACTGCTGTCTCTTTGTCATCAAGAATACTCTCCGGCATATGTTAGCAACTCAATATGTATTTCTTAATAGAAAAATCTTATATACCATGTGGTAGGCATTAAGGACAGTAGTTAAAAACCATGGGTTCTGGAGTTAGCAAGAGCTGGGTTCAAATCCTAGCTGTGTGGCTTTAGGCAATTTATGTAACTTCTCTGTGCCTCTGTTACTCTTCTATGCAATGGGGCTCACACATCCTGGGGTCATATTGTGGACTGAAGTGGGAACTTGGATGTAAAGCCTTCTGCACAGCACCTAGCAGGCAGTAAGCACCAATAAACCAAAGGTCACAAGTGAGCAGTTATTGCAGCCCAAATGCAGCCCACAGAAATATGAGATCTTTTTAATCACTTAATTATCTACACTTAAGAAAATTAAGACCTTTTACATAAATATCTGGATCTGGGGCTTCTGTTTAACAACTGGGCCTGCCCTCTTCCAGGGCGACCATGAGCTGGAACTCACTGGAAGCCTCCCCCATTAGACAGGACAAGTATCTAGTTTTCATGTCGTCTTAGCCCACTTGCCTGTGGCATTGCCCACCTGGTCACTGTTGACATATGTGTTTGCAACCAGGAATAATGACAGTAGCAGGATTCATGTGTTTCTAACTGGCACTTAATAAAGGGCAGCTGTTCCTTTCTGGGCTGCTTTTTTTAAAATTTTCATGACCACTAGAGGGCAATACAGACTCAATTCTTAGAAAAAAAAACAGCATATATTTTAAAAACATTACACTTTTTAAAATTGTGAAGTTTATATAACTGCACACTATATATGTATATGCACACATGTACAGAGGAGCTTTTTTTAAAATGAGGACGTCAATATATGACAGGCTACTTGTCTTGTTAGCATTGTCAAATGTAAAGAATAGATGAGGCATCATCGATCCTCAGCAAAAAGACCTGAGAGCTGAATAACAGACTCATCACCAAAGTAGTTACACTTGCAGGAGAAGCACAAAGAAATGGCTTCCTTCCCTGTGCTTCCAACGTCCTAATGTGAATTCTGGCATTTACTCCCATACCACAGGGGGTGGGCCAGATTAAGGGTTAAGAGCAGAAACTGTGGGGTATATTACCCAAGTTCAAATCCCTGCTATGTGATGTTTGGCCAGTTGCTTAGCCTTTTCAGTGCAGTGCTTTCCACAGCTGTTAAAGGAGGTTTAAATGAATTAATATGTGCATGCAAGGCCAGCCTCAAGGGTTCTCGACCAGTGCAATCTCACAGACCCCCTTCCTCTTCCTTAGAAAGGCCTTGTGCTTGGGGTTTAATGCCCTCCCCCTGACCCCATCACCATCTTGAAATTCGTAATGATTTTATTTTTGCAGTTGTGTTTTGTAAGTGAAATCTGATGGGACAACCAGTGATAACCAACTCAGCCTTCCGGAGCTCGGGAGGCAGCCACCATGCTGAATTCTGTTGCACACAAGGGAGGTGCAACATGACTGCAGACTCGAGCGAGGAGTCCTGGAAAATCAGGCCAGGGACGAGAGCAAGCGGCTGGCCTGGAACCAAGCTGCTCTAAGCTGGCCGTGACTGCCCAATCAGCATTGTTAACTCTGGCAAAGAAAACTGTGGACCCAGATGGAATTACGAAAAGTTCAGCTCTTCTCTCAAGATTAAGTGTGTTTGTAGTACATGGCTTCTGGGTGGATGCTTCCAGATGATCAATATCCGTGGTGCAAAAAAATTATCTTTGATCTAACTACTAATGATCTCAAGGTAGCATAAATCATATCAGCTGTTGGGGGAATGAGATTTAAGAGAAATTGAAAATCAGATGGATATTATTAACAAGATAAAATTTCAGCTTTTTTCCATGAATATTTTAAGGCATTCATAAACTTTTATGACTCAACTGAGAATTCCCTAAAGCCTATAAACGCATATTATCATTGATAGCATTATAAGGAAAGCAGTAATAAGTTATATAACTTAAAATGTTTTAAATAATTAACCTGAACTGGGAAGAAATCCCTGAATTTACATAATGTTATTTGAAAGTGTATTTCAATTAGTTGTAAATGTATATTATAAATTCTAGCAGAACCACTTAATTTTTTTAAAGAAGTATAATTTATATACTAAAAGAGGGGAGAAAATAAAATCATAAAAAAAGTGTTTTTTATGATTAAAACCAGAGAAAAAGAGAAGTTTTTAAAAAATAAGAAATGAAGAATAAATGCAGCAAATAGAAAACAGTAACAAATATGCAGATATTAATCCAAATATATCACTAACCACTTCAAATGTGAATTATCTAAATATACCAATTACAAGACAGAGACTAACAGAGTAGATTTAAAAAAAAAAAGACCCAACTATATCATGTCTATAAGAAAACCATTTTAAATACAAAGACACAGATTAAAATTAAAGAGATGGAGAAAGATATACCTTGCTAATACAAATCAAATCTGGAGTAGCTATATTAATTTCAGATAAAGCTAACTTCAGAACAAGGAAAAATATCAGGGATAAAGAGGGATGTTAATGATTAAAAGGCCAATTGTTATGTGTCTGACGACAGAGCATCGAAATATGTGAGACAAAAACTGATGGAACTGTAAGGACATGCAGACAAAGCCACCAGGATAGCTGAAGACCTCAACCTCTCTATCAGTTGAGCTGAACAGCACCATCGATCAACTGGATTCAATTGACACTTGTAGAATACTTCATCCAACAACAGCAGAATACACATTCTTTTCAAGTTCACATGCAATATTCACCAAGACAGACCACCTCCTAGGCTATACATCACACCTTAGCAAATATAAAATAGAAATCGTGCAGAGTGCGCTCTCAGACAACACAAAATTAAACTGAAAATTAATAACGGAAAGATAGCTGGAAAAATCCCCAAATACTTGCAGGTTAAACAACACACTTGTAAACAATACGTGGGTAAAATAGGACCCTCAAGAGAAATATTAAGATGTTTTGAAGAAAGGAAAATGAGAATACAACTTTATCAAAATTTGTGGGATGCAGTGAAAGCAGTGCTTAGAGAGGAATGTAAAATGGTACAGCCACTCTGGGAAGCAATTCGGCAGTTTAAAACAAACAACTAAACATGTAACCACCATAGGACCCAGCGATTGAACTTCTGGGAATTGCATTCCCAAATAAATGAAGGTTTATGTCCACACAAAAACCTGTACTCAGAATGTTTGCAGCAGCTTAATTCCTGACAGCCGCAAAGTGGAAATGACGCAGATGTACTTCAACAGGTGGGATGATTTAACTACCTACGGTGCAGCCGTACCATCGTGCCACGGAATACTGCTCAATGATAAAAAGGAACAAACTGTTGATAGATGCAACAGCTTGGGTTACTCTCCAGAGAATTACGCTGAAAGGGAAAAGAGCCAATCTCAAAAGGTTTCTTATTGTATTGTACCGTTTATATAACATTCTTGAAACGATAAAATTACAGAAATGGAGAACAGATGAGTGGTTGTCAAGCACTAAGGAGAGGGTAGCGGTGGGAGGAAGTAGGTGTAGCTAGAAAACGGCTATGTGAAGGATCTTTGCGGAGATGGAAATGTTCTGCATAGCGACTGCATCGATGGCAACATCCTGCTTGTGATATTGTACTATAGTTGTGCAAGATAAAGAGTATAGGGTACAAAGGCTCCCTCTGTATTATTTCTTACAACTTTATGTGACCCTATAGTTACCTCAGAATTAATAGTTTAACTAAGAAAAAAAAATAATAGGGGTGTGAGTTACCTGGGTATGTTTGCTGGTCAGTACTCATTGATCTATATGCTTAAGATCTGCGCATTTTTCTGCTATGTAGATTTAATCATAATTTCTTTTTAAAAAATGATAAGCCTCCTAGCTGCCTAAATTACTGCTTTTCTATACCCCAGGACAAAAGAGTGCCCATAATAAAGAATTTGAGGTACAATTACTAATTATACCATAATTTCTCACAAATACTGTGTGCGTGTCCTTAGAGATTTATCTTGAGTCAGCTTAACTTTAACAGAGTTCAATTGATATTATGTTATTTCTGCTTTCTAATCATATACAGTCTTGGCTCCAATTTGAGTAACGTTGTTTGAAATATATCCAGGAAGATTCCCTAATATATTGAGTAACCCATCTTCTTTTGCTATTTGTATTAGTAGAACATATTTATGGAACAATGGTAATGGCTTATTAGGAGATGTTTCATAAAAGAAATCATTTAATATTGTGAAACAAAACTGCATGCTGTAACAAAGTTCTATTCAACATACCACAGTAATTTCATTTATGATTAAGTCAACATTCATAAATTGTGAAACTTAAAACTGTATCTAACTGTATGAGCAAAATAAGTTAGAAAACTAAATAAGTTAGAAAACTAAAGATGTCGGCTGAAAAAATTTTTATAAATGGTCGTCAATGAAACCTTTTTATTACTTACCTAGCAACTTAGAATTTCAGTATTTCTTGAAACTTAATACTTTACAGATACCTTGTTTAAAAGATGAGATTTCTATGTAATTATTGGCAGAATATATTTTTACAACTTTTTATATTCCAGCCAGACTGAATATTCTTTAATTTCAACATGAGTATATTAACCAGAACTGGGCATACTGGAATCATAGAGTATTAAAACTAGAAGGTCCTGAGAGAGTTTGTTCAACCATCTCAATATGTCCAGGAGAATGAAGCATGGAAAAGGTGAAGCGACTTTCCCACAGCCACAAACTGTTTCAGTTAATGTGCATCCAATATTTAGTGCCCTCTACAGTAAAGCCCTGTTAGACTGGCTGCGGACACAGCAGTGAATAAAAAGGACACAAACTCTTAACCTCAGGGATTTATATTCTAGTGGGGGGAGAAAGACAAATAAATAGGTAAAATACATAAACCATCATAGACAAATGTGCTATGAAGGAAAATGAAGCAGAGAAGGGGAAGTGTTGAAGAGCCCTGTAATTTTAAATATACGGTGGTCTGAGAAGGCCTAAATGGCCAAATGACATTTGAGCATCTATGAGGGAGGTAAGGAGGAGAGTCACATGGGTAAAGGATGAGGAGCTTCCTGGGCAGAGGCATCAGCCACTGCAAAGGTCTGAGGGAGACTCATGATGGGCCCGTTCCAGAAACAGCATGGAGGCCAGTATGGCTGTAGCAGAGCTGGAAAATAAAGGAGCAGATGATACCACTGAGTTGAAGAGGGACCCATAAAGGGGCTTGCAAGCCTCTGTAAGGACTCAGCTTTTTCTATGTAAGAATTTGGGATCTATTGAAGGTTTATGAGTAGCGGAGTGACCTACTCTAACTTTGGTTCGTGTGGAGGATCGATGGTAGGGGGCAACAACGAGCAGAGACCAGTTAGGAAGCTTTGATTTAATCCAGCGGAGAAATATACTGTTTGGAACCAAGTAGTAGATTGTAGTTTGTGAGAAGAGGTCACATTTTTGAAGGAAGAACCAAGAGGGAGTAAATGGCAGAGGTAGGACTAGGATCCAGGCTTCTGATGCTTAAGTTTTCTTTTTGATGTACCATGTTGCTGAATTGTTTTTTAAAGTTGAAGAGAGCATTCTCAATAAATAATTTGATTTCTGAGTTGCAATTAAGGATTAGAGTTGCAATTTTAAGTCTGCAGCTGAGGTATAGCTCACAAGCACTCTACCAAGAAAACTTTTGTAATTAGAATCCTCCACATATGTCATGTTGACCCATGAGGAGGAAAGAAATTAATTACCTAAGCTTTTTGAGTTGCTGCATTGATTTAAAATATCGGTCTGAAACTGCACAAGTTGTTAAAAACAAAAGGCAGGCAAGTAGGCTCATAATTAAATTAAACCTGTATTAGAAATTAAAATCTGTCCATGTTAATCATCTGCAGGGGTATATCCTGCCTAAGCTTATTTGAAAACATGGTTCATTAAAAGTGATACATTTTTCACATATCAAGATTATATACCATATATCATTTCTCCACGCATAAGTGAGATGCCAAATACACTGCTTTGTATGTAAATAAAGGAATATTTACATGCAGCATAATTTAAGAAATTCATATCTTCACCCATTTCATCTAATGCATTAAGCTCAGACTCCCAGATTAGGCTGTGAGCAGTACTGAGAATGGATGCAGGAGAGCTGAATTTTACAAATGCCTGAAGTGGCACATGAGCTCGTAACCAGTCACTAATAACTCTCTTCTTTCCCTACTTCACCAACCCACAAGTCCTTATCAGCATATTCATGAAATGTAAACATCTAATTAGTATATGTGTTTCACATGAGTATTTTAAATTTTACTAGGAAAAAAATTTTAAGCACTCAGAAAATAAGAAAGAATAATACAATGAATACAGTCATAACCATCAGCTAGGTTAAACAATTATTAACACTTTGCTATATGTGCTTACCATGTGTATGCATGCATGTATGTATGTAATTGCTGGGCCATCTTTTAGAGCATATTACTGATATCATGTGACATCTTATCCATAATAACAGCATGCTTCTGCAGAAAATAAGGATATTCTCCTACATAACAATACCATCATACCTAACAAAACAAGTAATAATTTTTACGGCATCTAATATATAACCCGTGTTAAAATTTCCACAATTGTCCCTAATCTTTTCAAAACTCAATCCAAGCAAGGTTAATGATTTATATCTGGCTATGCTCTTAAGTCTATTTTCAACTAGAACAGGATCCCTTTTTCTGCTTTTTAAAAAATTCATTTATTTAAATTAGTTTCAAGTATACAGTACACTGGTTAGACATCTATATATTTCCTAAAACGATCCCCCCAATTGCTCCCTCCCTCCCCTGGCCCTCCACCTAGCCATCATATTCATGCTAACTGCATTCCCTCTGCCATGCTCCCCATCCCCATGACCAACTATCAACTACTGATTTGTACTTCTTTAACCCTTCACCCATTCTCCCAGCCCCTAACCCCTCTCCCCTCTGTCACCAAATTGTCCACTATATTTGTGTCTGATTTTGATTATTTTTGTTTCTTAGATTCCGCATATAAGTGATACCATATGGTAGTTATCTCTTATTTCACTCAGCAGAATAACCTCTAGGTCCATCCATATCGTTGCATATGGTAGGATTTCATTTTTTTTAATGGCTGAGTAATATTCTGCTGATTTGTTTTTAAGAGACCCCAGTGATTTGTTATATCTGGATTAGTCCGATTATTTCATAATGACACTTAGCTTTTCTATCCTCTGTGTTTCCTATAAACTAGATGATAGAACTAATGTCTTAATTAGATTCAGGGCTAACATTTTTGACAGTAATTCTTCATGGTTAGTACTATTTCGTTGTGTCACATTAGGAGGAATATGTCAAGATGTTCCCACTATTGATGATGCTAAATTTGGGTAGTGTTTTCATTACCTCTCTTTTTGTTTCATTATCTCTTGTATGACAAGTTATGCAAAAAGTGTCTTTAAACTATTATAAACATTTATTTGTAATGATTCCTTCAAGTCCTAAATTCAGACAGAGCACAGTGAGGGCAACTTGTCTTTGCTCCTTTACGTCTGAGTCCTCGGCAAGAACACATGAAAGTTGGGGGCTGGAATCATATGTTCGCATGCCTGGTAGTCAGTGCTGGCATTTAATGTGACCTCTGCATGTAGCTTGGGCTTTCTCACAACATAGTGACAGGGCTCTAAAGGCAAGCCTCCCAAGAGAGACCAGAAGGAATTCATACTGTCTTTAATAATTAGCCTGGAAAGCATGCAGTAGCATTTCCTCTCCATTCTATTGGCTGAGGCAGTACAAAGAAATGCCCAGATGCAAAAGGAGGGAACAATGATCCTGCCTCTTGATGGAATATGAAATTCACCCATCCATCCATCCATCCATCCATCCATCCATTTTTGGAAAATATAATCTGCCACAGTAGTTTAACCAGATCTCTTCATTTAAAGTTACATCTCCCCCTTTGTAATTAGTAAATAAGATAAACACATGATTCACATCTGGATATACAAACTAGATGAAGCCAAAAGAATGTGAGGAGGTACCTACACAGCTAGGAGGTAAGAGGATAGAGCATAGTTAGAAGAGGTAAACAGGACAGAGACAGTGATCTACCATAATCATTTTTAAATAGCCCATGTTGCCAGGAAATGTTTTATCTATAAATAACCAACTTTTCCTAAAAATAGAACCTATAATCAAACAGATTAAAGATCTTATCACATAAAAATTAGTATCTCGATCTAGAAGCCTGGGTCTCTACCGTCAACCCCTCTCCTACCCAGGGCCCACAGGCCAGTAGGATTAGGTTGTAAACCAGGTCTCAGGCTCATGGCAGCCAGCTCAAGACAGGCAGCTCGAATTTGTTCCCCTCCAGGCCACCAGACCTGCAACAGAGAGCTCTGGCATGAGGTTCACTGCCTAAAGTTCTGGAGAGAGCCATGCTCCGGGGATCCATGAGACTGGAGAGAAAGGGTGCTTCAGGGCTGCAAGATGGATGGACAGAAGATGGACAGCAAAGAAAGGGCCGGGCATGGATCTGAGAGCAAAGAGACCTAGGGCCACAAATTCTTTCAAAATTAGATTTTTTTAAAATATTATTTTCAAAATTAAATAAGTAGAATGAGCCTTCATTTTGCTTGAAAATGAAGTTTAAGTAACAGAAATTAGTTCTTGTTTGAAAATTAATGCCTGTTTATTCTTTGACGAATGATTTTACCAACTGTACACCTAAGTTAATGTAACTACTTGATTACATGTTAACAATTAAAATAGAGACTAACTCTTCACCTTGGTATCCAGTCTACCAGAATTAAACAAACTTACCAAAACAGTTGTTCAATATGAGTTTCAGGAAGAAATATTTTAAACAGAGAAAATGTTTTTCACAGGGAAAAGTGATTCAGAGAAAAATTAAGCCAAACTTAAAACAAATTAAGGATAATGCTATTAATTTTGTTTAAAGCGAGAATGAAAAATTAAACACACCTTCATCTAAATTAGGGAAAAACAAAGGATAACAATATTCAGTGCCCATAATGTGCTCTGTGGTCATCAGAGTGAGTGTTAGCCAGGCCACTGGGCCTAGTGAAACACTTCCTCTGACACAAGGATCAGCCTGCCAAGCAGATGCATAGATTGTGATGGTAAACTTTATGTGACAACGTGACTGGCCACAGAGTGCCCGGGTTAAACATTATTTCTGAGTGTGTCTGTGAGGTTGTTTCCAGATGAGACCAGCATTTGCATCAGTGGACTCAGTAGAGTGAACTGCCCTCCTCAGTGTGGGTGGGCATCACCCAATCCAGTGAGGACCTGAACAGAACAAAAGGTGAAGGAGGAATTCTCCCCTTTTTTGCTTCCTGCCTGTGTGAGCTGGGACATCACACTTCTGCCCTTGGACCGAGATATACACACACCACTGGCTCCCCTGGTTCTCAGGCCTTCAGACTCGGATTGAATTACACCACCAATTCTCCCGGGTCTCCAGCATGCAGACAGCAGACTGGGGACTTCCCAGCCTCCACAATCATATATCTCCTGTTAGTTGTTTCTTTGGAGAACACTGACTAAAACATACATAAGACAGTCTCCCCAAGTGCGGAAGAAAAAGGGACATTTTTACAAGCCAACTACCCATTTTTCATGACCTCTATCAACTTGCCTACACGTTATTTTACCATCTTTTTCATCTTAATCTATTTTTATTACAATTTCATTACAGGTTGATGTTTACAGATTGGCTTATACTGAATGCATTCCAGATAAGCTGCTTCCTAACGACATATGGGAAAGCAGAATAATCGCATGGATGGGCTGACTCTAAATCCAACTTTTGCCTGTAGACTGAAATGCCACCGATGGAATTTAGATACTAATGACCGTTCATTCCAACGAGCCTGGGTATCCTTGACTTTATCCTCTTGACCTTTTCTTCCATTATCACATCTGTGCCCATCTTATTGGGGTCTGTTGCATTGTCATTAAACACAAAAACTACATATGAACATTTTTTAGTTCTATTATATGTCTAGCACAGAGATTCATACAGTAGGTGGTTAAATATTTGCTGAAAGTTTATTTTTAAATATATATACTTTTAAAAAAAAAGTTTTATTTTTACAACGAGATGATAAAAAAGCTAAAAAAATGATATATTTAAAAATTACATACAAGGAAATTAAGAGACATAACCTCTATACCCTACTGCTGGCTCGTCGAAAAGCTCCCAAGGGCCTCAGGTTATAACATATCGAGTGAGTCCTCCGCCTCGGACCTCTGACAGCCTCCGGCAGTGTCGTAAGATATTCAGTATCACGTGAAACCTCTTGTCAACTTTCAAAGCTGTGAACTCCTTTATGTCAGCTTCCACTACAAAATAATGACCTGAAAATAAAGATATTAGCACTAATTTTTACAAGGACAATTTTCAAGATGAGTCTTTAATGCATAACACCATGACTATGAATGGCACTCATCATTTTTACTATTGTTATCTAACCAAAGTAAGAACTGGTATTCTGGCTAAAATAATAATTATTCTTTCAATTGAAGTTATATAATGTATATGGTAGCATTTCAGAAATGTAGCCCTGCTTATTATATCACTAGCTATCTGCTGGTATCTTTTGAACAATTAACTTTTCAAGAGGCAACATGGGATAGTGGTCAAAAGAATGAAACCCTCAGCAGCTCTATCACTTAACTGGCTGACATTGGACCAGTAACCTAAGTTCTCTTTGACTAGTCTGCAAAATGGGAGTGCTAATAGGACGTACTTCTTAAGGATGTTGTGAGGACTAAAGCTCTCAGTATACCATCTGGCACATAGTAAGTGCTATGTAAGCATGACCAGCTGTTGTCATTACTATTCTAATTCTGGAAACAATGGGTATAGTTCCGTAATAAACTAACACAGTAATTCTCAGCCTCGTCACTACAGACATTTTGGAATAGATAATTATTTTTTGTGGGAACTGTCTTGTGCTTTGCAGGGTACTTTAGCAGCATCCCTGGTCTCTACCCACTAGAAGCCAGTAGCAGCCTCAACTCCACTTGTAACAATCAAAAATGTCTCCAGAGATGGCCAAATGTTCCCTGGTGGGAAAATTGCCCCTGGTTGAGAACTGCCTCTCTAAATTTAGAATTTTCTAGAATTAGTTTTATTTCTCACGATTTAGTTACACTCCAAACAACTGACATGTACACATATATATGCTACCATTTTACCTTTGGTATCCTTTGTTTCTTCATCAATAAATCTGTGATAGAGATTTCTGGCCACAGAACTCATAGCAGACTTTTTTGGTTGATGTAGGATCTTATATTTACTAAGTACTGCCTTATTGATTTCTTTAATAACATCATTAATTTGACAATGGGTTAAGCGCAATTTCATGTACCTGTAAATAAGTACATGATTAATTTTAAAGAAACATTAAAGAATGATTATATAAGATACCTTAAAGAATCATTATACAAAATATTTTCTTTGAAAAATGTTCATGATGACTTTCTATAGTAACAAAGCGATTAGTAGTCCTTACAAAAAAAAAAAAAGTTATATCAATTTTCAAATAAACCAGACATGTCTCGACAGTCGAAAGGTTACAGAGGCCACAATATATCAGTGCTTATCTTCTCTAGTTATATCTGGATGCATTAATCTCTATTTCCCACCTACAGAATTAATATTACAATTTAAAATAAGCTCTTAAATTGATTCAAATGGACTAACTGCAAAAGAGACATTTATTTAAACAATTTAAAATTGTTTGTGAGCAAGGGAAAGAAAAATTTAAACATTAATAAATCATATAACTCATACCACTCGTTTGTCTGTTCAGAGAAAGAAAAAAGGAGAGGAAGACAAAGGACAACAAAGATGACAATGTTGATGAAGACGAAGAACCGAGGGTTGAAGGGCGTTCTGAAGTGAAGCTGCAGAGCAGAACCAATGTGGGGACATGCTTTTTATCCCCTAACTCAAATTCTCCTCGAGCACTGCCTCTTTCACTCTAAATCCCACTCACTCTCAGTCCCGTCTCCTCCCAGTCACCCTAGAGTCTCAGAATACAAAAATAGGAGACTTGATTTTGAGTGGTCTGTAGGGACCAGAAACAAAACTTAATGAGCTGCTTTCATTCTTCCCTCCAACAATTTGTGGATTCATTATGTTAAACTGTCCTTTACATTTCTTCAAAGGGGAAGTTTTCTAAACAAAACTTCCTTAATATAAAATAACATGTGTTTAGAGAAAAACGTTCAGATTGACCGAGAAACATTCATTTTCATTACTGTCTTCTTTTCTAAACTCATTTTTGCCACTGTTTTTTCTAACCACAATTTCTACAAACTGTTGATACCACAGCTCTACACAATGCAATTAAAGTATTTGAACTAACACTTTAATTTATTCAATATCCACCTCTCACCTCTGACAATATTTTCCACTAACTTCCATCTTTAGTATTACTTTTTTAAAGTAAATAAATAAGAGACCCGTGCTTGGAACACATTCTTCCTTATCCTAATCTAATTTCTCTTACTCACTAAATAACACCTTAGTTTCAAACTGAATATTCAACCCTGACTATTCTAATTTCCTTCCTTTATCTCTTCATGAAAGCATTTTCTAAACCCTTCTACTCCATAGCTCCTCAAAGACATTTGTTCTTCCCTTTAGTTCTGCCAATGAGCAACAATAATTTAAAAAACTGAATAGCATCAAACAGAATTCCCATGAAAATAAAGCTGTCAATAATGGAAATGGCTGAGTGACCAAAAAAAGATTAAACAGAAATGCCAGCCTCATTACTGGTCCCAGAATTGTGAAACAGCTAGATATTTTTCAAGTGGCTAATAAGCACATGAAAAGATGCTCCCCATCAAATGTCATTAGGAAACTGAAAATTAAAACGATGAGATACCATTACACACCTACTAGAATGTCTATAATAGAAAAAACTGACAAAACTAAATGCAAGTCAGGATATGAAGCAAAGGGAGAATGCAAGATGGTACAGCTACTTTGGAAGACAGTTTGGCAGTTTCTCACAAAATTAAAATGTTACCAATATGATCCAGCAATCCCACTCCTAGGTTATTTACTCAAATGAGTTGAAAACTTGTGTCTATACAAAAACCTGCACATGAATGTTTATAGCTTTATTCACAGTTGCCCTAAACTGGAAGTAACCAAGAGGTCCTTCAGTAGGTGAATAAAAAAAAAAATTGTGGTACATCCAGACAATAGAATCGTAATCAGTGATAAAAAGAAATAAGGTATCAAGTCATAAAAAGACATGCAAGGAATCTAAATACATATTACGAAGTGAAAAAACTCAGTCTGAAAAGGCTACATACTGTATGAATCCACTTATATAACACTTGGAAAAGGCAAAAACAATGGCGACAGTAAAAAGATTAGCAGTTGCCCGGGGCTCCGAGGAAGAACAGGTGAAACACAAGGTACTTTTAGGGCACTGAAACTACTCTGTGTGACACTGTAAGGGTAGATACATGACATTATGCATCTGTCAAAACCCAATGAATGTACAATGTAAAGAGTGAAACCTATTGTAAACTATAGACTTTAGTTAATAATGCATCTAATACTGGTTTATCAATTCTAACAAATGTGTCACACTAATGCAAGATGTTATTAAGAGAAACTGTTTTCAGGTCTGAGAACACTCTGTACTATCCCTTCAATTTCTCTGTAAACCTAAAACTGTTCTAACAAAGTTTATTAATTAAAAAACAAACAACAACTGGTATGGATGACTCTTAGGAAAGTAAAATAACCCTGCCCTTTGCCCCAGAGTTTCTCCTCCCAGGCCTCTACCTCAAGGAAATAAGGAATTACAAAACAGACTTGTCTAAAAGAAATTTCACTGTACCGTTATTTCTCAGAATGAAGTAGACCCAAATATTTAATAAGAAAATGCTTAAATAACGTATAGGGTAACAACATGGTGAAATATTATAAAACTATTAAAATCCAAGTTTACAATTAGAGTTAATGATGGGGGAATGCTCATGATAAAAAAAGTAAACTGGATTTATAGTATAACTACATTGTTGTAATAACCATCAGAAACACCCAATTACATATGTGAAATTAAAATCTAGAAGGAAATTATTTGAATGATAGAATTACAGATGACTTATTTTCTTACAACGAACATTCTAATGACATGTACTATTTGTATTATAAAAAAGTAATGAAAAACGTAAAAGTAATGAAAAACATAAAGCCAAGAAGTTAAGCAAAGCCCTGGAATTGTCAGAGTTTAAAAACATGGATTTCTATCATTGGTTCCCCATCACTGTCACCCGTAAAGAGCAAAGGAGACCTCCCTCTGGGGGAGGCATCTTGCCTGATTCACCCTTGTAGTCTTCTCATCGGTGACCCAGGGCCCAGAATAGAGCACAGACTCAAACAGGTGTGTGGTATAAGGTACGAATGTGAAAACAAACACAACGCTGTTCATTCTAATTCTCAAATCTATACAACACACCTTCTTTAAAATTACAGCAAAACAGAGGCTACTTCTAAAATGTAACTGGATAAATCTGTATCACAAAATGGTCCTGGCGAGGGCTCGGCAAAACCCTGATCCATCTCTAGATCTCTCTATAAAGAGGTTTTATAACTGAATAGAAAACATGATTTTAAGCATTTTTCAACAAAAGACTGCATTTTCATAGTACAATGTAAAACTATTTAGAAAAGATCAATATGTGAACACAGCATACTATGATGAATATAATCAAGGTTTATGATTTAGACAATCACATATGTTGATTATTAAGGAGCTGAATGTTAAAATTTATCTTAAATACTTACGCAGGAATGCCATTAAACTCATCAGAAGTTATAAATGGCATTTCTTTAATGTTTCTTTGTTCTTTAGCGGGCTTCTTGGTGCATACAGGTTCCTCAACTTTGACTGGTTCTTCAGAGTCAAGATCTGATACATTAACACTACAGAATAGAGATGCACAGACGTTCAGGTAATCGTCAGAATTATGCAGCATACTAGAGTTTTCCTAACTGAAAATAATCAGTATCAAACACATGATTCATCTTGTTATAATTTTATAGCCAACATTTTTTTCTATCCCTACCCCTATTGTTCAGGAAGATCTGAAAAGTGAAGAGAATGCTGAAAGTCAAGCTGCCCCCAAATCTTCAGTAATATAATCGTACTTACCCAAAAATGATGCATGTAATACATACGCTAAACATCTTCATCAGTTATCCTACTGGTTTCTCAAGGTCAATATGTATAAAGTTGAACTGATTTTAACTTCCAAATAACCTCTCTTCCTCACTTCCCTATTTCTGGACATGAAAACATCAGTCATCTTATACTTCTATTTTTCTAATTTATCCCATTTGGTTGCTAGTATCAGTCCCTCCCTATTGCAGATTCATTTGATTTGCCAGCAATGAGCATGGGTCACCCTTAGATTCAGTCCCACCCAATTTTTGGAGAAGCCTGCGAGAAGCCTGATATTGCTCCTACCCAACTAACAAAGGAAGCCTAGAAAGAGACTGTAGCTTCTAGGTTGTTTAACTGCCAAGGAAGGAATGGACCTCTACTGCCAGCAGCAAGTCAAGTCATGCTGGCTTGACCAGTCCAAAAAAGAAATGGGATAAGGAAAGAGCACATCCAACCCAGAAGTAATGTGAACCCCAGGGAAGGCAGGGAAGTGAGTCTCAAGATGATAGCTGAGCACCAGACACTGAAGGCAATCAGGTCTGAGGAGATGAACACACTGTGGTTGTCAAGATGAAGATGCCCAATGTTATGGTACCACCATCTTTAAGTGAATCTCAACATGAGGCTCCATGGTGAACCTGGCTGATTCTTACCTGCACTTACTGGTCTTGACCCTGTGCAAAGGATACTCCTGATTTCTCCTTCATGCCCTACTGTATAGATTAGCTGAAAATAAACACCTCAACCTACAGAAAGCTTCTGCTTTGATCTAACCTTGAAAGCTAAAACCAGGCCACAGTGAATTTAGAAGATTCCTCCTATTCTCTAGGCTATATTCCTGCTGGATGTGTCCAATGTCCAGCTCTCACTGCAACCATGGCAGATATCCTATGATAACCTCTGTTCCTGATATTCATTCATGACCTTGCCCACTAACTTTCTCTTCTTGTAGGGAAATTCTGAGGCACCCTGGCCATACGAGGGACTCTACTGAGCTTAACCTCTAGAGACCTTCAACTGTTGGCAGTAACATGACTCGTTGCCTACACAGCAAGGCTCATGGCTTCCTTTCAGTTTTTAAAATTTAAACAATGTTTTGTTTATAGAAACACATAGGCAAGTGTGATTATCATAAATGGCAGGATGATTATCTCTTTAACAGAGGGAGGGTTCACAACAGATTGTTATAAGGTACAGGTAATGTCCCATTTCTTAATCTGACTGGTAGATACACTGTTTTATTATTCTTTAATTTGTACAAATAAAACTTTAATCACTTTTCTGTATATATCATACATTTTAAAAATTAAAAAAAATTAAATTAGCCATGGAATCTTTTTACATACTCGAAGTCCCCTTTTAGAAATATAATTTTGGTGGCAAAGGACTGGGGAGATGAGGGTGAAGAAATACTGGAAATACAAAACATAGGAGCTCCTAAATCATAAAGACAAAAGATGATGAATGCTCTCATTGAGTCTGGCAATGAGAATGAAAGGGAGGACAGGGATAGAAAAAACTCCACAAAGGCAAAATGAACAGCTGAGGGCTATGAGAGAATGAGACAGGCTGACGATGCTAGCTTCCTGTCTGGGTGACGGGAGGATGAGAGCAACAGGCATGGATGGGTGGGTAACAAGGAACCAGTGAGTTCGGTCTTAGACATGCAAAGTTGGAGGAGCAAATAGCTCATCCATCAGATTCCCAGCAAGCAATTAAAACAGCAGAACCAGACATCATGTCAAGGCTGAAGCTGGACATTTTAGAGCATTAACAATGGTATAAGACTGAATAAAACAGAGCTTTAGGAGATAACTTGTAATTTAAAGGAGATCTGAGAAAAAGGAGGCAGCCAAGTCAGAGATGTGAGATGACAACTAAGAAACCACAGCAGTGGTGCCGGTAACAGAATTTCAAAAGCAAAATGGACAACAAAATAAAACCTAAAAAGAATTAGAGCTGAAGAGGGATTTTTGACCTCTCTGTGACTTTCAAGCACTCAGTTTCATATGCATGGTAGTAATAACAGCCAAAAGCCAATATATGTTTGTGCCTCCTCTGGGAAGAGGAGGCACAAACATATATTGGCAGTGAACAAACAGAGACAGAACAGTAGTTTGAGGGGGAAAGCAGAGCTAGGGCTTTTTTGTTCCTTTGGCTGTTTTTAAGATCGGAAGCTCATTAAGCTTATTTTTACCCTAAGGCAGTGGTTCTCAAGGGTCAGGAGAGATTTTGCCCCCCAGAGGACATACGGTAACGTCTAGAGAGTTTTCACTGTCAAACTGGGTGGTGGTTGCGAGGTAAAGGGTGGGGTGCAAGGTGCTACTGATATCTAGTTGGTAGAGATGATGGATGCTACTAAACAGCCTACTTTCACAAGAAAGAATTATCTGGCCTAAAATGTCAACGGAGCGGAGGTTGACAAGTTCTGCTCTAAGGGAAAGAAATGAGAAAAAGTGGAAAAAGAGAGCCTAGAGAAGACTCACCCTTAGAAAAGAGGGGGGACATATTCCTCAGAGACAGAAGGATAAGAAAACTTATAAAGACAGGGAGAAATATTTCTAGTGTGACAAAAAACTGGATAAGTCGCTAACAAAATTGCAAGTACATGAAAAAGCAAAATAATTTGAGGTATTTGTTTTAATAGTTTAATAAATCCAGATAGCAAGAATAATTATAAACATACTTACAAGGTCTGGGTTACTGTTACTTGAGGCAAATGGGGAGGAATGTTTTCTTTGAGATGCTCCACATCTTTATAATCTTCTTCAAGAGATTCATAGAGTTCCTAAAATTTAAAAAATGCTCACAGATAAGCATCTGTCCTGCCTGTTTTAAGGTATTATAAAGAGCATGAAAGACAGTGAGTCACAATCACAACCATCGGTGTTCAGACGCAGAAGGGGTGAAAAGGCTCGGAATGCAGCAGTGTTAAAAAGAGCCCTTTGGTTTCCAGAGCTGTTTTGGGATGGTGGTATAATATTTTTCTCTACCGGATTTTTTTCAGAGAACAATTGTTATAATCACATTACAACAGGCAGGGTTGACATTAAGTCTCTCTAAAATACTTTAACCTTGGGGAGCAACTAAAAAACATATGAAAGATTTATGTTTTGCCATCCTGGTAAATGGCTTTCATTGACTTAGCAAAGGGTCCTCCAGTGTCATCTGTATAGCAGCACCAGGGTGATAATGCATGCCTGGGATTCATGTATGAGATGCTGCTTAGAATAACTTTCACTGCTGATATGCATATATTCCAGCTTAATGAAAATTTCTACTTGATCAAAATCGCCTTTTTTGTTGTTGTTGTTTTTATTTAACTTTCATGAAAACTTGAGGCTATGAATTCATGCCAATAGGAAAAATACTCTGTACCTTTGGATTCCTGTCATCTGATTCTCAGTCATAATGTAAACAAAAACTCCCAATAGACTTCAATTCGGTGTTGAACCTTCTCTGGGCCCACATGTAACCCTGGGCATTCTTGAGCAGGTTAGAACTGAAACCAATATTGGTCTCTGTTCTGAGTTTATATGACATCTTTCTTTTAAAGAGCTGAATGATATTCATAGATACTGATTTCATTTCAGCTAACAGTATAGGCATAATCATGTCTATTCCTATAGGTGAAAAATCTTTACAGATCTTAAGGATTCTAAGATTGAAAGGGACTGTAAAGGCCACCTTGCTCAATCCCACTGAACAAATCAATGGCTCTAAGAGCATAAGGTAATCGTGGTACAGACTGAGTATTTTACCATCGGGAAGTACATGAGAACTTTATTAGCTAAGTCAATTAGAAGGCTTATTTAGTACATGTGAATGAGGTTCAAGTTTCTCTTGAGAATCTTTAAATTACATTTTATACAAATTTGGAAATGCAGAATAGAAGGGACCTAAGAAATAATTCAGCATGACTCATTATTTTCCAAATGAAGACCCTCAGATCCTAAGAAGTAAAAAATGGCTTTCTTGCAGCATTTGTATTTATTGCCTTTTTATTTTGTTTCTTCACTAGAAAAACATTACCTTCAGTGAATGGTTAGTTTGTTCTTGATACTGAATTTCCAATTCCAATTTATTTAGAAGTTCATTTACTACTATGATCTCATCTCCTATTTTATTTAATATAGTCTTCAAGGCAGGTTCTTGACCTGTTAATAAACAAAGATAAAATGGAAAATAAACTATATAGAAAAGCAATAACATACATGTACCCAACCGAACTCTTTGGAGCAGAGCTTTACCTTAGAGAGACACTTGGTGGTGGAGGAAGATCTATTGTTTCAGGCCCTAGTACCTGCCTCCACGGATAATATTAAAATCTCATTTCTAAGTACTAGTATGGAAGAGAAGGGAGAGGTAAGTATAAGGTACTCCCTGAGTCTTTTGTTTCTGGCAAATTTCTCCATTATAAAACACCTAGAAATGCTACAGAAAATACTCTTCTACATGCATAGCAGAGCTTTCAGGACAATAAGGTAAATTCCCAAGGGATCTAACTTGATGAGAGAACCACAGACCAGGTGGTATGTGTAAGTTGATGTCAGCAGCCCTAAGCTGGGAGATTCAGAGGGAAACTGGACAGAGGTTGTTAGTCTCAGTGACCTAATATATTTGGTTTTAATGGGAATCGGAGCTAAGGTTTTGGGACTTCAAAGCACAGGGTGTTGGAAGTGAGAATCCCAAATGAAGCCAGGACCTCTCTGTATGGGATGCATCTTCAGTGCAAGTATAAACCTAAAAATTCTAAACACTAGCCAGGGAGATATAAGACTATGTTTTGGACTGTCTCTCAGGTATGTGCGGGAGGTGGGGTGAGTGCCACTTCAAAATTTGTAATAGAGATTTGGGATTCATATTTACACTATCCACATTACTAACAATCCCTAAGCTGAGAAAGTAACATAAAAAGTCACAGGCTAGTGATAACCTTGGGATGTCTGACAGAAACAAACACCAGAGATGATAAAGTAGCACGCTCTCACATTCCCAACCCCACCTCCTAGCACCTCTCTCTAGCTTCATAAATTTGAGGATGGGAAAACCAGCATCTCTTCCTCTCTAAAAATAAAAGAAGTAATTTAGAAAAAAATTTTAAGGGCAGCTTAAAAGCACAAAAGAAAAACTATCCTCATAATCAAATCTTTCCATCTTTACTTCTAGCAACCAAACAGTGAAATACACGAAAATAAAAGCAATTTCGCCACATCTGTAAATTATGGAGGCAGTAAAGTGAAATGGCTAGAAGCTTTGGGCCTGAAGTCAAGAGACATCAGTACCTACCTCAAAATTACTGCAACGGTAAGTAAAAAAGTACATATAAGATGGGTTTAGTGCTGTGTCTGGAACCTAGTAAAACATTCAGCAAAAGCTAACTACTGTTCCACATCAGCACAAGAAGCAGCATATTATTCTATCTACTAGAGCAATGCTAATTATATTTGACACTAGGTTCATAACAAGCAAAACAAATTAGTAAGTAAATGAGAGTACTGATGTCTCTACTGAGATTAATTTCAGGGGTTAAATAACTAGTTGGATACACTGGTATTTCATATAACTTTTAGTCACCTAAATTTTAGGGCCTTTTTTTACTGATTTGCAAATTCACTACTTTTGATAGTAGTGATCTAGTCAATTACAGCAGCCAGAGTGGTAAACAAACTACTGGGCTTTATTAAATAGGCTGTGAACCAAACACAAATTATTCTCCCCATATGCAAATGACAGTTACCCAGTATGCTGTAATGTAATAGGTCAGACTGCTTTGGCCAGGCCTCAGGTTTGGAGGGCTCAGCTGAATTCAAGCTTTGATAGTTTTATAAGTCTCCAAATAATATCTTTTTATCCAACAGTCATCATGCCCTCAGAAAGAGAATCTTTTTAGAATTAGTCTAAACAAGACTAATTATTAAAAATCTAAATATCTTTTTAAAATTTCTCAATAAAAGTGGTATAGAAGTAGAAAGAGTACTAGACTGGGAATCAGGACACAGAAACTGTAGTCCCAACTGACTGCTCACAAGCCGGGGACCTGGCAAGTTGCCTGACTTCAAAGTCTTGGTTTCTTCATGTGTGAGATGAGGGGGCTGGAGGAAAAGAACCTACGGTTCCTTTGGTTTTAACTTTCTACAAAGTATGTTAACCACAAACTATAAAATGGATGAGGCTCCTTCATTAGAGGCTCCCAACAAGAGATGGAAAATATCCAAGTGCCTTGGAGGACATGTATAATTCAAAAAGGCATGCCAACCTTATAATTCCATATGAGAATTTTCAAAAAATTATCAATTCATAATACAAACTACAGTAAAAGTTCAACACAATCTTCTCAGCAGATGGAGTGCTGGCTAGCAATAACACTTTAGCTCTCTTATGTAGGGCTGGGGAGCATATCATTGTTGTAAACAACATTTTCTCAGACTTGGCAAGCATCCTTTATTTCTTTGCACTTTCATTGCATCATCCTCTTTCAGCCCCTAAAAATTTTGGAAGATAAGTACAACATGCAAGTTTCTGGCTGTTTAAAAAATGGGTTTCATTTTCAATTAGTTGTTTCCTGGTGATATATAGTGATAAGCATCCTCTAAAGCAGGCTATCAGTTGGGTAATGGGCTACTTCTACTACCCTGGGTCTTTTCCACTTTTGTTTTTATCCCTTACCTTTTAGTATCTCTCCATTTAGGTCTAGAACCACAAATGCCACATAACCTTCAAATCTTACTATTGTGCCTTATGTGTCTCAGAAAAATGTAAGTAAATAAATCTAATAACTATCCAGTTTACTGTTCAATGTAACTTACATTTTAGTATCTTCTGCAATATTCAAAACACTGATGCTGGAGTGCTTTAAAAATCACTATTTGAAACTTAAAATTACTTTTCTAAGATATATTCACTTAACTAGGCATAAGATATCCTTCAAAGTGGAGCAATAATCAAAATGCATTATATAGACACAAAATTACTGGAATTTGTTCTACTTACCACAATTCCTTAATGACAGGGTTTTCTTAATATTGCCAATCTTCTCATTAATATGAGAGCATATCTGTTCCAGATCTGAAGAGGCCATCTTTTAAGGCTCTGAAGAAAAAAATATAAACACATTTATCAGAAAAGAAAAGCCAGACAAGTTTCTGTTCGCTTTCAAAATCCAAGAATGGTTAATATCCAGTAAATCACATCCTCTTGAAAAGAAAGCACAAAATTCAAGAGCAATTTCTTTCAATTCCAAAAAATTTAGTTTCTAACCAAAGTCCAGTTTTACAGCCTTCTGTAGTCAATGCATCCCAAACCAGGGTACAGGGAATAAGCCTACGTAATTTAAGGATTTAGCAGAACTAATACAGTATTTATATATATATACAACATTGGTATTTTCTTTAAAAACACAAAATACACACGAATTTTAAGGAAAAACTGAATACGTGAAAATAAACAGGTCCAAGTAAGCATCTCCCCTATGCTGTGGGGGACTAGGGCCTTTCCTATTTGGGGTTAGTAAGGAGGCAGACGGAAAGGAAGGAAAGCAACCAGTTACTGAGCACACCGAGAGGAGGTGAGAACGCCTAAAGCACCCACTCCAGCTACCCGGGAGAGCGGAGGAACGTCAAGCCCTGCTCCTGCGCCCCTCTTGGCGCAACCCCACACTCCCCCATCCCGCCCAAGGAAGGCCTTCCGCCTGACTCCGAGGGCAGGATCTCCAACACGAGTCTCCAACCTTGCGCGGGTCCGTGAGCTAAGGGCCCACTCCTGCCGGAGTCGCGAGCCACGCAAACTTTGGTCTCAGCCGAAGCCTAGGATCGCGAGACGCGACTCGGCGAGCAAAATTCAAACTGCCCGCCGGGATCTGGCGCCGCGCAGGCGCACAGCGGCGTTCTCGGAGCGCCCGCGGAGACTGCAAGCGTATTTCGCGTCATCCAAGACCACGGGGCGTCGGGGGTTAGGGGTGGGGCTGGGGAGGGGAAAAGGCGGACTTGGTCGGCTTTGCGGCCAAAGGCTACTTGGACTCGTGCTCCTCCTACGCAGTACCGTCAAGGTTGATCTTAGTTGCTTATCCTGGCGGTTGCTCAGCCAGGAGCCAAGCGCTCCGGAGATCAAATGGCGAGCTGAAACGGTAAGTCTCCAAATTAGAATCACCAGGGGCCACTTTTACAAATTCTAATGCCTAGGCCTAACCCCAAATCAATGAAATTAGGCACTCCGGAAGTGGAGCTCAAGCCTTAATATTTTTTAAAACACTCTAGATAATTCCAAAAAGCAGCCGCGTTTGTGAGCTTAAGAAAAGAAACAAACAAAAACCCCTCTTTTACAGCCTCTGTAAGGGCAAATGCAAAGTTACAATAAGAAAAAGTTCTCTCTGTTGAACAAAAGGGAAATGCATTCCAGAGCAGGTGTGGCAGCTCCACAGTCATCAAGTATCCAGGTTCCTTTTATCTTTTGGCGACACCTTTCAAAGCATCACACATTCTGGCCTTCAGGTTGCTTGTGATGCAAGATGACCCTGCCAGTTCCTTCCCCAGGTGTTGTCACAGGCGGCAGAAAGAGGAAGAGGCAAGGGTAACAGGCTCACCTAACAGCTGAGCCAGTATCTTGAAAGAGTTTTCTTGTAAACCACACCCAGTGGCTTGTGTCTGCTTTTCACTGGTCACTCACATCTACAAGGGAGACTGGAAAAAAAATCATTAAAAGTTAATCTGGACAGGTCTCTTGCAACCCCAACAATATAGGGGTTCAGTTTGTAATAGAAAATGAGAGCATAGATTCTGGGTAGGCAATAGCAGCCTTGGCCATTTCTACTTCTTTTAAAAATCTTTTATTATGGAAATCAAAGTTAAAAAGAATGATATAATAAACCCCATGCCCAACCCATTACCTACTTTCAACCATTAATAAATTAACTGCAACTCTTTTCATGTGTACCTCTTCTCCCATTCCTGCCTACTGGAATATTGTTTAATCTTTGTAATAAGTTTATGAATACTTATGATCATGATCTGCACTTTACAGATGAGAAAACTGAGACTTAATTAACTTGCCCAAGTCAGTAAATCACAAGTCATCTCAGAGCCTATCTTCTACCATGATGCTCTTTCTCTCCAGGCACGGGGTCATTTGCTCCCATGTTTTGTGTTAAACAATTTCCATTATTGTTTAATTCCCTCATGTCATTTATATCACCACATGAACAATTCTAGTTTACTTATGAACTCCCAAATTTTTGACACCCAACTGACTTTGACAGAAAGACTATTTGCTATTCTAAGGATCGTGATGAAATCTCATGCCTTCCCACCCTGTCCTGCCCTGGATGAGACTGAGTCATCCTTTTGTCTAGCGTCTCATGCTACTAGTCACTTAGTAGCTTTCTCCATTATGGAATCAACTTGCTATATCACAATACTTATGTTCAAGCAACCCTTATTTTACTTAATAATAGCCCCAAAGCTCAGGGTAGTGATGCTGGCAATTCGGGTATGCCAAGGAGAAGCTGTAAAGTACTTCTTTTAAGTAAAAAGGTGACAGTTCTTGAGTTTATAAGGAAAGAAAAAAATTGTGTGCCAATGTTGCTAAGATCTATGGTAAGAACAAATGTGTGAAATTGTGAAGGAAAAAGAAAGTTGTGCTAGTTTTGCTGTCACACCTCAAACTGCAAAAGTTACAGCCACAGTGTGTTACAAGTGCTTACTTGAGATGGAAAAAGCATTAAATTTGTGAGTGGAAGACATAAACAGAAAATGGTTTTCGATTGACATAACTAATTACAGTACATTATTATAATTATTCTATTTAGTTATTGTTAATCTCTTACTGTGCCTAATTTATAAATTAAATTTTATTGTATGTATAGGAAAAAACATAGTATAGATAGGATTTGGTACTATCTATAGTTTCAGGCATCCATGGAGGGTCTTGGAACAGATCCCCTACAGATAAGGGGGACTGCTGTACCAGTAATCACTTTAAATGTCAATGGATCTGTTTACACCAATTAAAATACAGAGATTGTCAGAGTGAATTTAAAAAGAACATAAGGCTCAACTATGTGTTGCCTATAAGAAAACCACTTGAAATATAAAGAGTCCAATAGATTAAAAGTAAAGGGATTGAGAAAGATAAAATTGATAATACTAATCAAAATAAAGCTGAAGTAGCTATATTAATTTGGACCAAGTAGACTTTGGAACCAGGAATATCAGGGATGAACAGAGACACTACATAATAGTAGATGGGTCATTCTCTGAGAAGCCATAGAATCCTAAATGTATGCACCTAATAACAGAGCATCAAAATATATGAGACAAAAACCGACAGAAATGGAAGAAAAATAGGCAAATCCAATATTATAGTTGGAGACTCAAACCAAATCAAAGTTTTACCTAGAACACTATATTTGTTGTCTTCAAACTTGATAATCAGATTTTTTCCTTGTTGAAATACTGGTTGGAAGGCTCCCTTGCCACGTGGCCACTAGATGGCAGGGCAGCACCTTGCTTGGGAACATCTGCAAAACAAATGCAAACCCAGATATGTGGCCGGAGAGAGGAAGTCCATCTGCTTTAAAAGTTTATGAAGCTAGACTTCACTACCTTTTTTCTTAGCAGTCACTTTTTATTATTATTATCATCATCATCATTATTATTATTATTATTATTATTATTATTATTATTATAATAAAAGGAGAACACTTTTAATTGAAAAGTTGAACACAAAAAAGTCTAAAGAATAAAATGGAAATCCCTATTCTCCCTATCAGAAATAAACACAGGATCCAGGTCCTGATCCTGAGGATAAAATGGCTAAGTGTGGACCATTCCCAGCACTCTTTGTAAACACCCCCTGCCCAGGGTTTTCTCCTCTCTCACTATGAGTTTCACCTAAACCTAACCTTAATCTCAACTCAACCCAACCCTAACCCCAATCCACAGTCCCTCCTTTTAAAATGTGTAATGGCTGTTTTTTGGAACTTGTTAGCACTGTGAAACGATAAGTTCACCACTCACAGTGCTCATCATGAATACCAAATCTTGGGACAACTACAGCAGCAGGTACCCATCTATGTTAAATTGATAAGCTCTGTCATCTTAAAACAGATAAAAACTGACATCTGAAGAGAGGTAACAGAGAAATTAGACTTTGGTTAAAAAAACAAAACATGTCACCTTTGGCGATCATACATAGGTTTACTTATTTGGGGGATTAAATGTAAATTTATACATTTTTTCAATTAAAATACAGTAAAATAGACTTTTTATAGGTTTAACAAATATATTGATTTGTGTAAATGCCACCAGTCAGGATCCAGAAGAGTTCCATCACCCCGAAATAACTCCTTTGTCTGTTTATCATTACACCCTAATGGCTAATGGTGTTGAGCATCTTTTCTTGAACTTATTGGTGAAATGTATGTTCAAATCTATTGCCTATTTTCGAAATTAGTTGTCTAGTTTTCTTACTGTTGAGTTTTGAGAGTTCTGTATATAGTATACTAGAAAGATGTCCTTTTTTGTATATGCGTTTTTCAAATCTATCCTCCCAACCTTTATCTTGTCTTTTCATTCTCTGAACAGTGTCATGCATAGAGCAAAAGTTTTGAATTTTGATGAAGTCTAACTTGTCTATTTTTTCTTTAATGTAGCATACTTCTGATGTGATGTCTAAAACTCTTTGCTTAACTCCAGCACGTGAAGATTTCCTGTTTCTCCTATGTTTCCTTCTAAAAGTTTTATAATTTCATGTTTTACATTTAGATGTGTGGTCCATTTTCAGTAAATTTTTGTATAAGGTGTGGGGTTTGGGTTGAGGTTCATTTTTGTTTTTTGCATGTGGATGTTCAACTGTTCCAACATAATTTGTTGAAAAATACTGTTCTTTCTCCATCGAATTGCCTTTGTATCTGTGCAAAAAATCAATTGGACATATTTGAGTGAGTCTGTTTCTGGACTTTATATTGATGTATATGTCTATTCCTTCACTAATACCGTACTGTCTCAATTACTATAGTTTTATGTCTTAAAATAAAAGCATGTGAATCCACCAAATTTCTTCTTCTTTTAAAATTAATTTTGGCTATACTAGTTTCTTTGTTTCTGTAAGAATTTAAAAATCAACTTGTGTATAAGTACACCAGAAATCTTGCTGTTTTCACTAGAATTGTGTTAAATCTGTAGCTCAACATGGGGATGATTGACATCTTAAATATACTGAGTCATCCAATCCATGTATCTGACATGTCTCTCCATTTAATTAGCTCTTTTTTGATTTTTCTCATTAGTATTTTGTAGATTTAAATACACAGATACAGCACATTTTATATTTATACCTACATATCTCATTCTTTTGGAGTTATTTTCAATGGTATTATTTAAAATTTTTTGGTTTCAATTCGATATGATGTCTATATAGACATGATTAATTTTGTGTGTTGGTCCTCTATCCGATGACATTACTAAACTGCTTATGTTGCTTATATATTCTAGGAGCTTTTTTTAATTTTAAGATTCCTTTGGATTTTTCCATGTAGAAAATTGTGTTGTTATAGGGGAAGTTTTATTTCTTTCCAATTGGTATGCCTTTTACTTATTTTTTTTAGGTGGAGTGGGGGAGATCTCATTCTACTAAGACATAAGTATTATGTTGACAAGGAATGGTGAGAGCAGATGTCAATCAAGTGACACCTGTTGCCTAGGAGCAACAATCCCAGGATGTCAACTGACCACATGGTTTACAGATGTTGGGATAGCCAAGAAAGACATGACTCATGTAGGCACTGGATGGAACAATGCTTTACTCACGCAGAGAAGAGACAGAGCAAGATCAGCTTCAGTAATGAGTGTCTGTCCCCCATGGTCAGCAGGGCTTGCCCCGCAGCCAACACAAGGAGATGGTCTGCACGCACCCATCTTGTGCTGCAGGCCAAAGAACCTGTTACCTCCCCCCCAGGAACAGATATAGCACTGGCGTTGGCCAGGTGCCATATGACACACACAAAACAAAGAAGTACACATTAAGCCGGGAACAGGAAAAGATATTCCCAAACAAAGAGATATACCCAGCACGGGCTGTACGTGCTCTTTATCTCTCTGCAAGGAAATGTTCCAGGCCCAAAGGGCAAGAAGCCGCACATGACTGCCTTTCCCAACAGCAACATCCTTGTATTATTCACAATCTTAAGAAGAAATCATTTAGTCTTTCACTATTTAAGTGTGATGTTAGCTATATATTTTTTATAGTTGATTTTATCAGTTTAAAAAATTGATCTTGTACCTTGCACCTTGCAACTCTACTGAATTTATTAGCTTTAGTAGTTTTTTTTTTTTCTTCTTTTGGGATTTTCTATAGATAGGATCATGTTATCTAAGAATAGAGATAGTTTTACTTCTTCATTTCCAATTTGAATGCCTTTTTATTTCTTTTTTTTGCCTGATTGCTCTGGCTAGAACTTCTGGTAGACTGTTGAATAGTAGTGATGAGAGTGGCCAATCTTGTCTTGTTCCTGATCATAAGGGGAAAGCTTTCAGTCTTTCACTATTTAGTATAATGTTAGCTGCGAGTTTTTCATTAATGCCTTTATCATGCTGATAAAGTTCCCTTTTATTCCTCGTTTTCTGGTGGTTTTTACCATGACAATGTGTTAGATCTTGGCAAGTGTTTTTCTTCATTATCTGAGATGATCATTTTTTTCCTTCATTCTGTTATTGTAGTATATTGCATTGGTTGATTTTCTTTGGTTGAACCACCCTTGCATTCCTAGAATAAATCTCTCTTGGTCATTGTATATAATGTTTTTTAATATGCTGTTTGATTCAGTTTGCTAGTATTTCGTTGAGGTTATTTTGCATCTGTTTTTATAAGGGATATTGGTGTGTAGTTTTCTTGTGATGTCTTTATCTACTTTGGCCTCAGGTCACCTGCAGGAGGGGCCTGGTGATACAGACTCCCTGCTTCAGTCTGCTTCCCAGGAGGTAGGTTTTCTCAGTTTCCTGCTCCTGGTTATTTCACCCTCTCCTGAGGCCCATGATACCATTCCTGGCTTCCCTGAGGTCAACCCCGTTCCCCGCTGTGGACGATCCTCTTTCCACAAGTCCCCAGACATGAACTGACTAAGCCCTGGCAGAGGGTTCAGTCCTTTCGAGGCGGAATGGAAGCAGCTCGTCTGCAGGCTCTTTCTTCTGCACCCAGATTTCCTGGTATGGGTGATGGCCAGCTGGTAGCCAGCTGCAGATCCTGGCCAGGAAGGTGTTGTATTCCCCACCAGGACCCCAGGTCTTCCCTGAGAACCCTGGTTGCGGGCAGTGCCTGTAGGGGTCTCTCTGGAACAGTACCTGGCTCAGGGACAGCCAGGTCTTCTGTCACTGAGCCAAAGCCCTTCCTGCTACAAGTGCATGCTGACCACCTGGGGAATGTGGGATTTCCATTATGGAAATCCGTCCTCCAAGAAGCAGGTTCAGAGGTTGGACACATCTCCATGGGACCGAGGAACCCCATGTGAGACCTGACTTTTGGGGGCTCCTTTGCTGGATGCCGAGCTCTTGGAGTGCCTAGGGTTTCTGGTTGGGGTCCCTTCCACCGGTGCCAGAGTGGAGGCACCAACCAGTAGTGGTGTGGACCTGGCTGGGGATAGGGCTGAGGCTACTGTGAGACCTGGAATGGGTGGTGGCCACCACCCTGACCCCGGTTCTCTCCTCCCTGCTCCGAGAGGGGCACTCCTGCCCGCTCACCCCCAGTTTAAGCTGGTACAATAAATAGCAAAATAACAAAAGCATCCTTGGGGGCTATGAGGGCCCTAACTGCGTTGTTTTTAAACTAGATGTGATCTACTGAGGGCTTAACAGTTTCTATAGTGTATAAACTGTAGGTTATAAAGGGATTGTAATTAGACCCTTGACTTTTCTTTTTTGAGTTAAAGAAGCTCTTACTCTGCCTCTCATGCTAAAGTGGAGGGATGAGTGAAAACAAGGTGAAGACCGTGCAGACTCGGGTCCTCGCCAGGAAAAAGTCACCAGTTCCTGTGTCCTTGGTTCCTATGGTGACAGTGCTGCTTCTAGACTCACAGGATACACACACCATGGCAACCAGATCATTGTGTGCCAGAGTGGGTCCCTGGGCTCCGCAGGTCGCTTCAATCATGGGATTCCCCACTTCAGAGTGGACATGGGCAGCGGACAACGGGAGACAACATGACCACTCCCTACCTGGTAATCGTGGTAAGTGCAGGTGGGCAGTGCGTTTCTGGGACCCTCTGCAGGCCTACCCCTCAGCTATGTCTAATCTACCTGGACCTGCACCCTGCCGAAGAAAAGAGCATGCTCTGGAGTGTTGTGTTGAGATTTGAAAGACGAGAAAATATAAGCAATAGAATCTTTGCCTCTCGCTCCTCCACACACACCACAAAATCTCCATACACTACTTTATATTTATGATGATCTATATTTAGATCTATCTCTAAATAAGTATAACCTGGGCATCTTAAAGGTCTCTATGGCTAAGGATCCCATTGAAAGTCACCTTAATACGGGGAGCAGGTATCACCAAAAGTTACTGTGCTGGGTGGCAGGAGATCTGAGTCCTGAGCTGGCCATTATGCACCTATGTGCACAGCTCATTAGGAGACAGAGCAGTGAATACAAAGGGCCCTGGAAGGTTTACCTTTCAAGAAACACAGGATTCCTGCTTTAATGGAACTTATAATCTAACTGGGGAAACAGTTTCCCTGTGCATAAAATTATTATATATAATGGAGAAGGTAATGATGTGCTATGTTGTTCATAATGGACGATTTTAGAAGAGAGAGAAGGAATAATTAAGAGGAAATGAACAGCCAACACAGAATAGTAGGAAAAAGTTTTGTGATGCTTCATTTTACATGTAGCGAACCTCTTCTCTAGGTCCAAAGACCTTTAAAAAATCCTGGAACTAGAAAGCAGTAGACTGGAGGCTTCTGCAGGACATAGGATTCAAGGTGATATTTACAGACTGGCTTTATGGGAGACAACACTGATCTACTCAGAGGCTGAACCGTAGAGCGATTGCCAGGGCTTGTATAGGAGTCAATAGGAACTGGAAAAACCTATCGCCAAACCAGAGGAGCAGGCCTGTTCAGTACTTCCAGTTTATGGAGGATGTAAGCAGAAAAGAAAGAGAAAGAGTAGAAAGTTGGAGCATCTGCTCCAACTCATGCAAATCCCAGCAGCCTGTGTGTGATAAAAAGCGTGGATATTAAGAATGGAGGAGCTGGGGTGGGAAAGGTCATGTGATTAAAGCCAACACAAAATAGCCTAAACAAGCCATCTTCATAATTTTAAATGGCTCTGGAAGGGACCTGGCAGTGTCTCTAAACATTTCTTCAGAGAGACAGCAGTTGAAAATGTAATGTGATTAAATAAGGAAAGAAGCTGCTATTTGGTGAGGTTTTCCTATGGACACAGTTTATTTAATCCTCAAGACAGTCTTTTTAGGGAAACATTGATTTTTGCCCATTTTTACAATGAGAAAACTGAGACTCAGATGAACTTTCCCAGCATCAACCATCTAGTAATGGCAGAATCTAGAGTCAAACCCAAGTTATAAGACCTTGTTCTTTAAGCCACCAAATTGTACACTTGAATTCTAGAAACTATAACTTTAGATACTAAAATAGTAATAAAAGCTTTTAGTCACCTTGAAAACACAAGATGGCTATCCAATCCCTTCCTCTCCTAGAAGTCTGTAGCCTCTAAAATTTATATAATTCTCATGTGGCTTAGTCACTTCCCAGTTCTAACTCCCATGAGACCCAGTCCTCTGGTACATACCTTCTACTTGCTCCCCCACCCCAGCATCACCCTACCTCATTCGACCCAAATCTAGGCACATGTAAGTGCTCCTTGAGCCTTGAATCTCATACCAACTTCTGATGTTGATTTGCAAACTATAACAATGTAAGTAAATGGATTTAATCCTTAATATGATAGACAGATTCTCAGATTTAAAAATGAACAAACCATAATTCAAGTATACATAGTTTGAGACACACCTAAACCAAATGGGCCCAAATGTATAAAAAGATAAAGGGCGGGCTGCATATAGACAGCATTATCCTTCCAGTCTCACCTCCAGCTTAAATCTAACCCCTCTGAGCCCAAGAGTTGCCATGGACTTTGATTTCAAAGATAATATGGAATATTCAGGCATGGGCATCTTCAGACTTCCAGGGGCAAACCTAGAAATGCTGAATCCCCCTTTCATCCTCCCACCAACTCGAGTTGCAAGGAAGAGGCAGTCACCCTCCCCTTAAAGATCAGTCTCCCCACTCTGTCCAGGACTTTGCCTTTTAAATTCTGCCCTCTGTTTACTGTGTAATTCTTCTCCCCCAGGATTTTAAAATTCGAACCTTCCAGCTCTGATCAGCCAGTTGATAAGTCATTGAATACAATTAAATATCCCCGACTTTAATCCATTTGCTTTTAGCATTATTTTCATTGACCATTTTTAAGTGTCTGCTTTGGGTTCTCAGTTAAGTCTCTTGGAGAATTTCCTAGCAACAAGACCTGCAGCTGGGAGATTATGTCCCTCGGAGAATAGGGTGGCGCAGTACAGCATCCACTATACCTATACTTTCCATTGACAAACTGCCCTCCAGAATGACATGTATGGATTGTCTGGTCTTGCCCAGCTCCTGGTCCTGTCCTTCTACCTGCTGTGCCCCGCAGATGTTCACAACAGCCTTGGAATTGACAACAACCGTCCTCTTATGAACCATCACACTTAGATTTGTTATTGCTTAGAAAAACAGGGTCAGAATAGAAGTCCAGTGGACAGGAGGGGAACCAGATCGGGAATGGTTTAAGACCCGGTGGTCAGGTGAGCAGGGTGGTTGTGGCAGGACTCAAGACTTCTCTGACAAAAGTGCCTTGATGATTCCCTAGCATCTTCAAAGGAAAGCCCAGATTCTTTGGCGTGAAGTCCTAGTCCACCATTGTCCCAGCTCCTGCCAACCTCACCAGCCTGAGCAACCAGCTCCCCCCGCCCGGCAGTGGACCCCCACGGCAACATAGCTGTTTGTGGTGGCTGCCGCTTCTGTATGCTGGCCAACACCACCCTGCTAATACATGCATGCTGTTCTGACACCTCTACCTCTCTGTTCATGATGTTATTCTGTCTGGAATACCCTTCAGCCCATAAACCCTTTTTATTGTCTCTAGATAATTCTGAATCATCTTTCAAAGTTTTGCTCAATAATTCTCTCTGCAGGCAATTTTCCTTGATCCCTTCAGACTGGGTCAAATTTTTCTGAAATTCACATTCCTCTATTATTTAATGGTACTTTTAAAATTACTGAAAATTTTTTTATTTTTTTTGTCTCCTCTCCAGCTACGTCGTGAGTTTCTCATGGGAAAGTATGTTGTGTTATTCACAAAAATAGATTTCCTGAGAGTCTCCATCCAAACCGGAGAGTGAGCCGGCAACGGAGACTGGGGGCGTGATCAGTGGCGAGGTGAGGACTGCGCACACTCAGCAATTCCACCCCCAATAGGAAGTCGCGAGTCCTGGCGTCTTCGGTTCCCATAGTGATAGAGCCTACCTCCAATCTCTTACTTCTTGGGTATCCCTTGTGAGCGCAAAGCACAAAAATATAAAGTCAGCCGTCAGAGATGGTGAAGTGGGAGGTGAAGGGCCTCACTCTCAAGGGGGTGATCACAGTTAAAATGAAGGAATTGGAAGAGTGTGCGAGACCCTGAGATTTCTCCAGCTATCCCCGCCCCCAGGCCTAACCCAGCCAAACCGAACTGCAATGTGGTAAGGGCTCCGGGTGAGAGCGGAGTGTGCTCTGGTATATAGTAAGGGGATTTGACAGATGGGTTCACCACCTACCCTACCTCCAAAAAATATTCTCCATGAGTCAGCTTTAATGTACACATTGTCTGAAAAATCAGCTTTAGGGGTCTTGAAGGCCCTTCAGTCTCCAAGACACCGAGGAGGGCTGTCCCCTTGCGATAGGGCGTTATGTCCTAGGAGAGACACAGGTTGGGAGGCAGAAAATCTGGGCTCTGAGCTGGCTGATAACCAGCCTGACATATGGAACTAGTATAGCATCTCTTGGAGCCTAGTCTGTGATGTAATGAAGCTGTGGGTGTCATCCCTGTATCTTTCAGCCCTCTCAGTCTTCTACGACTGCTTTATGTGATCAGTTCAACCCTGAGGGCCTCTTGGCTGAACTGACCCTGAAAATTCAAGGAAGGATGGATGGCTGAAAGGATTGTTCTTATGAAGGAGACCAAGGGAAGCCTGCTTGCCACAGAATGTTGAAAGGTTTTGCGTAGTGCTGCAGACTGTTGGTATAAGTACCCAAATCCCTTTGTTTCTGCCTAGCCAGCACAGTTCTCCAAAAACCTCTCCACCTGCACTTATACAATTACAGAGATGTTGATTTAGCCCCTGCAGTGTGTATACACAGTGAAATATCCACGTGGTCACAATCATCCTATGCATTATTGGTGGGAATGTAAAATGATGCAGCTACTTCGGAAAACAGCCTTCTGCTTCACCAAGTAATTAAACAGAATTACCATATGATCCAGTGATTCCATTCCTAGGTATATAACCAAGTGCTGAAACATATGTCTATGCAAAAACTTGTATTCAAATGTTCATATCGGCATTATTCATCATTGCCAAGAAAGTAGAAACAACTCAAATGTCTGTCAATGAATGAATGGATAAATAAAATGTAATATATCCAAACAGTGGTTTGGCCACATAAAAGAATGAAGTATTAATGCCTAGTACCACATCAGTGAACCTTGAAGTTGTGTTAACAAGCCAGTCACAGCAGACTACATATTGTGTGATTCCGTTATTATGAAATGTCCAGTCCAAGAAAATCTACAGAAACAAAAAGTAGATTTGTGATTACCCAGGGCTGGGGAGGTTGAGAGGAAATGAAGAGGGACTGCTAACGGGTACAGAGTTCCTTTTTTGAGGTGATGAAAATGTTCTAAAACTTGATTGTAGTAATCTTTGCACAGTTCCATGAGTATACTAAAAATTAATGAATTGTGAACTTTAAGTGGATGAATTTTATGTTAGGAGAATTATATTTCAATAAAGTTTTGTTTTTTAAAGAAAATACAATGAAGTAAATAAAATACATTGCTGTTGAAACTGGTACATACACTTTGGAAAAATTTGGGAGTCTAAAAAAATTAAACATACTCTTACTATATCACCTTGCAGTCCCACTTAAATGTTTACTCAAAAAAATGAAAATTGATATTCCCACAAAAAATTTCAGCAATTATTTATAGCAGCTTTATTCATAACTTCCCAAACCAAAAACAACCTAAGTGCCTTTCAATAGATAGATAAAATATGGTACATCCATACAAAGAACACTACCATAATTAAAAAGAAGGAAATATTGATTCATGCAATAACGAGGATAAATTTCAAAAGCATTAATCCAAGTAAAAGAGGCCTATGTAAAGTGTTCCTTTTATATGACATTTTGGATAAGGCAAAATTATAGGAACAGAAAACGGATCAGGTATTTCCAGGTGCTAAGGATGGGGAGAGAGGTTGAGTACAATGGAGTAACACAAGGGAATTTTGGGGGTTGAGAGAGTTCTGTATCCTGATTGTGATCATTGTTAAGTGACTGTAAACATTTGTTAAAATTTGTGGAACTATACAGTAAAAGGGATGAATTTTCTTGTATCCAAATTATAATAAATGAACTAAAAAATACATTTAGTTCTGACTATGGGAAAGTGCTCCCATCCTTGTAAATGAAGGGCAGCAGTTTAGAGACACAACAAGGATTTTCAGCATTACTTTTAACGTGAGTTCAGCTCATATAATGATGTGTAGGGAGGGCTGGTGAAGAGTTAGTAAAATGAAATGTGAGTTGTGGTCAAGTTAGGCAGGGTTTATCTGCTATCTTGGTTAGTAGAGGAGAGCCTGAGACATCTGTGGGACCAAGACATGGAGGCATGGGTGCAGCAACCAGAGAGGTGGGGCTATCACTGCGTAGATGAGGAAGCTGACATTTTCAGAAAATACTAAGAGAGAATGAGCCTAAAGGACATAATCTAATCACGAGAACAACTGATATGTTTTAAAAATCCAAGTTAGGAGGTACAGAATAGATTACTGGGGTCCTTTATTCCTACCCAAGACAAGTAGAAAAAGACAAGTTCCATATCTAAAGCCAATTAGCAAAGTGCCTATTGGATCTCAGAATGTGGTCAGTGACCACATTTAGCTGTTAGTAACATGCTCACCAGCGGCTGTTTTGCTCAGCAACTGGGTAAAGCGCTTCATGTCCGCCGTTCTTATTTGTGTTGTTTTACACAATTCGCAGGTTTTAACATGGCGCTTCTTGTGTCGCTCACTCTGATAAATAGTATAATTATTAATATGTTCCAACAAGGGGTCTAACCACACTAGAAAGAAGAGCGTGGCCCAGAGATTCTTCCTGGGATTGAAGCAGCCACTTGTATAGTGCTGAGATTAAAATCGATTACCTTATTAAGGAAGAGTTGTATCTTGAAATAATATAGTGGTAGAAAAAAATCAGAGACTTACCTCTGCTCCCATTTTTGTTAGATTAAAGGAAAACATTTATTCAAATGAAAACAGAAACCTTTATATTTGCCATGCTTCTTTTAGTACTATGAATGATTATGCAAAAAATCCTTTACATAATGAGCAAATATAAGCACATATATTATAAATTCATATAGGATTACATCAAATATTTAAGAACAAAAAATACAGTGTTTTATAGGTACATTTGTTTTTTGAAATGCAAACAAAAACATTGTCCATATTAAGACAGAATACTAAAAACTTTTACAAACTATTCAGAGAAATTACACAAGAATGATTTTTTGGGGTTCTTTGTTTTGTTTTCACACAATTCCCTGCTATGCTTGAGATCAAAAGAATGTTGGAATAATTACAGCTTTTAAAACAGCACAGACATAACATTGGCAGCCTACCATAAACCTTCTGAAAACTGCAAACATTTGTTTTCCTAAATCATCAGAAGAAATGGTAAGTCAAGGGACACAGCAGGGCGATAAAGTCATATCACAATGCTGGAAAAAGACAATTTGGCAAGTGGTGATCATAACTTCAATTTGGTTGTGTGAAAGGCAGTGCCTGAGAGACAATAGCAATAATCACAGCAGGCTCCAGCAGGATGTCTCTCCCTGTATGAAGGGATTCCCCTTCCTAACCTAGTAGGCCCACAGAAGGTGGGGAGGATGGGGTCTGACACAGTCAGATCCCGGAAGAAATGACCTCAGGTTCACCTGCCCCAAAGAGCCAGGTGACACCTATCTCTGATGTGCCATAAACTCCAGCCTGACAGGGAGGTAGGTTTTCTTAGCCTCCTGCTCACTGGTTGTGTCACCATCTGCTGAAGTCCACGATGCCCTTCGTGGCTTTCATGAGGTCAACCCCATTCCCATCTGGGAATCCTCCTCCTTTCACCTGTTCCCCACCCCAACTGTGTGATCTGCCTCTTCCCACATGGGGGCAGATGGTTGAGTCCCTGAGGGGGATGAGAGTGGTTTGGTTCTAGGCTCCTGTCTTATGCCACCAACTTATGACTTTGTTAAAATAATTAGTAGAGCACAGGTTACCCGATGATGAGTCACCTGGGCCACCCCCCCCCCCTCACCTGATTGTCACCCACCACCCACTCCCTGCCCTTCAATAACAAACCACAAGAGAAACTGGATTACAATAGTTTATTACTTACAGGTTCTGGAGGAAGTACACTGCATTCCTCCAGAGGCAACATGGGGAGGTCCAGGCAGAGTACAGACAGAGAGGCAGGACCTGGGCTACATGCTCTTATTAGGGACCGTGGGTGGAGTGCTTTGGGGTTCCCAGGCTAGGGTTGAACTGGTCAATTAAAACCAAAAGAGGAGGGATTTGGTAAGCCCCACAGGGTCTGACCTAAGGGGTGCATAAAGCAAACAGGCACTGGGAGGCAGGGGAGACTTGGTTACAAGGGCCGTTGGGGAAGTCATATCAGGAATTTACATTTGCTTGGGACTCTGTGGCTGCCATCTTGGACACAGGCTTGCATAAGGGGGCTAGTGTCAGTTTTAGGTTCTTGCAAGCCACTTGGCCAAACAAAATGTAGGCAGTAAAACGATGGCGTAGCTTAGCTATACTATCCATATGCTGACATGAGTTTCCCAGTGAGGGTGGACGGGCAGTGCGTGGCCTCCAGAGAGACACCCTGGGCGGTGGGCAGCACCAACGGGGTCTTGCTGAGACAGTACCCCACTCTGGGAAAGCCTAGTCTCCTGTCGCTGAGTAGCGGTCCCTCCTGCCCCGGGTGCTCGCTTGACCTCCCCAGGGTTGCGGGATTTCAATTATGGAAACCCGGGAAGCGGGTTCAGAGGTTGGACACATCTCCATTGGGCCGAGGGACCCCACGTGGGACCCAACTTTTGGGGAGCTCCTTTGCGGGATGCCGAGCTCTTGGAGAGCTCAGGGTCTCGGGTTGGGGCCCCTCCGTCCGTGCCATAGTGGAGGTACCGATTTGCAGCGGAGAGGACCTGGCGGGGGCAGGGCTGCGGCTGCTGCGGTGGTGGCGGGGAGAACAAAATGACTGCCACCCTGACTCCCGCTCTCTCCCGCCTGCTCCGAAAAGGGCGTCCCGGCCTGCCCACCTCCCATTTAAGCCGATACAATAAATAGCAAAGTAATTAAAATCTTCCGGACGTGCTAAGAAAGCCCTAACTGTGCACCCTTGGAACCAAATGGGATCTAATCAGACTTTTATATTATAAGATGCAATTAGCTGTATAAAAAGGAGTTGTAGTTAGATCTTAACTTTTCCAAGAGGAAAGACGTACAGAATCTGGAAAACATGCAGAGAGGGTGGCCTGAGTGGAGGAAAGAATCGCGCAAACTCAGCTTCTCGGCGCCAAAAGGAACTAGCTAGTTTTGGCGGCGTCGGTCCCCATGGTGATGCTGCCCACTTCCGGCGGAACGAACACACCTCCAACCACCCTCCTCAGGGACTGGGTAGCCCGTGGCAACCAGAACGCCGCGCCTTGAAGCAGTGCTCACTGGTCGCTTCAGTTTGGGGGATCCTGCCTGTGAGGCGGCGGCTGCAGGTACCAGAGGCCCCCAACATGTAAAGACAACTTACCGGCTTTGTGGGGCAAGAGGAGGTGAAAAGCCTCACACTTCTTACTTGGCGATCGTGGTAACGGTAGCAGTTGAGGGGTTGGAAGGCAGGGGAGCTGTAAGTGGGAGGAGGAAGACGAAAGAAGGACGTTAATGACCTGGGCCCTAGACCCTAGAAACTTGTCCAGCTGCCCCCATTCCTCGGCCTAGCCTAGCCCAACTGGACCTACAGTCAGAGCTCATGTTAAGAGGAAAGGGTGACATCCCATGTTTGTGGTTTGGAAGACTGTTACCATGGCAGTACTCCCCCAAATCGATCAACAGATACAACATAACCCCTATCAAAATTTAAGCTGACTTCTTTGCAAAATTAGACAAATTGACAAAATTTGTATGGAAATGTAAGTAACTCGAAGTAGCCAAAACAGTATTTAAAAAGAATAACAAAGTTGGAGGACTCACACTTCGGAATTTCAAAACTTACTACAAAGCTACAGTAATCAAGACATATAGATGTGTAGTACTGGTATGAAGTAGACATAAAGATCAATGGAATAGAACTGAGAGTACAGAAATGAACCCTCATATTTACTGTCAATTGATTTTTGACAAAAGTGCCATAACTATTCATTGGGAAAAGAATAGTTAATAAATAGTGCTGGGGCAACTGGATACTTATATGCATAAGAATGAAGTTGGGCCCCTACCTCACGCTGTACAGGAAACTGAAAATGGATTTTTTTAAACTCAGAATGAACCAAAGACCCAAATGTAAGAGCTTAAGCTATAAAACTATCAGAAGAAAACATAGATGTGAATCTTTGTGATCTTGGATTTGGCGATGGTTTCTTAGATATAACAATAAGAGCACAGGTGATAAAAGAAAAAATAGATAAACTGGACATTATCAAAGTTTAAAACTTTTGTGTGTCAAAGAACACCATCAAGAAAGTGAAGAAATGATCCACAGAATGGGAAAAAATGTTTGGAAATCATATGTGTGATAAGGGACATGTATCTAGAATATTTTTAGAACTATTACAAGTAAATAATAACAACATGAAAAAATAGGTAAAGGATCTGATTAGATATGTCTCCAAAGAAGATATAAAAATGGCCAATAAGCCCATGAAAAAATGTTCTATATCACTACCCATCAGGGAAACACAAATCAAAATCACAATGAGATACTATTTCACACCCACTAACATGGCTATAACACAAAAGACAGATAACAATGTTGGTGAAGATGTGGGAAAATTAGAATCCTCATACACTGCTGATGAGAATATAAAATGGCACAGTCACTTTGGAAAACAATCTGGTGATTTCTTCAAACAGTTACAAATAGGGATACCATATGACCCAACGATTCCACTGTTAGTTATATACTCAACAGAAATGAAATATATGTCTGTTCCTTATGTGAATGATGGGCCATGTGCACCTCTCTTGTGCTTCAGATGAAGGGCTCCATTCCTGGTGGGACATAGTAATGGGGTTGGCCAGGTGCCATATATTGCACATGTTTTAAGCAAAACAAATGGGTATACACACTGAGTCTAAAACAAGTCAGTTATTAACATGGACTTATTTTTGTAAGCCCAGGTAAAATATAAATATTTGATATCACTCAAAAGATTACTAAAGATTAATTTTAGATCATGTGATCTTGAAAAGCATTTGAGTCAGTTTCTATATTTCTAAGAATTTTAGACTATCCAATTGTTATAAGCACTTGTCTTTAATTTTAACACCATCCAGAGTTAGAAAATTTTCTCACATTTGCAAAATACATATATAGACACACAGAGTCAGACACAAACAGAGACCTTTCAGTCATGAGAAAAACTCACTAGTTTGTAAAAGAACAGTTGGATCCAAATTTTGTTTTGGAAGCATTTACAATTTATATCTGTCCTTGACAAGTCAAGTTCCAAACAACCTTCCCCCTTTTAACGTAAGGACAGCCATTTTTAATACCTCAAAGAATTGGGTTGATACTTAAATGACATCGTCAGTCCATCTATTTATCTAAATCCTTGTTTTGAAGCTTCGAAAGACCAAATTAATTTATGCTTTCCATTCATTCTGCCTAATTTTATAGTGGCTTTTTTCAACCGTATGTGCAAAGATCAATTTAGAAGTATCAAAGGATCCTAATCTCAGCCATCTTAGTATTAATGGGAGGCTGACTGTCCTGGCACTTTTTAGCTTTGGAGGCATGATCTCTCATGTTAATTTTAGTTTTTCCTATAAGATCTGTAGAGTCTAGGGAGAACCAGCCTTTACGTGCATATCTCCAGATGAGCCAAATGCCATGAATATCCCTATAGAACTTCTTCACACCCTAGAGGGAATTTTTCCTCAGGCAACCCAACAGTCACCTAAGAATATTGGAGCAAAAGCCAGCAAGAGCTTACTGGATGTTGCTGGAACCATAGCACTTTTCAAGGCACAGCCCCTTTCTTGGGGTGAACGCACTCCAGAGTGCCCTGCCTTTCTCCCCGGGGACTCCACTGGCCTCTCTGGGATTGGTTGCGATATTGCACTGGACACCTTGTGGCACCTCTCTCTGCCACTCCAGATTTGGGGATCTAAAACAACTATTGTCACCCCATGGGTTATTCAGGTTAAGGAAGCAAATGTCCTTTCTTTTTTGGAGCTAAAGAGAGTTTGTCTCTCATTTAAACAGCAAAGAATTTGTTCAGACTCTCAGTAAGCAATCTCATTAAAAAGCTGACATTAAAAGCAGGCATCCATTTTTTCTTCTCTTTTCCCTGGGTTATCTCAACCCTTATCCTCCTCGAAGATTTTCTAAGAACAGCTCAAATAAAGTCAGGATCCACTACCTAAAACAAGAAGCGCCAGGATTTTGAGAGAAAAACTCAATGAAGTTCACCCAATGTGAAGAGGGGAGCCCGTGGAGCACAATGGGCCCTCGCTTGTACCCAGCACTGGGTCCTGGTCCGCAGGGTGGTCCTGGGTCAGCTTCTTTGGAATCCTGCCGACTATGCCAAGTAAATGTTGACAGGAAACATCCAAATCTGTAGAGAATTTTTATGAGTTTGAGCCAAATTGATGACAATTGCAGGGAAGCAAAATCTCAAATGCTTGGGAGAATGACAGTTTTGCAGATTCTTTTATGCATTTGAAATTAAGGAGTGAATGTAAGGAAGATGACATGAAGGTGGGAGAAAGGAAGGTGGGATTGGATTACTGGATAGTCAAGATTATGTGCTCTCTTGAGGACAGTTAAGCTTATTTCAAAGGTGTGTTAACCTAGATGTACAGAAACAGTGGACAAGGCTTGCTTGACATAAATCTTTTACTAAAGAAGTTATATTCCTGGACTGTGACTACCCACCACCACCTGCCCAGTTAGGAATTTATGATCAGATCATCCTGTAGTTATTTTCTGTAAAACCCCTTTTTCATCCACGATGTCAATTAATTAACAATACTTCATTAATACTAATCTTTGTAGTATAGAAAGTAAGTTATCAAAGTGTTGCCTGTGGACCCCTTGGGATACCCGAGATACTTTCAGGTGGGCCGCAAGATCAAACTTTTTCATAATAACATTAGGACTTTTTTTTTTTCTGTCTCACCACATTATTTATACCAAATGGGGTAAAATCAATGGTTATTAAAACTGCAGGCACATTAGCATAAATCTAGCAGAAATTACAGTTGCTCTAAACTATACTGGCATTTACCATATTGCTCACCATATACATTCACACACACACACACGCAAATCCAGTCCAACTTAAGGATTTTTTTTAACTTTTATTTCATAATCATAAACTTATCTCTGCAACCCAGCTAGACTTGGAGGGACAAGGAAAATCCAGAATGCAATGAATTGCAGTGAGAGCAGAGATTATAGGGTGTTCAAGCAGGTGGGGTGAGGGGTACTCTTGCAACCTACAGAAGGAATGGGCTGATGGTTGAGATAAAACAAGTCAAACTTATTAGAGTTGTCCACATTCAGTAATGATGATCTTCTTGCTGATCTTTGCCATTCCTGGAACCAAAGTGCTCCATGCCCTCTACAATATTCATGCCTTCTTTTACCTTGCCGAAGACCACATGCTTGTTATCCAAACACTCAGTCTTGGCAATGCAGATACAAAGCTGGGAACCTTTTGTGTTGGGTCCAGCACTTGCCATGGACAAGATACCAGGACCTGTATGTTTCAGGATTAAATCCTCATCATCAAATTTCTCCCCATAGATGGGCTTGCCATCTGTACCATTATGATGTGTGAAGTCACCACCCTGGCACATAAATCCCAGAATAATTCTATTAAAGCAGGAACCTTTATAACCAAATCCTTTCTCCCCACGCTGCTGTCTTTGGAACTTTGTCTGCAAACAGCTCGAAGGAGGCATGGCCCAAAGGCTCTCTGTCGATGGTGATATCAAAGAACACGGTTGAGTTGCCCATGGCTGGGCACGAGTGGCTCTGGGGTGGTGGCTTCTGCAAAGCCAAGAATATTTTAGATGAAGCAATAAAAATTTAATAATTTTATTAAATCTCAATCCTGGAAAAGATTTCTGTCAGTGTAATAATATGTGATGAAACGAGAAGCACGAAGCATTACCGCATACCACGGTGCAAGAGTTGTATCGTGGAAAAGTACCTCTACGATCGTTTGAGTTGTGAGCTGAACTAGCCACTTGTGTTGGAACACCATTTTTATCTGAAAAAACAACTGCAGTTATTCAGATTTGATACTTGGCAGACATTTTTTTGAAAAATGAACTGAGTGAGACCATCACTTCAAATAAAATAATTGGTGGTATTTGTTGCCAACGATAAAACTAGAGCTTTCATACACACACTCATTGTCAACAAAATCCTTAACTGCCCAGATTCAGCACGCATAGTCAAGTGGTAAAAGCAGCACATTTGAGTCTCCCACTGACACTCTGCTCTTATTTGCCACTGATTGGCCACTGAAAGCAAATAAGATAGTAGCCCAGTTTCCCAGAGCATGGGAGGTTCAAAGAAGAGCTCGGAGGGTTAATAATGTGGTTTGGATTTTAGAGCCAGTCGAGGTCCTTTATGCCCTTCTCCAAACATGAGGTTGAGCAATCTATCAAGTTGAGGTATGCTTCCTGGAATTGCCACGTTACTACCTATCTTATTGTGTGCTTTACTGGAAACTGAGTTTTGATTGCTCACTTCTCTAATTTCTCTGAGTCCGTTCCACTCAAATCAATAATCTAGCTTTCCAACATTAAATGAATAAAAGGAAAGCAAATTAAACCCAAAGCAGAAGGAGGTCATAACAAAGATGAAAGTGGAATTAATGAAATAGAGATGAGAAAAACAATAGAGAAAACCAATGAAACAAAGAATTCGTTCTTTGAAACATTAAAAACCTCTTTTAAGAGAAGGTCACCTATGTTGTGGCCCCCGTGTCTTGGTGTCTGTGACAGTGTGGAGGAGACCATGAGGAAAAAATGTTTAGGAAAGGTAGGGGGGAAAAAAATCGGAACTCCTAAGTCACAAGTGGCAGAATCCTCATTAGCAAATGAGTTGCTCCTATGTCCAGAGCCAGGAAATCCAGAAAAACTTTCTGCCAAGGGTGAAAAATCTCAGACCCCCCTTCTCAATCCAAAATAAACTCCTGGCATTGACTGCGGACATTTACTATGACCATGACACTAGCATGTAATGTGTTTGGGGGTGGGGTGTGGAGGGTAAGGAGTGGAATTATAGTCTTTGTATATAAAATAACACTGACGTGTTGTATCTCATTTAACATTTATATTCGCCCACTTTAGAGCATTACCCTGAGGAGCTCTCTAGCTCTCTGACCTGTACAGATTTTCTTTATTGTACATAATTTAAATTTTAAAAATTACCTTTACTGGAGAGATTGTTGGATATGCATGAAACGAGAACAAAAGTGGACATCGCCAGGAACCAGGCAAATCTACATTCTGATGGTGGTGGGTCAGGGGAGGATTCGGTGAAGCTGTTTGCACCTGATTTCAAAATCTACTTTGGTCCGGCCACTTCTCACCAGAGATGGTCAGGCCACCATCATTTATGGCCTTTCATCGTTCTTCGGGACTAATTCTGCCAAGTGAGAGTCACGTTGGAAAGGCCCAGGGGCTGAACCGTGCCAGACCTGGCTGAAGAACTGCAAGGAGTGAGAGTAGGAGAGTGGTAGGAAATGGTGCCGGAGACATGCAGTGGGCCTGGTTTCCCGCGCAGCACAAGAAGGCATGTTGCCTGAGCCCCATTAATACACGCGGAAGGGAAAAGTGAAAAGTGATTGAACGGAGAAGTGAAGGCGACTTGGACCAGGTAGTGTTTCAGGAGCGGCGGCTTTCCCTGTGAACTTCGTAGTTCAAGCTACCGGCGTAGGGAATCCATCGTCAAGATAGCAGCGTCCTAGTAGAAGTCGCAAATAGGACGCTGCCATGTGCTGCCTGTGAACGTACGGACTCAGCCATCTTACAGAATCGGATTCCAAGATGATGGCGTCTGCATGGAAGTCGCGCAGTAGGCGCGGCCATATTGCCTCTCACTTTGAGGCCGTACAAGCCGTCACCGTACGGACTCGACTGACAAGGTGGCGGCGCCCTCGGGAAAGCAGCGCTAAGGCGCGGCCATGTTTCCTGAGAACGTATGGACTCGGCCACCATACGGCTTCGGTAGTCAAAATGGCGACGCCTGACAGATAGTCAGGGTTGTAGGCGGGCGACCGCTTGTTTGTCGCGGGGCCGACGCACTGGGCCTGCGCAATAGGAGTACGGTGCTGGGAGGCGCTGCCAGAAGCGGAAGTAGTTGTGGGCACCTTTGCAACTGCCGCGGACGTGGTGGAGTGGTCTGTGTAGGTTCGCCGGTCGCTATCGGGGGTCGAGAAAGGGGGCGCCGGCATTCGAGAGATGGTGAGTACGCGGTTCAGGGAGAGGGTCGGCGGTAGATGCTAGTGGGGTTGGTAAAGGCGAGGTCCTTTGGCAGACGCGTGGGGTCTGTGGCGAAAAGAAACGCGGGTCTGGGCAGAATTGTGGGAGCCTGTGGGGATTTTTAATAGGCTTCTGTGGGTAGAGTGATGGGGGTCTGACACTCTGATTTTTTTCTGTTGCGTGAACCGTCTGGGAGTTCTGTGAGGATCCGCTGTGGGGGTCCGTAATGGAAGTTTAGTAGGGAATCCCTGATGGTAGTTCCTTGGGGTCCGGATGGGGGATTCTTTGGGCAGAGTGATAAAGGGTTTGCGATAAGCCGCATTGCATAGTCTGTAGTGTGCCATGATGACTCTCAAGGATCCGTGGAGAACCATGATGGAGGCGGGGGTGTCCGTGGAGTTAATAACGGGATCTGTGGGGAACCGTGATGGGAAGTCTGTGGATAAATCACGTGGCATTTGTGAGAACTTGTGATGGGCGTAGTGGTAGGGTGTGTGTAATGAAGCTTTGCGAGTGTGTGGATAGAGTGAGGGGTGTCACTGGGGTAAGTCTAGGGTAGAGTGATGAGAGTTTATAATCAGAGTAATAGGGTGTCACGGGCTGATGTGGTGGGGGTTGTGGGGACCTTAATGGAGAGATTTATGAGGAGCCATAATGGGAAGTCTATCAGCAGAGTATTTGTGTCTGTGGTGAGTCCTGATGGAGCTGTAATGGAGGAACGAGTCGCCATGATGGGGGTTCTCTAAGGAGCAATAATGGGGGGGATCCCACAGGAAGGGGATGGTTCAGACCCAGAGCCTGCAGATGCTGGGGAGGACAGCAAGTCGGAGAATGGGGAGAATGCGCCCATCTACTGCATCTGCCGCAAACCAGACATCAACTGCTTCATGATGTGAGCCTGGGAAAGGTGGGCGGGGCTGTCACCTGGCAAGGTTGGGTGAGGCCAATTGGTGCCGCTCCTCACATCTCCACCACTCGCCCCATCCTCTGCAGCGGGTGTGACAACTGCAATGAGTGGTTCCATGGGGACTGCATCCGGATCACTGAGAAGATGGCCAAGGCCATCCGGGAGTGGTACTGTCGAGAGTGCCAAGGTGAGGGGGGTGGCATGGACAAGGTAGGCAGGGCGGGCATTGATGGAGGAGGAGGAGGAGCCATAATGGGATGCTGGGTCATGGGAAGTAGTGATATATGTTTGTGGGCAAAGTAATCGTTCTGTGGTGAGCCATAATAGTGGGTCCCAGTGGAGGGGGCAGCTCTTCCCTGGATTGGGGGAAGAGAGCTATTGGCTAATTGTGGGTGGGACAGAAAAGGAGAGAATCTCCCAGTGCCAGCCCACCCTGGCCCCACTCTCTATCCAACAGAGAAAGACCCCAAGCTGGAGATCCGCTATCGGCACAAGAAGTCACGGGAACGGGACAGTAATGAGCGAGACGGCAGTGAGCCCCGGGATGAGGGTGGAGGGCGCAAGAGGCCTGCCCCGGATCCAGACCTGCAGCGCCGGGCGGGTTCAGGGACAGGGGTTGGGGCCATACTTGCTCGGGGCTCAGCTTCGCCCCACAAATCCTCTCCACAGCCCTTGGGGGCCACACCCAGCCAGGTGAGTGGCTGCGGTTGCAGGGATAGGTAAGGTGATCCCATCTCAGGCCCTACTTGAGTTCCTGATTTGTATTTCGGGCCCCTTCCCTCAGCATCACCACCAGCAGCAGCAGCAGCAACAGCAGCAGCAGCAGCAGCAGCAGCAGCAGCAGCAGCAACAGCAGCAGCAGCAGCAGCAACAGCAGCAGCAGCAGATCAAACGGTCAGCCCGCATGTGTGGCGAGTGCGAGGCCTGCCGGCGCACTGAAGACTGTGGCCACTGTGACTTTTGCCGGGACATGAAGAAGTTTGGGGGCCCCAACAAGATCCGGCAGAAGTGCCGGCTGCGTCAGTGCCAGCTTCGGGCCCGGGTGAGCATGGGCAGAGCTGGGAAGGGTCAGGTTAGGGGGCCAGTGTGTTCAGGAAGAACTGGTTGAGGTTAGGATGAGTAAGCGGGGTGGGGTCTAAGTGCATACAGACAAGTGGGAAGGAGTCTGGCCTGTTCAGATGAATGGGTCATGACTAGGTGCGCTGGGCTAGCACGGGAGCCCCCCAACCCTAGGTGGGCCGGGTAGGTTCGGATGTTTCTGGGTAGTCAGGCATGTCGGCAGATGGGACAGAGCTGAGCATGTCCTATTGATGAGGGCGGGGTGGCAATTGTGCCTGGGGAGGCAAGGCGGGGCTAGTTGGTGGGGCCAGGCACTTGTGGGAGGGGTTAGGGCCGGGTCACCCTCCATCCACCTGGGGCTGACCTGGGCCTTCCTCCTGCCGGCACAGGAATCGTACAAGTACTTCCCTTCCTCGGTGAGTCCAGCCCCCCAGGGCGGGGCGGGGCATGCGGGCAGGTTTATTCAGGGCCAGTCCTGAGATTCTGCCCTGCAGCTCTCGCCAGTGACGCCCTCAGAATCCCTGCCAAGGCCTCGCCGTCCACTGCCCACCCAGCAGCAGCCACAGCCATCACAGAAGCTGGGACGCACCCGTGAGGATGAGGGGGCAGTAGCATCATCAGCAGTTAAGGAGCCACCTGAGGCTACAGCCACACCTGAGCCACTCTCAGATGAGGACCTGCCACTGGACCCTGACCTGTACCAGGACTTCTGTGCAGGGGCCTTTGATGACCATGGCCTGGTGAGCAGGCAGAGCATCCCATGGTGGAAGGGTGGAGGTTGCAGAAGCAGAGCATCCGTAATAAGGAGAGAGGAGGCAGAGGGTATGGAAGGCTGCTTCGGGAATCAGTAAGTGGTGGATAGTCCTGAGTAGGGCATGTTGGTCAGCATATGCCTCACTTGCAGCCCTGGATGAGCGACACAGAGGAGTCTCCTTTCCTGGACCCTGCGTTGCGGAAGAGGGCAGTGAAAGTGAAGCATGTGAAGCGTCGAGAGAAGAAATCTGAGAAGAAGGTGATGGAGAGAATGAAATGGATGTGGGAAGCCAGAGAGCAGGGGCTAACTGGGGGCTAACTGGGGTGAGAGTCAGAAAGGGGTGGGATGCAGGGAGAGACGGGTCTGGGGCTGATTTCAACTCTTCCCTGTCCTAACCTGCCTTGTTCCGTAGAAGGAGGAGAGATACAAGCGGCATCGCCAGAAGCAGAAGCACAAGGACAAATGGAAACACCCGGAACGTGCCGATGTCAAGGATCCTGCATCGCTACCACAGTGCCTGGGACCTGGCTGTGTGCGCCCTGCCCAGCCAGGCTCCAAATATTGCTCAGACGACTGTGGCATGAAACTGGCAGCCAAGTGAGTCATTCTTGGAGGATTCAAGGGAGTAAGGGAGTATAGAGTAGGGCTTGAACAAATCGCTCTGTATGTCAGTTCCCTGTCCACTATTCAGTCAACCGAGCACCCTCCTATCCGTCTACCCTTCCATCTACCATTCAGTCATTCTTCTGCTTATCTATCTACCATTCACTCACCTGTTGACTTAACTTTCATCATTTAGTCATCCATCCATTCTGCCATCCTTGGCTTATTCCCCTTACTCATCTTTTATTTCCCACTTTTCCACCCGCTTTCAACCCACTGTTCCTGCAGCCGCATCTATGAGATCCTCCCACAGCGCATCCAGCAGTGGCAGCAGAGCCCCTGTATTGCTGAGGAACATGGCAAGAAGCTGCTCGAACGCATTCGCCGTGAGCAGCAGAGCGCCCGCACCCGCCTTCAGGAAATGGAGCGCCGATTCCATGAGCTCGAGTCCATCATTGCACGTGCCAAGCAGCAAGCTGTGCGTGAGGATGAGGAGGTGAGCAAGCATGGGCATGGCAGTGCAGGGCCCAGTACCTAATCCTGCCTGGCCTCACTGTTCCTTCCACCCCATGTAGAGCAATGAGGGTGACAGTGATGACACGGACCTGCAGATCTTCTGTGTCTCCTGCGGGCACCCAATCAACCCACGTGTTGCCTTGCGCCATATGGAGCGCTGCTATGCCAAGGTCAGGGTGTCAGCCTGAGGGGGTCAGATGGTTTGGGAATATCAGCGGGTCCATGGGGGACAGATGTGTTGTCTGGGTGTTGTTTTGGGAGGGCATGCAGCACACATCCACAGTTCCCCTCCATTTGTGCTCATCCTTCCAGTATGAAAGCCAGACGTCCTTTGGGTCCATGTACCCCACACGCATTGAAGGGTAAGTGTGGGCGCTAGCTATGTGGAGTTACAGTAGGGAGGTTAAGGCTGGGGTCAGAAGTGGAATGTTGGCGCAGGATACGGGCATGGCTACAGATAGGTGGGCCCCCTTCCTTCTCTCTCCCCATTACCCTCTCTCTACTCCAAACCCCCAGGGCCACACGACTCTTCTGTGATGTCTACAATCCTCAGAGCAAGACATACTGTAAGCGACTCCAGGTGCTGTGCCCCGAGCACTCACGGGACCCCAAAGTAAGGTTTTTCCCTCAACTGCCCCCATTCTGTCCCTCCTCTCTTCCTCACTGCCCCACATTAATCTCTTCTTCACCCCTTCCTTTCCTTTTCCTACCTTACCACTTCCATAATTCCCACTTATCCCTGCTTTCTCTCCATCTTTTTCCTGTCTTATCATCTCCTGTCCCTCCCCTTTGCCCTGCCTTTTCTTCTTCCATTCCTCTCCACTTTCCCCTGAACTTTTCATTCTTTCCCTCCTCCCTTTCTGACCACTCCCCATTCTTATTCTCTTTTCTACCTTACCACCCCCTCATTCGCCCCCACCCCTGGTCTCCCTACAGGTGCCAGCGGACGAGGTATGCGGGTGCCCCCTTGTACGTGATGTCTTTGAGCTCACAGGGGACTTTTGCCGCCTCCCCAAGCGCCAGTGCAACCGCCATTACTGCTGGGAGAAGTTGCGGCGTGCTGAAGTGGACCTGGAGCGCGTGCGCGTGGTAGGTTTGGATAGTAGGTGTGGCCAGGGGGAGGTGGGTCTTCCAGAGCTCCTTCTCATGGGTCCTTCTACTCCCCTGGCAGTGGTACAAGCTGGACGAACTGTTTGAGCAGGAGCGCAATGTACGCACAGCCATGACAAACCGGGCAGGATTACTGGCTCTGATGTTGCACCAAACAATCCAGCATGACCCACTCACTACCGACCTGCGCTCCAGTGCTGACCGCTGAGCCTCACTGGCCCAGATGTACTCAGCCCCCCGCATTCCAGGCGGGGAAGCTTCCTGAAATCCCCCATTTGTCTGTTTCTTCAATGGTCCCTGAATTTCTCCTTGTACCCATCCACCATTTGACGGCCCATCTGCCCTTACCAGAAGGTCTCAGAATTTTCTCTTCTTCTTGTCTATCCCTCTGTATTGTCCCTCTGCCTGGTTGGGACTGTGGAGACTGTTCACCCTTGCTTCCCCCTTCCCTGGTTTTGTTAATAAAATTTTGAATCAAGAAGGTTAGCTATCGATGGCCTCCAAATTTTACCCAGTTGCAAGTGTATTCCCAAACACCTGGGGTGGATAGTCAGTGGCAGGTCCGTACTCAGGAGGGGCTGTAGTACACGTGTAGGCTGCGAGTATACAGCCGGCACCCACTTGGTGTAGGTTGTCCCCTTGAGCTGTGGGGATGTGACCTACTGAGGGAGAGCCCAATAACCTACATTCACAGCCTCTCATATTGAGACGGGGTATTCAGGCAGCACTCTTTCAGTGTGTGGCTAATCGATTTACCACTCCTGCGTAAGCATTAATATTCTCTAGACCAAAGGTGTATTCGATGATGGACACAAAGTCCCCTCTTTCCCCACAAACCCCTCTTTTGGGACCTGTATGCAGCAGGAGCCCACCGACTTTGTGCCAGTTATCCCACTTCGCCTTCTCTGGTTGTCGGATCCAGTCAGCCGTACACAGCTTTCCGGGACGGACCTGGCCTGTTTACTTTCAGCGCGGCAACACCCCCTTCCCGTTCCTGCGGAAGGAGCTGGGGCTAGCGCCCGGCATGATTTGTCTCTGTGCGCTCCTGCAATTGTTCAGCAGGGAGGAGCGTGCAGGACACAATAGCCCTGGGGGAGATGTCTGCAGGGCCTAGGGAGCACCGGCGTGACCTATGCGGGAGGTGGGAGAGGAGGACTCCGGCATAAACCCAAGTTTCGCCTTTCCTCTCTCCCGGTTGCTCTTTGCGGAGACCGCCTAAGAAACGGAGAACACAGGGCCAACCCCAACCCTCCACGCCCCCTTTGTTTGGGACTGGAGAGCGCAGGCGCAAAAGAGGTGGGCGGCGTGGGGAGAAGGCGCCGGTTGGCGAAGCGAGAAGCGCAGGCGCTGCGGTTCTCCGATAGGGACGCGAGCCGTAGTTGGACTTCAGCACGCAAGCGCAGCAGGTCCAGGCCAGGGGCGCGCGCCGCTGCAGGACGCAGCACGCAGGTGCGATCCTCCCTACTAAGGGCAAGCTCCAGCCCGGCACCAGTGCGCAGGCGTCTCGCTGGGAGCGGAACCCGAGAGGCGGGCCCCGGATTTCCGGTTTCGGGGGCAACGAACGGCCGCGGCGGCGACAGCTACCGTTTCAGAGGAAGCGGCTGTAGAGGAGGAAGAAGAAGACCCCAGCAAGGCGGGAGTCACAGGCGGGACCCTCGTCATGGGTCCACGGACCTAGAACAGAGGAAGCTACCGGCCCGGTGCCGAGCTGGTGAGACAGTCCTGGGGGTGGAAGTGGAGAGCGCTCAGGCGGAGGATGGGGAAGAATTGAGGCTTAGAACATTGACGGAGAGGGCCCTCAGGCCGATGAGTGGGAGGAATGGCGGCGTCGAATATTGAAGGAGAGGAATGGGTAGATTTAGGCGGAGGACGGAGAGAAATGGGGCTCAGAAAGCTGACAGTGGAAGTGTCGAGATCCTGGACGAGGACGGAGAGAAATGGGGGAGGATCCGAACGCTGAGGGGAGACATCGGGGCCTCTCAAGTTAGGGCGAGAGAAACGGGTGTTCAGAACCTTGGGAGGGATAAATGAGGGGCCCTCAGGCTGATGATGGAGAGAAATGGGGGCGCTGGGATACTGAAAAGGAGGGCCAGGGGGCTCCTATGGAAGACTAGGAGAAATAGGGGAACAGAATACTGACAGGGATGGCATGGTCCTGGGACGAGAGCAGAGAGGAATGAGGGGTTTAGAATGCTGAGAGGAGAAATCAGGGTCTTTCAGGCTGATGAGCAAATGGAAGATAAGGCCGCCGAAGGGAAGGAGTGAGAGAACTTTTACACTGCAGAGGAGAGGAATAGGGAGGTTCGGGGCTGAGATTGGGGAGGAATTGTGGTTCAGAACATTGACAGAGAGAAAATAAGTGGGGAGGATTTCAGGCTGAGAAACAGAAGGAATGAGGGACCGTTCAGGTCAGGGACATGGAGAGGTTGGGGACAATGGCAGAGGACACAGAGGAAATTGAGGCAGTAACACCGAGGTAACAGAATTAAAGGATATCAGACAGGGAAGGAGTGGGAGGGTTAAAAGATTGAAAGAGAAATTGGGGACTCCTGAGTCAAGGAAAGGGATGAATGGGAATCAGAACACTGACAGAGTGCGGAGCCCTTGGTCTGAGGATGAGCGGAATGGGGGTCTCTTGGGCTGAAGATGGGAAGAATGAGGCCTCTCAGGCTGAGGATGGGGAATATGGAGGTCTCTGTGACAGAGGGGAGGAACAGAAGACCAATAGGTCAAAGACAGAGAATGTCTCCTGGACGAAGGACAGGCAGAAAGGAGCGGGGAAAGTGAAATGTTCCTGGGTGGCAGTGGAGAGAAATGATGGGCTCCGAGGCTGAGGATGGAGAGGAACAGGAGATCAGGGCACTGAGAATGAGGAATGAGGACCCTCGGGTTGAGGACGGGGCTGCCAGGTCAAGAGGGTGAGTGAGGAATGTCAAGCTCCTGGGCCCAGGCCAGGGAAGAATTGGGTGGGAATGGTTTTCTCTTCCTTACATTGGCCAGTTGCTTGTGACAGTTTCCGGGTCTTGGACAAATATTAATAGATACCATGGTTTGCGTGGCCTGGTGCACAACATGTCACCTCTTAAAGCCTCAGTTTCTCACCTTGCCCTCTCCATGTTGCAGGCCACTGCTCCTTCCTTTGGCCCCCATGGCTGAGGAGTGGCTGGACTGCCCAGCCCTGGGCCCCGGCTGGAAGCGCCGTGAGGTTTTTCGCAAATCAGGTGCCACCTGCGGACGCTCAGACACCTATTACCAGAGGTACTGGGTGGGTTGTGGGCAGAATTCAGGGGTAGGATTGAGCCTGGTTAGGCAGAGTGAAATCAGAGTGTGGTTAAATTTATGAGTGGGGCTAAAATTATGCATATACAGTTGATTCTCATTATTTGCAGATTCTGTATTTGCAAACTCACTGAAATTTGTTTATACCCCCAAAGTCATTACTCAGCTGTGCTTTCACGGTCATTCGTGGACATGCACAGAGCAGCAAAAAAATTTACGTCCCCCGATGCACACATTCTCAGCTGAAGTTGAACAAGGCTTTCTTATTTCAGCACTTGTACTGTCAACAAGTCTGTTTCATGGTCTACTTAGTGCTATGGTTTTCAAAGTTTTGTACTTTTTATCAGTGATTTTTCTGTTTACAATGGCCCCCAAGTGTAATGCTAAGTGCTATCTAGTGTTTTAAGTGCAAGAAGTGTGTCATGTGCTGGGAAGGAGAAGATACATGTTAACTAAGCTTCATTTAGGTGTAAGTTGTAGTGCTGTTGGCTGTGAGTTTAGTCTTAATGAATCAAAAATGTGGTACATCTAGAATAGGAGAGGAAATTTGCCAGTTTGTACATGTGGCTGCTCCAGAAAGTGCTAAAGTAACATCTGTAGTACATGATGAACCTAGGGAAAAGGTGGAAAAGTGGCTAAATTTGTGGATCCATGAGGTAATGACCAATAAAGTGTAGTGGACAGCACTGTGAGGCTCAAAGCCAAGGACATCGATAGTTATGTTACCCAGGATTAAAAAAATGTTAAACCTATTGCAGGTAGTGTTGGCTGTCTCACACCTTTCAGGGCACGTTCTGCAGATCAAGAATCTGCAGAATATTTTAAAAAATATCTGCTCAGTGCTACACCAGAAAACCATTAGGTAGAAGAGTACATTTTCAGTGGTGATGAGACTGGCTTGTTTTACAAAGACATTGGCAATACTGTATAATGCAGATGTCCTCCAAAACTCCTGGCTTTAAAAAAGCCATGCAGTTAATTATTTGTAAGAAGAATATATTAAATAGGGTATCTTTAAACAGAAACACATAAAACAAGGTTACGTAGGATTAGTTTACAAAAATGTGACTAGAGACTTGGAGGAACCTAACCTGTAGTTCCACTAGGAGCAGTGGTTCTATATTCACTAATTCAGTTTTCCAGATGACTACCATAAATAATGAAATTTGACCATAAATACATAAATATACACTTTTATAAATTTAAGGTGTTTTAAGATATGTTAATGATATACTAGTTATTAAATTTTCTGTACTTCTGAACTTTTTTTGGTGCCCAAGTTGCTCTTTTCCTGGAGCATTATAATAAAATTACAAATGCAGTTACATTTATTCATATTTAGTTGTACATTTATTCACATATTTATGACTTGTATAAAACTTTTAACATTTATAAATATGAGTTCAGTTATCAAGAATGTAAAAGATCAGAGGTTTTACCCTAATTAATTAGGTCAAGATAACAAGTATGTCACAGTTTTGTGGATGCTGATAGAAGATAAGAGACTCCTGGGTCAGAGATGAAAGAGTTTATTACTCATAGCAAGAACAATATTTAGAATCATTATTTTTGTTCCAGTTTCCCAAATGCCAGTTCCTACAGGGTCACATGAAGAGGACTAACTAGCGCCTGCACATGCACTGAGTTGTGTTGTAGGAAAGGAACCCCAAGCTTAAGGAATCTAATCTTTTATAATGTTAGGACAGTAAGGATGTCTTCCTTTTGCTTTGGAGGGAGACCCTTTCTCTTATCTTCCAAGGTTGTTTGCTGTACAAACATCCTCGAAAAGATAGTAGCAAAGGACAGTCAGTGCTTCTCTTACAAGACATGCAGAAATGCAAGAGACCTGTGGAGTGTTGTCTCCCAACATTACTTTCACTTTATTTTGTATGTAGTTACATTTGTTGTTCACACGTTTCCTTGTATGTATACTTACATGTACATTTTTATACGCCTATTTTTAAACATTTGTTTTTATGTAAGTTCCTTAATTTGTATACTTAGTATGCAGTGCTAACACATTTACAAATTATTTAACAAATTTATATTGTCATTTATATAGAATATCTCTAGTAATATATGTTAGAAATATACGTACATTCCTTTGTGTTTATATTATTTGTTAATGTGTATGTATTTGCTGGTATTATAATATTTAATAATACTACCTTTAAAGAGTCTTGCTATCCAGGGTTAGTTGGGGTAGGGCCACGTCAGGGCTCATAGGCAGATAGATCCCAGGCTGCCTCCCATATCCCACCAGACCTTCAAGCCTGTTCCCTAGCCCAGTGAGAGGGTTGCGTGAGTGGAGTGGCAATGGCTCCACCTGGGTTCCAATCCATCCTGGCCTACCCCTAGCCCCACAGGAGATAGGATCCGAAGCAAAGTTGAACTGACCCGATACCTGGGCCCTTCGTGCGACCTCTCCCTCTTCGACTTCAAGCAAGGCATCCTGTGCTATCCAGCCCCCAAGGTAAGGTACTACACAATGTAGGGTACCCGGGCATGGGGCGACTGAGCCACCTAACACCCATCCACTGACCTACATTCTTTCTGCCCTTGTTCTCATCTCTAGGCCCATTCCTTGGCTCTCCCTAGCAGAAAGCGGAAGAAGCCTTCAAAGCCAGTCAAAGCTCGAAAATGTCAGGTTGGATCCCAGAGGGCTGAGGTCAGGAAGGAGGCCCCAGGGGATGAGACCAAGGCTGGTGCTGACACAGTCCCAGCTTCGCTCCCTGCGCCTGGGTGAGTATTAGCCTAAAGTGAGCCAAGTGGGTGAGGGTTGTGGTTGGGCATGCACTCAGTCCCCACACTCATGTTTCCCATCCCAGATATTGTGAGAACTGTGGAATCAGCTTCTCAGGGGATGGTACCCGAAGGCAGCGGCTCAAGACATTGTGCAAGGACTGCCGAGGTGAGTGGCCCTTAGGGTAGTGGGAGATAGGAGCTGGAGCAGGCCTGGTGTCAGGCTAGGACCTGGGTGTCAGGCTAGAGGTTGAATGGTGAATGTCAGGGCAGAGGCAGTGGATGAGGTCAGAGATCTGATCCTCCCTTTCCACTTCTGTTGTTACTTCTCCTTTTCCGCAGCGCAGAGAATTGCTTTCAATCGGGAGCAGAGGATGTTTAAGGTAAGCATGACCGGCTACCTCCCCACAAGTGTACGACAGGAGCAGGATGTGATGGGGGCTAGTAAATGGTGATGGATTTCAAGGTATCAGAGTCATTTTGTAGGGAGCTGGTTGCAGTCAGCAGAAGGTAATGGGAGTTAATGGGGTATTAGACAGTGAAGAGTGGACCAGTAGACAGTTGTGGCGCCTAATCAGTAATCATTAGACACAGTGGTGAGGCAAATGGAGAACTAGCAGTTACGGTGATGGGAGCTGATGTAGAGGGTTAGCAGACACTTGAGGGTTAGTGCTCCTGGAGTCACTCTGCTTGGGTCTTTGACTTTGCCCCACTCATTCCTGGCAGCGTGTGGGCTGCGGGGAGTGTGCAGCCTGCCAGGTGACCGAGGACTGCGGGGCCTGCTCTACCTGCCTTCTGCAGCTGCCCCATGATGTGGCCTCGGGGCTGTTCTGCAAGTGTGAGCGGAGACGATGCCTCCGGATTGTGGAAAAGGTGAGTTGGGCAGGTGGGATGGGACCAAGGTTCACCCTAGCCTGTGGCCCTCATAGCCCTGGCCCCATGCATCATGCCTCTGTCCCCCTCCCCTCCCCAGAGCCGAGGGTGTGGAGTATGCCGGGGCTGTCAGACCCGAGAGGACTGTGGACGTTGCCGAGTCTGCCTTCGCCCTCCCCGCCCTGGTCTCAGGCGCCAGTGGAGGTGCGTCCAGAGGCGCTGTCTACGGGTGAGTTAGGCTGGAGGGGGACAGTGCTGGTGGAGCCAGGGCTGGGGCAGAGCTCATTCTGCTGTTAAACTTGCTGCTGCTGCTTCCTCCCAACCTGGCCTTGTCCACCTCATGTCTTCTTTTCTCCTCCACCGCACGCTCACGTCCCTGGCCTTACCTGCCTGCCCCTGTCTGCCAGCACCTTGCCCACCGCCTCCGTCGCCACCATCAGCGATGTCAACGACGCCCTCCCTTAGCTGTGGCTCCCCCTGCTGTGAGTGCCCCATCTTATATTCTGCTTGTCTGTCCCATGCATGCTTTCTGCACTCCTGGGTCGGGAGGGTCCTGTGTCGGTCTGGTGCCACCAAGCCTAAACTACCCTTTTGGCTTCCTCCTAGGGTAAACGTGGCCGTCTCAGGGGAGGCTGTGACTCCAAGATGGCTGCCCGGCGGCGTCCCCGAACCCAGCCACTGCCTCCGCTTCCTCCATCACAGCCTCCAGAGTCCCCAGAGCTGGTGAGGCCCTAGTGGGCAGGGGGAAGGCACAACCCCCTAATTTTACCCAATACCTACCCTGACCCCACCCCATTTGCCTCTGCAGCACCCCAGATCTCTCATCCCCTCGCCACCTGCCGAATTCATCTATTACTGTGTAGACGAGGACGAGCTAGTGAGTGGCCCCATCCTACCTGGACAAGCCTAGACTTTCCCAGGGTACTTGGTTAAGCCCAAAGAAGCAGTTGCTGCAATGGGCTTAATAGAGGAAGAGCAAGGCATAGTAATGGGTACTAGTATGGGAGAGCAGACAATTGAGGAGGGACTAATACAGGAGCAACAGGTGGACCGATAGTACGTAATATCAGATGAACCAAAACTAGTGGGGCAGAAAGAGGAAAAGTAGGTAAGTGATTGGAGTTCATATAGGATGAGTAGCTGTAGCAGGTGCAGTGATGGCAGCTAATACAGGGTCAGCAAAATCCCGCTGGAGGCGGGGGTGTCAAGGACATTGTTTAGGTAGCTCGACAGTGATGGATACTGTGATGGAGCAGCTAGTCTCAATGGCTTGAAGGACATCTGGTACAATGATAGTGCTAGCAGACACTGAGGTGTGACTAGTGGGAGTCAGGCTAAGACTAGTGTTCAACCAGTTCCCTCTGACGGAGCTAATAGAGGAACAACAAGAACAGTACTGTAATAGTCCTAATGACAGCATCCCGCATTTTCCATGTCTCCCAGCAGCCTTACACAAATCGCCGGCAAAATCGCAAGTGTGGGGCCTGTGCAGCTTGCCTGCGGCGGATGGACTGTGGCCACTGCGACTTCTGCTGTGACAAGCCCAAATTCGGGGGCAGCAACCAGAAGCGCCAGAAGTGTCGTTGGCGCCAATGCCTGCAGTTTGCCATGGTGTGTGGGGCAGGAAGGGTCAGGTGGGTGGGAAAAGTTGAGCCAAGTCCCTCAGTGCCTGGGAATAGTCGGCAGGCCTGGTAGGTTGGTGGATCAGGCCAGATGGGTCCTGTAGCTTCAGAGGGGTGGGTAGGGCAATGAGTTTGGCCAAGGATTAGCAGACATTGTGCTGGGGTAAATGAGGAATCTGGGTGGCATTGGCATTGCTAACAGGAGACTAGCAGGGTCAGCAATGAGGGGTTCGTATGTAAGCAGATTTTGTGTTGGTGCTAATGGAGGATCAGCAGGCATATTGATCAGGGCAGTGTGGTGTGGTTGGGTATTGCATCAGGTGGCCAACCATTTCACCTTTCTTCACAGAAGCGCCTGCTGCCAAGTGTCTGGGCAGGGTCCGAGGATGGGGCAGAGCCACCCCCACCTTACCCTCGTCGAAAGAGGCCTGGTTCTACTCGACGGCCCCGTCTTGGCCATACCCTGAAGCCCCCCTTGGCCACGCCCAGAGCCCGATCTGATCATGCCCATACTCCAATGAAGCAGGAAGCAGGCTTTGTGTTGCCCCCACCTGGCACTGACCTTGTGTTCTTACGGGAGGGTGCAAGCAGTCCTGTGCAGGTGCCTGGCCCTGCCTCAACTTCCACAGAAGTCCTTTTGCAGGTGAGGGCCCCACCTTACTCTCTTCTTCCCAAGCCTACCCAGCCTTGTACCAGGAAGCTGGGACCAAGTCTACTGCAATCCTCCTTCACACAGGAGGCCCAGTGCCCTGGCCTGAGTTGGGTTGTGGCCTTACCCCAGGTGAAGCAAGAGAAGGCGGATGCCCAGGAAGACTGGACACCGGGCACAGCCATCCTGACTTCTCCTGTATTGCTGCCTGGCTGCCCCAGCAAGGTGGGGGTCAGTGATGGGTGATCTGTGAGCAGAGTGATGGTGAGCCAAGATGGTGGTTCTTTGAGCAGAGTAATAGGTGTGCTGATTGCAGCCTCTCCACAGAATTACCCCACCTTCCCCAGGCAATTAGCTTTGCCGGCTTTGCCGCCCAGCTAACAGAAAAATGGAAATCTGAGGAATGGGAAAGGTTTGTAGACAGACGGTTTTTCTGTGCTGAAGTGTGACAGAAGCAAGATCTGTCAGCACAGTGACTGGTTGGCTAATAAAAAACTCTTTCCTCAGGCCAACCCTGCTTTTCTGACTGTTGCCCATTTCCTACCTCTCCCAGGTAGTAGGCCCAGGCCTGCCACTTGTAAAGCAAGAGCCACTTGACCCTGAGGAGGACAAAGAGGAGAAGAGCAAGGATGACTCAGCCTCTGATTCGGCCCCAGAAGAGGAGGCAGCAGGGGCTGGCACACCAGTGGTCAGTGCTGGGGGACACCTCACCCTGCCCTGACCTTGCTTTAGCTCTACCGGCCATGTTGACCCATGATGTTAATTCTTCCCCAGATCACCGAGATTTTCAGCCTGGGTGGAACCCGCCTCCGGGACACAGCAGTCTGGTTGCCAAGGTGTGCCCCACACAGTGAGGGTTGGGGATGTGGTGGGTGCTGGTCAGATGTGGGCCCTGAGCTTTGAAAGTTTAGCCAGCAATTTGGCATGGTGTAGTGGGAGGTAAAGGCCCCACACCACTGCTGCTCACGCTCAGTAAGGAGGTATGTATACGACCCGAGAGATTTCCCGAGATCCAGGTCAGGACTGTCCTTGGTTGGGAGTGGTGGGGATGAGGGACTGTTGAGGGAGAGGACTTGGTGCCTTGTGATGAGATTAGAAAGAAAAGGGAAGGAAAGCTTGGTTCCCATCTTCCTAAGAAAAACCAGCAGGTGTCAGACTTAATATATAAGTTCTTACTCAGAGAATCATCGTTTGGGGTCTTGAATACCTTTGGAGTCTCTAAGAGATGACCAGATGGCGAGTGGGCAGGTGATCTGGGTTCACATGCAACTGTGTGATCTTGGTCTAGTTCTGCACCTTTTGGAGAATCCTCTGTGGAGGGGGTTAGGCTGTGTTTCTTGAGCCTTTCCTGATCCTGTCGAGGTTTTAACAGTTTCAGCTGCTGTGCAGAACTTTCCATGTAGACTTGGCAATAGGATGAAGGCTAGGTGCCTGTAAAGACTGGGATAGCGGAAGGAGGAGAGGAGAATGCTGCTTCCTGCAGAAGTTGATGCCCTACACAGAGCACCAGACATAGGCAACAAACTATTGGCCTCAGCACCTCGGTTTGGTCCTACAAACTAGTTTCTGTAGGCCAGAAACCCCTCCGTCAGCACTTGGGTAATTACAGAGGTACTGATTCAGTCCCTGCTGGATGCACTGCTGTGTGGGAGATACAGCAGTGAATACATTGACTGGGGAAGGCTTATCCTTCAGGAGACAGAGGACTTCAGCCTTCAGGGAGCTTATAATCTAATTGGGGAAACAGTTTCCCTGTGCTTGAAATCATTACATATAAAGGAGAAGTAATGATGTGCTATGTTGTAATGGAAAATTTTAGGAGCTAAGGAATAATTAAGGGGAAATGGATGGCCAACAGAACAGTAGGAAACGGTTTTGTGATGCTCCATTTTTCACATAGTGAACCTCATTCAACATAAAGACCTGCTCCCTCTTCTCTAGGTCCAAGGACCTTAAAAAAACCTGGAACTAGAAAGCAGTTGACTGGAGGCTTCTGCAGGCTAGGATTCAAGGTGATATTTACAGACTGGTGTTATGAGAGACAACACTGATCTACTCAGAGGCTGGACCGTAGAGTGATTGCCAGGGCTTGTGTAGGAGTCAGTAGGAACTGGAAAAACTTACCACCAAACCAGAGGAGCAGGCCCGTTCAGTTCTTTAAGCTTATGGAGGAAGTAAGCAGAAAAGGAAGAGAAAGAGTAGAAAGTTGGAGCATCTGCTCCAACTCGTGCAAATCCTAGGAGCCTAAGCATGTTAAGAAGTTTGGATGTTAGGGGTGGAGAAGTTGGTGTTGGAAGATAGAATTAGAGCTCCCATAAACAACCTAAACAAGCCATCTTCATAAATAATATTAAATGGCTTTTGGGTGAGACCTAGCAGTGTCTCTAAATAATTCCTCAGGGAGACAGCAGTTGAAAATGTATCGTGACTAAGGAAAGGAATTGGTATTTGGTGAGTTCTTCCGTATGGACTCAATGTAGAACAGGTTTTTTAGGAAGACTTTGATTTTACCCATTTTCGCAGATGGGAAAACAGACTCAAATAACTTGTCCAGTGTCAAATACCTAGAATTGATGGAGTCTAGAATCAAACCCAGGTTGTAAAGCCTTGTATTTTAAGCCACTAAGCCGTAAACTGTAATCCTATATTCAATAATATATAATAACGTAGTATCAGAAGTTTCCAGTGATCCTGAAAACAAGGTGTACTACTTTAAGCATTTTAACAAATCTCTTTCATTATTGCCTTTAGCACAGTTTAAGGAGTGCCAGGGTTGTGGATGGGGTCACCTTATCAGAGCTTCTGTGCATTCAGAGACTGGGTTCTTTCCAGGCCTCGGATGTTACATAGGATTCCTCAAACCCTAAAGGGCATCCTTTTCCACCGGCTGCTCTCCATTTTGCTTATTTCCCTCACTTCCCCTCCTTAGCCAAAGCAGTCCTCAGAGGTAAAGCTGCCAGCGTGGTTCATCTTTCCCGACAGCTTGTGTCCCCTGCCCCTTGATAACCTTCGTGCTTGGTTTCTGATCTCAGCCCCTGTTAAGGACCAGTTTTGGCTCTGCCCTGCCTCACTTTTCAATTCTTTGCTCAGTGCTAAAAGTGATAAGACTTGTGATTGATTCATTACTTAGCCAGCTTTACAAGGCTGGGACTAAGTGTGTGCCTTCTCAGATTTTGTAGTCTATGTGCTTCCATTGCCTTACTCTAGTTCCAGCCCTGCAACTTTATTTACGTAATTCAGATGTAGATTAGCCATTTTACTACTGTAACTCATGATAAAGCCTTCTGCCACCCTCCTCTGCCCCTTTCTTTGCCTCACCCTACCTACTTCAGCCAGAATTGACTGGATAATTATCTGTTATTGTTTTGCTCCCCTCAGAATGCAACCACCAACCCTAGTATTCTGGTAATTTTGATAGTGATGTCCTAAGTGAAATTTATTTGATTAGTATCCTGACTCACCATGTGTATCAGGGTACAATTAGAAAAGCAACACCACTGATATAAAGATTTTATGTATATGTGTATAAGTACATTAAGGGATATTATAGGGATTTGACCATATGCAGTTGTGGGAGCTGGTTAAACAGTCTGTAAGGCTGTTGTCTTTGCATCTAATGCTGGAGCTTGAAGTCTGCAGGGCAGGCAATCGAGGAAGGAAGGTGGACGTAAAGCGTGGGAGACGGAGGACACATTGGCGCCCACAAGCACACGATGGAACCGCCGAGGATGGCCCAGAACCCACGTCAGTCTCTCATCACCTCCAGCTTCGATGATGTTGGTGTCCTGCAGAAGAAGCTGGTGCCCTTCACCACAGAGTTAAATACACATCTGGCCTAGGAATTAGAGAAGCTGAGGGAAGATCCTGGGGAAGATGGAGCAACTGCAAGCCTGCCTGCTGCCCCACACCAAGTAGGCGAGCCAGCAGATAAATGACAGCGTGTGTGAACTGCAACAGTACCTGGTGCCCCTGTATCAACCTTTCAAGTGTAAAAACAATATGCTGCTGCTTCACTTCTGTCCTCCAGTTATCATGTAAAATGTTTCTTGTGGCCCATCTTAACCAGAAGCATGGGAAGGGAGTCCTGGGAAACAAGACTAGTCAAGGTGTCACATTACAAAGCCAGCCTGCCATGAATCAGCTCCCAAGGGTCTCGCTACTCACCCGAGGATACCTTGATAAACCTACATTGCAGGAAATGCAAAGCTGAAGACCATGGATTTCATGGTGACTCCAGCAAGTACAGAAATTCTGTCAAGCCCACCCAGTAAAAATGCTGGTCTTGGCTCTTTTTGTTTTTCATTCAAGTATTGAGAACCTGGCCCATGGTAGGCACTGAACTTAATACTGGGATACAGCAATGAGAAAGATATAGTCCATGCAATTTTATTAAATACATCAATCTGTATTACCAATGGTGAATCGATATCCAACTTTATCATGGAGTTTAATGGTGAAAATATAGAATTCAGGAAACTATCTGGAGGACAGCCCTTGTGTGAACCTTGTTGGGCACAATAGGAATTGGAAATAATATAAATAGTTTCTGTCTCTAAGCTGTTCTATTTTAAAATTATTTTTAAATGATTTTTATTGTCCCATTTTCTGATTCATATATTTAGTGTTTCTTTTGGGAATGTCTTGGTGATGGTAACAGTGTTGACTGCCTCTGAGAAAGTGGGGTAGCGGGTGGCAAGATAAAGGTCAGGTTCTAAGGACCTTGGGCAGGTCACTTAGGCCTCAGGGGTTGGCCTTGGTTTGGCTGAAGGCCCAGGCTCACTGCGCTGGGCGTGGAGCCCGGCCCTTCTGCTCTCCGAATAGGCCCACCAGGGGGCGCTGGGACCGCGGTTATCCTACCCGGGGTAGGGAGACACTGCCCATCACCCCTGGCCTAGCCTGGGTGGCTCAGGGGTGTGGCCTACGCTTGGCCCAGCTGTCTATTCCTGCGCCGGCCCGAAGGGAAGTCGACTCCCCTTCACGTACTGGTAAAATGGGCAAACCGAACTGGAGTTAAGTTATGGGGCTTGCCCAGGGTGAGGGCGCGTCACGACAAGCTCAGGATGGACCTAGAGGGCAGCCCGTTGTCACCAAAGGGCAACTCGCGTCGCAGAAACTGATTTCGATGGGACCTTCCAGGCTGTACGACCTCAGCGTTGCCCTAAGGGTGCCCCTGGATCTCAGCGGCTTTCCCCAAACCCCGTGGCTGGTTGAGAGCGTTTTCACTGCTTCCTTTCCTCCCCAAGGGTATGGTGTCTGGGGTGGTTCCACCTAGACAGCCGTGGGCCAGGCACCTGTGGGACTCGAAGATCAAGGAATCTGGCCCTCAGGACTCCGTCCAGAGAACCCAGATGACGATCTAATTTATTTCTTTGTTTGTTTGTTTCAGGCTACATAAACTCTTAGCAGTAAATGAAAATGAGTATTTTACTGAACTGCAATTGAAAGAAGAAGCATTATAGGAGAAAAAAGACAAAATGAGAATTATTAAAAGAGATTATTAAAAGAGAAGAAAGAGACATTATTTTGTGGCTGAAAAGCTGAACCAGCATTCAGGAAATGGAATCCAAATCTAGAAACATACCATATAGAAAATCTGAAGTGGGTGAATTACAAATGATTAAGGAATGCTAATTTACAGTAAATTGCGGCCTTAAGATGGTGTGCACAGTAGTTGTCCTTTGGTTATTGTTACAAGACAATGACTAGGTACTGAATTTCCTCTGTGCTCTCTATATATTTTGGTGTTATATGCTCACCCCCACTTTAGAATGAGAGTACCAAAGTGTCATTCACAACTGGCTTTTAGGTGTTAACTACTACCTTGCTCTTGGCTGGAAGTACAGAGGTGGTCTCCATCTGTGCTGAGGGCCCCTTCTAGGTTCCCTGCCTGGGATCCAGATTCTCAGGGCCTGATTACCTGCACTTCTGATTCACATCTCCTGACCCTGGTCCACTGTGACCCTTGGTTTTTATTGTGCTCAGCCAGTCATGTCACTGCACTACTAGCCCATCTGATCACCTCGATCATAGGGTACCTGGAGTCTAAGCCCTGGTTTATGCCCAGTGCAATAAGTTTTTATTAATAACAGGTTTATCATTACTGGTTGGGTAGACAAGGCAGCTAGGCTCTTTCAGCCTTGTCTTAGCTGTAATATGAGGATAATACCTGCTGTACCATCAACTCGATATTTGTGACTCTCAAACGTTTATGTGTGAAAATACCTTGCAAATTGCTGTAAAGAACTACACAAACAGAAGGTTGTCCTGTGGTGATTTACGTAAAGATTAACCTAGAGATGACCACGAAATTAAACCTTGCCACGATATGTCCACTAACCTTTCTCATGCATTTAGACCGACTGCAGGATATAAATAGCACAGTCAATTGGAATATAATTAGATCTTCGACTTCACCGCTGGTAAAGGAGGCTTTTTTCCTGCTATTCTGACGAACTCTGGAGGAAGGGGGAGAGGTCGGCAGGAGGCCTGGCAAGGGCGGGGTGAAGACCGCGCAGTCTCAGCTCTTCCGCTCCAAGAGGAAGTTGTGTGTGCCGGCGTCGATGGTCACCATGGTGACGGGACCAACTTCCGTCCACTCACCGGGCGCTATCTCAGCTACACGGACCCTGGCAACCAGACTTCTGTGTCGCGGAAGCTGGTCCTGTAGGTCGCCGAGGTTCGGTAACTGCGGTGGAGGCCGCCCCCATCCTAAGGGACGCGAAAATGTACAGCCAGCGGTTTGGCATCGTACAGCGGGAGGTTAAGGGTCCCACTCCCAAAGTGGTGATTGTGGTAAGCACGAAATGTGTTTGTGGGACCCTACCGCTTTCTGCACTTGCCGTCACTCCAGGCCCAGCTGATCTCAACCTGGCCCTCAGCCCGAGCTCTGAAGGGAAGCAAATGCCTGATGGGTTAAATTTTGAAAGAAGGAAGGATAAGGTCGCTCACCTAACTAAGCTCCCGTACTCCGTCCCTCCCCCACCCCATCTAATCTCTTGCGTCAGTTACAATATTTAGATTCGGTACTTGGAGAATCACCACTTGGGATCTTGAGGGTTTTCAGTATCCAAGACACCCAAAGGAGGTCGGGCCCTTGTGACGTGGAATGTGTGTCACAGAAAGGGCGCTGGGCCAGGCAGCAGGAAATCTGGAGTCCGGGTTGGCCATGATTCAGCTTTATGATCTTGGGCATATGCCTCATCCTGGGAAAATTGTCTAGGCTATGAGGGGTTGTGAGTGGCTATAGAGCCCCTCCTGTGCGAATTCAACTGTAACAGAAGTATCCCTGTAGGCGTGGATGGAAATAGGACCATTTGTTGCCTATAAGGCTGGGGTGATGGTGAGACACTGGGGGAGTGCTGCCTACTGCAGAATTTTATGGGTCCTGCTCAGAACCCCAGACACTTGGTCCATGCACCTGGATTCCTTTGTTTCTACAGACTAGAAAGTATGTGTAATTGGGCAATAACGGTATTATTACTTGAGTACCTGCTGTGTTCACTGCACTGTGGGAGATACAAGGGTGAATACGATGACCCTGGGAGGTCCACCCTTCTGTGGAAGTCTGATCCCTGCCTCAAGTTGCTCGTCATCTAATTGTAGAAACAACTTGCTCATGCACAGAACCATTGAAGGTTAACAGTGGGTAATGATGTGCTGTATTGTCTGTGATGACACTTTATGAAAGATCAGAAATAATGAAGGATACTCTTTTATGCTCCATGGTGCACATAGCAATTCTCCATAGACCTACTCCCTCTTCTTTATGTCCAAGGACTGTAGGATCTGGGTCTCTAAATAAGTACAATGGAAGCTTCTATACAGACTGTAGGGTTCAAGGTGATAATTACAGACTTCGTAAGGGACAGAAACTGATCTACTTAAGTTCAATATCCAAACACAGAGCTCAGGGGGCTGGTGCCATTGGTCAGGTTCCATCACATGTGTTAGGAACCAGTAAGAATTTATATCAACTTACCACTGAACCAGAGAAGCAGGCCTATTTAATACTTTGAGCATGTAGAATAATAAAAAGGAAAAGTAAAACGTCAGAATTGGTGCATCTCAGATGTCAGAGTGTAGTAAGAAGTGTGGATGTTAGAGGTTGCAGAGCTGTTGTGGGAGAAGAATAAAAACCACCATAGACGAGACTTGGATGCTGAACAACTCCAGGAGAAAGCAATAAAAAATGTAATGTCAGAAGTAATGGAGAAGTGAAACGAGCAGCTATTCGGTGAGTGCCTCCTAGGGACCCAGTTATTTACTTCTCAAAATAGTGTTTTAGGAGGACATTTTTTTTGTGATCATGGGTGGAGGGGTAGAGGTCAGATCAAACCTAGTGTGTAAGACATTGTTCTTTAATACGCTAAACTGTAATACTAGAAACTATAATTTGAGATGTTATAGTAACAAAAGCCTTCAGAGACTTTGAACATACAAGGTAGTTATAAAATTATTTGTTTTCCTGCCTTTAGCGTGGTTTAGAGTTCAATATCCACACATAGCTTTCGAACACTTGAAATACGCCTAGTCACATGTTGAGATTATAATATTTTGGATATATTGGTTAAATAAAATATATTATTAAAATTAATTTCCCGTTTCTTTTTATTTTTTAAAATGCAGCTACTAAAAAATGTTAAATTACAGATGGTTTACATTATATTTCTGTCAAACAATGCAGGTTTTGACTAATGCCCACATTGTGCATGGATTGGCATTACCTTGTAAAAGAACTCCAGGACATATCGTATTCAGAGACTTGGTCTTTCCTGATGACCACAGAGTCCTGCCCAGGATGCCCCAAGCCTTAAAGGTCTTCCTAACCCCCTGGCTGCTGCTCTGTCTGTTTCTCACCACCCTCTAACCTATTCCCCTCTTCAGCTAAAATGTACCTCAGAGCCTAGTCCTTGCCCTGATAATTCAAGACAATTGATTCTTGATGATCTTTGTGCTTGGTTCCTGTTCTTAGCCTGCATGTCTATCGGGAGCCTGAGTTCTTATGTATTTCCTGCCCTAGGTGCAGTCTTGACCATGCCCTGCTTTGTTTTTACTAGGTCTGCGTTTGTAAAATGCTATACGTATTATAGAACAGTAGTTTCTCAACTGGCTCTAGACTCTCAATAATTCTAATATGGATTAGCTACTTCCCAGGACATAAGCCCCGACATCTGCCTCCAACACACCACAGCTCTGCCTTATTCAACTAAATCTAGGTACCTATATGTGTACGCTGAACCTTGAATCTTTATCAAGTTGTCTTCAAATGTTGATTTTCTTTCCCCAGGAGACTTGTTTACCAAGACCCAATCCTAGTATTCTGGTAGTCTTGACAGTGATGTTTTAAGTGTAAATGATCAAATTGACTCTCTGCCATATGAGTTATGAGTTTTATTACTGTAAATCAGTACCCCAGAGTCTCACTGCTCACCTAAGGATGACTTGATAACACTGGCCAGAAATACAAACAAAGCTCAAAATAATGGATTTCTTGGTAGCCCTAGGAAGAGCGGAAATTACATCAAGCCCACCCAGAAACTAACTTTGTCTGTCTGTCTGTCTGTCTCTCTCTTTCTCTCTCTCTCTCCTTCCTTTCTCCCCTCCTCTCTCTTCCCACTTCCCTCCCTCCCCTAACTTCCTTCCTTCCTTTCCTTCTCTTTCATATTGAGAACCCAACAGTGGTAGACATGCTCAATGCTAGGAATACAGAAATGAAAAACATATCGTTCATGTGATTTTATTAAATATATTAATATGTATTTAAAATTATGTACACATTTCCAACTTTTTAGTGAATGTTTGTATAAAATGAACATATTGAGAGAAATTCAAGTTACCCTAAACATCAGGAGCACAGCCCTTGCATTAAACTTCGGGCACAAAAAAAATAGAAATAAAGTTCTACCACCAGTGTTTTTTCCCCTTTTATCATAAATTTGCCCTCTTACTCTCCTTTTCTTCCTTCCTTCCTTTTCTTCCTTCCTTCCTTCCTTCCTTCCTTCCTTCCTTCCTTCTTCCTTCCTTCCCCTTCCTTCCTTCCTTCCTTCCTTCCTTCCTTCCTTCCTTCCTTTCCTCTTTCTACAACTCACTTTATATGCATTCTATATACAGTCTACCCTTAAGCAACACGAGTTTGAATTATGCGGGTCCATTTATACATGGATTTTTTTTCAATAAATACTTGTACTATTTTTGATTCACAGTTGGAAATCTAGGACTGCAGAGAGCATTGATCTATGCATTGATCTATGCAGTTTTACATAGGGGACAAGCATCTGAAGATTTTGGTGGGTTTTGGAACCAAACTTCTGTGGATACCAAGGAATGACTTAAGTTTTGGGGGAGTCAAAAGTTACATGTGGATTTTTAACTGCATAGGGGTCAGTGTTCCTAATCCTCATATTGTTCAAGGGTTAACTGTACTTAGATAGTAGCCCCTTTTAATTGAAAGTATTTCGGCGGTAGTAACTATGCTGTCTACTCTTGAGAAACGATGGGATATTGGGGGGCAAAATCAAGGTTAGGGATTAGAAGACCTCTAATTCTTGTTCTATCCAGGTCTGCCCTATTTAAAGTACCTTAGGCAAATCAGTTAATGTCTCTTGTTTAACTAGATAATCTGTAGAGTCCTGTTTAAATTTTTTACTTTATTATTTCATGAACTTTTACTCAAATAGTACTTGAGAAATAGTTGAGACTGATTTGATGACGTCTTGGGTATAGGTTCAAAAGAATCAAACAAGTTATACCATAGGCACTTAAGCTGTTTGCAGTTGTAGCAGGATGTATTAGTTGTATATACCACATTTTAATTGAGTATTGGTGGAGGTCATGATTAATTAAAGATTTGCTATTAATTTTAGGGCTATTATAAGTGATAACTGTTACTTGTTTTCAGAGAGCCAAGCATCCTAAAAGCCAAGGGGCTGAGCAACAACTGGAAAGGATCCAACGCAGCTACCAGAAACATCATGCTGTTTTGGAGTCCATTAAGGCAATGGAGAGGGATCGCTTGAAAGTTGAGTGGGACCAGCACAATGATCGCAAGTTTGTGGATAGTCTTGTGAAAGCAAGAATCAAGGATGCCATGCAAGGGTTTATCATCAATACTGAAGAAAGACGAAATAAGTAAGGCTCACAAACCTGATGACCCAGACTATAAAATAGTCCTAAAACCACAACTTAAGGTTGACCAATCAAAAATCAAGTGAATTTTTATAGTAAGAATCATAGCTGAGATATTCATATTCCTACCAAATGAATAGCTTTTGCTTATTTATATTTTCACTTGTGATATAACCTACATTTTCATGATAGCAAAAGAATAATTGTTGTATATTTCATTAACTTTATTAATATCTGCTCATTTTATTTCCTTTGTTGAAGATGAACATTACATATTTCATGTTTGTTATCAAATAAAATACGGCACAAATGAGTCTCTTTATTGCTTTAAATGATAACTAGTTTTATTTTATGGAAGACTGCAATCATCTTTTATATCTTATAAAATTTATGTTTAAACATGTAATTCTGAATTAAATTTATCAAAATAAAAATCAGTAAATGGTGCATCACAGTTTTAATTTTTTTTTTTCATTTTGTTTCAGGCTACGTGAGCTTTTAGCATCAGAAGAAAATGAGTATTTCACCGAAATGCAATTGAAAGAAGAAACAGTTGAGGAGAAAAAAGATAGAATGAAAGATAAAACCAGATTATTAAAAGAAAAGAAAGAAAAAGAGAGACAGGATTTTGTGGCTGAAAAGTTAGACCAGCAATTCAGGTAATGATGTCAGAAAAACACACACAGAATCTGAACTTGGTATATTAAACAAGGTTTAGGGATGGTAATTTACAGTAAAGTGTAGCCTTAAGAGGATGTACATAGTAGTTGTACCTTTAAGTCTTGGTAATTATATACACATCATTGAATAATGTGGACATCGAGAGGTTTTTGTTGTTGTTTTGCTTTGTTTTGTGGTAAGAACACTTAAGATTTCCTTTCTTAACAAGTTTCAAGTATATGATACAGTATTGTTGCCTATAGTCACCGTACTGTACATTAGATCCCCAGAAGTTATCCATTCATGTTATAACTGAAGAAAAGTATATATTCTTTTACCAACATTTCCCCATTTCTTCACCCTCTACCCTAGCCCCTAGCAACCAGCATTCTACTCTTTGTATCTATATGTTCAGTATAGGAATTTATTTAATTTTTTTTTTTTAGATTGCACATATAAGTGAGATACAGTATTTGTCTTTCTCTTTCTGGCTTATTTCACTTCGTATAACGTCCTCCAGATTCATTCGTGTTGTCTCAAATGGCAGGATTTCTTTCTTTTTTATGCCGAATAATATTTGTTTTAGGGGTGTTTTTATTAAACAGATATTCTAGGATGCATGATCAGAACTCTTGAGGGTAGTGGTCTTGCCTTTGTCAGTTACTGGCAGAGGTGATATAATGAAGTGCCAAAGGACCTAAACTCTAAGGTCAGCCTACCAGCTCTTCCCTCCCAACTCCACCACATATGAAATGTAGGAACTTATCACAGATGCTTAACTTCTCTGTGCCTCCTTTTTCTTATCTGTAAACTGGGCATAATAATAATAATAATAACGAACTTGCAATAATGTTCATTGTAACTTTAGTTTTTATGAAGGCTAAAACAGTTCATACGTGTAAAGTGTTTAGCAAATAATAAGCACTCAGTAAACTGTTGCTAATAATATCACTACTACTGGCTATGTGGCTTGAGAAGACACTTAGGCTCCCTGGGTTTCAATTGCTTTAATTCTAAAATAGGGATAATACTTGCTGCTACATCTGAGCTGTAAGAAGTTTGTGAGGATGAAATAAGATTTTATGTGCGAAAGGATCATGGAAAGCACTCACAAACAAAAAGTTTTCCTCTTATCAATGATTTTTATCATTAAAATAGGTAGCTGTTCTATCTATCTGTAAATAAAAGTGAGGATCCCTAAATCAAGACTTCTTAAGGTCAAGTGAATAGGCGAATCATTAGGATGTAGGGGAAAAATATTTGATATTCATTTTTTATCTCATCTCTTTTTAATTTTAATTTTTGCATGTATTTAATAGTTTGTTAGTAGTAACTTCATATAGTTTATAAATAATAATCTCATTTGTAGGTGCTTAGAATTTTTTTTACTGAAAAGGATACATAATTAAAAGCATTTGAAGACCTACTGATTTAAAGAAATACTTGATATGGGCACCTTCATGAAGTGTTAATTCTGGCTTCTTAGACAACATACATCATCAACTGCCTCAACAACGTTTTTGTACTCTGATTTTATATTAAGGAAGGGAATTGACTTAAGGAAATCATCAGAGACAAGCAGAAAGAGCTACATTTAAGAATATTCACTGCAACATTACAATAGAAGTCAGAAGTAACCTATATGTTCATCAAATAGGGAAATGTTTAAATAAACTACGATATATTTATCAGCTCCATCCTATATTACAGAGCTTAGTAAACTATAATAAAGTTTTGAAGTTAGGAATTATTTTTAAAAATATTTCATGAGGAAACATTCCCAATATAACATTAGATAGAAAAGTTAAGGTACAAGGAATTATTGATATAGGTATATAGTTATGCGGAATGATCCCAATTCTAATAAAAACGCAGACGCACAAGACTGGAACGAAATACGCTAACATGTTAATAGCAGTTATCTCTTGGTAGTGGGATTAAGTATTTTTAGTGTGTTCATACTCTTCTATATACATACAATTTTTCTGCAATGACTATGTATTTGTTTTGTAGTTAGGAAGAAAGCTGTACTTGTTATTCTTAGGCTTTAGAATTTTATTAATTGAACAACTTTCCTAGAGTATTAATCATAGTATTGGGAAGGACTTTAATAAGTTATCATGGTCAATACTGATAGAATTTCACTGACGGATTTCAGACAAGTGAATTCATTTTTCATTGTTAAAGTGTTTTGTTTCTCTGATAACCTAGTAATTTTAACTTCTGTTATCTTTGAGCTTTCCACAGAATATGGGTAACTGCTTTGTATCATTTATGTAGCTAATAAGCATGACCGTATATCAGTTAAACCAATAATTATTTATTGGGCATTGGGTGGGTAATATAGGGCATGTATTCCTGGAATGTATTCCTGAGTCCCATCACTCACAGAGATTCCAGTTTAGTTAGGGAAATGAGAGACTAATCCTAGTCTTAGCAACTAAAATTTCATCAAAAGTTCTTTATTATACCCATTATTAAACTTCAGCTTCTTGACGCTGATTTTGATTTAGAAAATGGGAAGACTTGTTTATAAACATTGCCTTCAATCAGAGGTTCTCACACGTGGCTGTCTGCCAGAACCCCCTGAGGCACTCTAAAAAAATACAGTTGCCTGGGTCCTACCCCTAGTTACTCTGATTTAGCTAGTCTGGTCTGGGGGTAGGGGAGGGAAGAAGTGGGGAGTAGGATTTTGAAAATATCCTTAAGTAATTCTAAAGTGTAGACATTGTTGAAAATCACAGCCCTTTAATTTAAAAAGGGCTCATTAAAGAACTTTTGAAGAGACTTGAATTACTAAGACTGAAAGAAAGGATGAGGTCTAAACACTTACTGAGAGAGTATTTCTCCAATGGTGACATAAGCGTGCGTGTGAAAAGGCAACAATAGGGCTGTTTTCTCAGCTCTGGCAGAAACCCCTTCAGTGGCATGCGCTCTGCCTGGGAGTGAGCCCAGGGGCAGTGGGGAAACCTCGTCATGCCATGCTGACTCTAACCTTGGATCGCTCCTTGGATGTGCATGTGGGGTCTCTCCTCAACAAAGCTTTAATCCCCTTGTCACGTTGCAGGGACCTTCTCCCTTCTCTTTCCACCACAGTGATAATAACAGTTACCATTTATTGAGCTCCTCTTCTCTACCAGGCATTTACAGCCATTATCTCTGATCCTTCCTTACCAGAACCTTGAAAGGTTTTACAGATAAAGAAACAGGCTCAGAGAAGTCCAGTTTTTGATTCAAGTTCACATAAGAAATGTCCAAACTAGGATTCAAAAAGCCTGCTGGGTCTCTCTCTCCCGTGCCTGTATTTTGTCTGTGACATCGTGGCGCCTGCCCCCATGCTGCCCCGTCACATGTTCCCTCTGCTTGGAGTGCCTACATCCAGATCTTTTGCTTTTCTTACTTCAGTGTCTGCCTGTACAGATATGTGCGTAAATAGAGCAGGGTCTCATGAAAGGCTTGGCTTTGCCTTTTTAAAATTCTCCTTTCAGAGAACGCTGTGAGGAGCTCCGTGTCGAATTGTTTGGTGTCCATCAGAAGAAGGTGTGCGAGGAGCGGAAAGCACAGATTGCATTTAATGAGGAGCTGAAAAGACGAAAACTGGTGGAAGAGCAGATGTTCTCAAAGCTCTGGGAGGAAGACCGATTAGCCAAGGAAAAGCGAGAAGCGGAAGAGGCGAGGAGACAGAAAGAGCTGGTGGAGAACACACGCCTGGGGCTCAACGCCCAGATCACGGGCCTCAAGGCGCAGAGGCAGGCAGCGCGGCAGCTGAAGGAAGAAGAGGCGCGCTTTTTGGTGGGCCTTTTAGAATGCTTGTCGCGGGATGATCAGCTCAGTGGGCACAGTACGCAGTTTGCAGGCCTGTTACTGTACGGTTTACCTAATGGCCTGGGCTGGTTCACAGGGCAACATGGTCAGAGCCTGGGGTTTCAAGGCCCAGCTAACAGTGCCAGCCCATTGTACAGGGCAAGTTACTTTGCTATTGTGACTTAGTTTCTTCATGTGAAAAACGAAGGAAAAGCTACTTGTTGTGAGGATGAAATGGGGTAATCACTGGCTGTACTATGGAAGTCTGGTGACAATTTGGCAACATTTCCCATCCTTTGATATAGAAATTGACAGTTTCCAAATCCTATGAAAAAGTGCCATACAACAGCTACCTCAGCCCTCTGGCCACCAACATCGATAATTTAATTTCGTTTCAACAAGATCACTGTCCGTACTGTATAGAAGTTAGAGTTATCACTGGAAACATGTGAAAACACTTGAAAAAGTAGCAATTTTATATGTATATCAAGCTTTCGGCAACTGATACTTTAGTACCACTAAATTTAGGAAAAAAGTATTATTTTCCTGGGCAATCTCGAGTATTGAAATTTGGAACCATAACAGATGTCAAGTATTTCAGAGTCCTAGAAGCCTTCTCTGGGTTTGAGACAGTTTTCTTTCAAAGAGTTTAGTAGAAGATGTATAAAAATATTTTAGCTTCTCTTAGACCATCAAAATGGTTGCCCCCAGACTGCCTTATATGGATCCATCCTCTGGTGTAAGATACCTAGTGAGTCATTTTTACTTCCGGCATTCTGGTACCATGTACTGGCTTTTTTCTCGCACCAAACAATTCTCTGATTTTGTGTGGACTCCAACTAGGTGTCCTACAATTCAATTCAATTCTGACACTAACTATCCAGAGATACTGTCAGATTCCACATGTTTAAGGGCTCAGCCCCACAAGATGGCCCCCACGTCAGACACCAGTCACAAGTTAGTGGGTCCCCAGGTTACCTACACTTCTGTCCAACATGGCTGCAAAGTCAGAGGTTCTCATGACTGTCACTCAGGTTTGATGATTCGCTAACACAACTCGTAGAAGTCAGGAAAATGCTTTGTCTTCCATTACTGGTTTACCGTAGAGGATATAAAAGGGAGAGCCAAATGGAAGGGATGCATAAGGCAGGTATGGGAAGTGGTGCACAGAGCTTCCATGCCCTTTCTGGACGTGCAACGTTCCCAACACCTCGATATGTTCACCGACCCAGATGATCTCCGAACCCTGTAATTTGGGGTTTTTATGGAGGTTTCATTATGTAGGCATCATTGATTAAATTACTGACCACAGGTGATCGAACTCCATTTCTGGTTTCCCTCCCCTCTCTAGGTGTCAAAAGGCAGAGATGAAAGTTTCAAACCTCTGATCACATGGTTTGGTCTTTCTGTTTACCAGCCCTCATCCTGAAGCTCCAGCCACCAGTCATCTTAGGGTACAAAAGATCGTCTTATCACTTTGGTGATTCCAAGGGTTTTAGGAGCTATGTGCTAGGAACCAGGACAAAGATCAAATATTTATTTTTTATTATATCATACACTTAGCTATTTCTACACTTCTTTAACAACGTTTTAAAAAAAAATTTTGGAACTCTTAGACTCACAAGAAGTTGCAAAAAATAGTAGAGAGTTCCTGTGTGCCCTTTTATAACCAAACATTCCTTTACGTGTGTGTGTGTGTGTGTGTGTGTGTGTGTATGTGTGTGTGTGTAGCAGGAATTTACATTGGTGTAATACTTTCAGCTAAAGTTAGTCCTTATTTAACTAAACTAAAATCTTCTTTGAATCTCACCAGTTTTTACGTGTACTCTTCGGGGGAATGGTATAGTTCTATGGAATTTTATCACACGGATAGATTTATGTAACCACTACCAAAATCAGGACACAGAACTGTTCCATCACCCAGAGAAACTACTTCCAGCTGCTCCTTTATAGTTTCAGTCTCCCTCAACCCTAACCTTTGGCAGCCCCTGATATGTTGTTTGTCACTATTATTTTGTGATTTTGAGAATGTTATATAAATTCCACCTTTTTAAATGTTTTATTATGAACACTTTAAATGCAGTGGGTACAATGAATCTCCATGTATCCATTTCCCAGTTTCAGTGGCTTAACATTTTGCCATATTGGTTTCCTCTGTCCTTTCTATCCCCTCTGTTTTCATGTTTTAAAACAAATCCCAGAAATCTCATTTCCCCCTTCAATACACCTCAACTAGTGCATCTCAGCAACAACATAATTTAGGACATCTTCTTACGCAATGCCAATGTCAGACCTAAAAAAATTGACAACAGTTCGTTTTTATCATCTAAAATCAGCAAAAAAATTTCCATCATTCTTTAAATTATTTGCTATTAAATCAGAATCCGAACATGTTTGTTCTCAGTCTCTTTTAGAAAGAGTGACGACTTGTTCAGTATTCAAACCAGGGTGCGTTTAAGACAAAGGGGTCCGGTCAGTTCATGGCACTGGCACAACAGGTGTTCAATTAGAGCTATCCCGGTGAAACCAAAACATGGCAAATGACTTTTAGTCTCTTAATCTTGAATATGTTCTCTCTATCCCTACTCTACCTGTCTCGTAGTCTGGATTTGGCTAATTGCTTCCTCCTCGCGTGGTTAATCTTTTAAAAAAAGTGTGGCCTGGCTTTCATGTTTGGTACCCATTGCTTTCCCTTAGAGACTGCCAAATATATTCACTTATATTATCTCATTTGATCCTTACAATTCAGTGGGGATGTACTGCTCATGGCATTAATGGAAATGTCTAGTACATACCTCCCCTCTCATAAACCAGTAATCATGGCTGGTGTGAGTTTCGGTTGAATCAAGTCAAATTGGGATTTGTATTTCATCTTCACTATTACTACATTATCTCCTGTCTCAGTTGGGCAAGTACTTATCCCTCCAGGAGAGTTCAGCTGCCTCTGGCAGGAGGACTAATGCCTCAGTTACACCATCCCCAGATTTTCTACCAAATCCACAATGCCCAGCAGCATTGGTACCCTAGTTAAAACTGCTTGACAAGCCAGGCAATTAAGCCAGCCAGGAGGGTCAGAAAGATGAAAAGGTGAGAGGAATGGGGGGATACTTGTAAAAAGTTAAATGCGGAAAGTTTAGTTTTATATTTAGCTAATGTGCACATTTCCGTTTTTGGACTCTTACTGTTGCTTAATAATGTATCCAAATCAAGACGTGCAGATTGCAGATTTGCATAGAAGAGAAAAGTCTAGAAGTCTAGTACACTGAAAACTTAAGCGCAATGGTGAGTGATGAGTACTGGGTTTAAAGATGACTTCTCTTCATACTTTTCTGCATTTCGAACTCGACAACTATTTATTACTTTATAATTACACATACAGATCAATTTTACAAAGGTTTATTGCTGACTCAGAAATGAAAAGGTGAGTTTTATTTCTTATAGTCCCTCTAAATCCAGGTGTGTATATTTCTAAGAAACCCTTTCTTCCTAACACTTGAATGAAATGCATTAATTTATTGTTTTGTCCAACTGTTCTGATGCATTGTCTTCATTATTGTTTTACCTTAGGAAAATGACAAAGCTCAGGTGAAACTTGAGAATGAGCAGGAGAAGCTAAAGAAACAGAAGACGAAACAGGAAATTAGGACCACTTTGCAAAAAGCTCTCCGAGAGAAGATAGAACATATTCAGCAGGAATACAGAGAAGAGCAGGACTTGGACTTGAAGCTTGTGCAAAGAGCCCTGCAAGACTTACAGGAAGAGGCTGATAAAAAGAAGCAGAAAAGAGTAAGATGTTTATTCAGTGCCTACTATATTCCTTGAGCTGTCAGCCTTATGGGAGCCAGCCACATGTAGAATGAACCATAACAGTGCTACCCAAAGTGTGGTCCATGAACCAACAGCATCAGCATCATCTGGGAGGATGGAAGATAGAGAAATTCGTAGGCTCCCGAATCAGAATCTGTAAATCCAGATCTTGTCAGGAGCAAGAAGTTTGTTTTAACAAGCTCTTCCAGGTGATTCTGTTGCTCACGGAATTTTGGGAACTCCTATAACGTGTTAGCACTGTGATAGCCGGATGAGATCTCAAGAAGTGGAGTAAGTATGCCTGGAAGTTGGGGAAGACATCACTGAGAAAGTGGTATTTGAGTTGGACATTGAAGGATCTGTAAAGTTTTGTCAGGCAAAGAGAGAAGAGAAAAGCATTCCAGTATTTATTTAGCTGTCTGTTTCCTTTGAAATTTGTATTGAACTCTTAAGGGCATGGTGCCTTTCCTACAGTATTTTTTTTTTTATACTTTATATTTTACAGCCTTTTTAGGTTCACAGCAAAATTGAGCAGAAGATACAGAAGTTTCCCATATGCCCCTGCCCCCACTTTTGCATAGTCTTCCCCATTATCAGCATCCCCCATCAGAGTGGTACATTTGTTACAATTGATTAACCTATATTGATATCATTCTCACCCAAAGTCCATAAGGTCCACATGGTGTTGTGTATCCTGTGGGTTTGGACAAATGTATCTACTGTGACAGTATCATACAGAGTTGTTTCAGTGGTCTAAAACTATCTCCATAGTTTTGCCTTTTCCAAAATATCATACAGTTGGAATCTTAGTATGTAGCATTTTCAGATTGGCTTATTTCACTAAGTAATATGCATTTAAGTTTCTTCCACATCTTTTCATGGCTTGATAGCTCATTTCCTTTTAGCACTTTATAATATTCCATTGTGTGAATGTACCACAGTTTATCCATTCACCTACTGGAAGACATCCTTGGTTGCTTCCAAGCGTTGGTGATTATGAGTAAAGTTGCTGTACACATTCATGTGCAGGTTTTTGTGTGGATATAAGTTTTTAATTTGGGTACATACCAAGGAGCATCATGATTGTTGGACCATATGGTGAGAATATGTTCAGTTTTGTAAGAAACTGCCAAACTGTCTTCCAAAGTGGCTGTACTATTTTGCATTCCCGCCAGCAATGAATGAGAGTTCCGGTTGCTCCACATCATTGTCAGCATTTGCTGTTGTGAGTGTTCTGGACTTTGGCCGTTTTAATAGGTGTATAGTGGTATCTCATTGTTATTTTAATTTGTGTTTTTTTGGACCGTGGAGCACAAGAGCTATGTGGCTAAATAGGATATTGATAGTGTGCTAATTAGAATTTAATTAAGTACCCATGCTCACTTGTGGGATAAAGATTTCAATCTTGTGAACCTAAATATGAATAAAAATTTTACCCCCCCCATTTTGAGGAGGAAGGGTGGGGGCACCGAGAGATTTTAGGGAGCCTTTGGGCGTAGAACTGAAGAGTACTAGGAGACTCCAAGATGGAATTGGGGGGTGGCTTGAGAGTGTTGAGGAAAGCAGGGCGAGCCTGAAAAAGGAAAAATAATACTAATTTGTGTTTTTCTGATGACATATGATGTAGAGCATTAAAGACTCTGAACCCAATTTCAATGTGTGAATGTGGGGATTTTCCCCCAACACTGCCAAGCAATGCTTGGGACACCAGCTGGGTATCCTACAATTCAACTCTATTCTGACACTACCCAGGGATAGCATCAGATTCCATAGGTAAAGGCTGTCCTACAAGACCAGTTTCTATTTCAGACGCCAGTTGCAAGCCCAGGTTGTTAACTGGGCTTCTGACAACTGGCTACAAATTGGAGCTTCCAACAACCCGCTCCAACTCAGGATGCCAATCGCAAGTTTAGGTTACTCGTACTTCTGACCAACTATAAATCAGAGGTTCTCACAACTCCCTCCTTGGGTTTGATGAACTGCTAGAGCCTCTCATGGAACTCAGAGAAACCCATTTACTCACTAGATTACAGGTTTATTCCAAAGAATATTAAAGGATACAAATGAACAGCCAGAGGAAGGATACATAGGGTGAAGTCCTAAACAAAGGAGCTTCTGTCCTCATGTTGTTTGGGGCCCAGCACAGTGGAACATGAAAGTGTTCTGGTTCCCCAACCCAGAAGCTTTCTGAACCCTTTCCTTTTGGATTTTCATGGAGGCTTCATTAGACAGGCATGATTGGTTAAATCATTGGCCATTGGTGACCGATTCAGCCTCCAGCCCTTCTCCCCTCTCAAGAGGTCAAGGGGTAGGACTCCAGGTTCTAACCATCTAAACACATGGTTGGTTCCTTTGACATCAAGCCTCCAACCTTAGGTGCTGTCCAAAAGTCACCCCATTAACATAAGGCCCCTTTTTTGTTCTAATCATTTAGGAAATACTAAGGGCTGTAAGAGCTGTGTGCCAGAAAAGGGGGCAAAGACCAAATATATTCATTCATTTCTTACCACAAATTGTTCACAATATCACAAGCATCATGAAATCATGTATTATGTGACCTTTGGCTTCTTTCACTTAGCATAATGTTTTCAAAGCTTTTCTTGTGCTTACTGACCATTTGTATGTCTTCTCTGGAGAAATATGTTTGAAGTCTATTGTATAGACTTCTCTCAGAAGTCTATTGAAGTCATTTGCCCAATTTTTAATTGAGCTATTTATTTTTTCATTATTGAGTTGTAAGAGTTTTTTATATGTTCTATAAGCTCCACCTTATATAAGTGGTTTGTAAATATTTTTTTCTCATTCCATGGGTTGACTTTTCTCTTTCTTGATGGTGACCCTTGAAGTGTAAAAGTTTTAAATTTTGATGAAGTCCAGTTTATCTAAATTTTCTTTTGTTGCTTTTGCTTTTGGCGTCATATCTAAAAAACTGTTCCTACTCCAAGGCCACAAAAATGTGGTCTGTGTTTTCTTCTTAGAGTTTTATAGTTTTAGCTCTTACATTTAGGCTTTTGATCCGTTTTGAGTTAAATTTTGTATATGGTATGAGGTAGAGGTCCGACTTCATTCTTTTGCATGTGGGTATCCAGTTGTCCCTGCACCATTTTTTGAAGAGACTTTTCTTCCCCTATTGAATTGCCATGGCAGCCTGGTCAAAGATCAATCGACAGTGAATGTGAGGGTTTATTTCTGGACTCTCAGTTCTATTCCTTGAGTCTATATTTCCATTCTGGTGCAGTGTCAAAGATCTATATATCTTGATTATTGAAGCTTTGCAGTAAGTTTGAAATCAGGAGATGTGAATCCTCCAACTTTGTTTGTTTTGACTATTCTGGCTCCCTTGCATTTCTGTATGAAGCCAATTGGGATTCTGAAGGGATTATTTTGAGTTCTGTAGACTAATTTGGGGACAATTGCCATTTTTACTACGTACATGATCCATGAACGTAGGATATCTTCCCACTTATTTAGATCTTCTTTAATTTATTCCAATGATGTTTCTTAGTTTTCAGAGTTTAAGTTTTGCCCTTCTCTTGTTAAATAACTTAAGTAACTATGAGACTATGTATACAAGCCATTCTGAGGCTACACCCACAGACCTTGCTGGTCCTACTGCAGATCTATAATGTTCTCAAGAGAGATCAGAGATTGGATGAAACCACATAAATATAATACCATGAAAGATGGAGAAGCCAACTAAAAACGTTTTATTATAAAGCTCGGTTCACAGCCTTAGTTGCACATTAAAATCACCTGGGGGACTTAAAAGCTATTCCTTAAATAGGAATCTCTGGAGGTGAGACTCAGCCCTTAGTGCCTTTTAAAGCTCCCCAGGTGATTCCTAAGTGTAGCTAAGACTGAGAATTACTATTATAAAGGATCAGGTGATGCATCTTCTAGTCAGAGACAGTGCTATAATAATAGCACTTATCAGGTTAAGATTTAATCTACTTAAATGAAATTAAAGCTGTATAATTGCAAATTATTTGGGCACTGCTTTGAGAAACACTTTGGGAAAGTGTTTGAATTAACTTATTCAACAATGTATTTTAAAACATTTCAAACAGGTAACAAAGAACAGTACAGTAAACCCTTATGTGTTCCTCGCCTAGCTTCAACCACCATCAAATAATGGCCATTCTTGTTTCATCTATACTCCCACCCATGTCCCACCACCACCTCTGAATATTTTGAAGTAAACCCTTGACATACTATTTCATCTATAAATGTTTCAGTATGTAATTCTAAAATACTGAGATCGTAATTCTAAAAGATTGTTTTTAAACATCCTCAACATCATTATTACACCTAGTAGTAATGAGGTAATTTTTGTGTTATGTAGGAAGAAATGATAAGAGAACAGAAGATATATCATCAATATTTGGCACAGCGACGCAAGGAAGAAAAAGCTCAGGAGAAAGAATTGGACAGAATAATAGAGGAAGAGAAGGAAAAGAAGTTGGCTGAGAAAGACAAGCAGCTGAAACTCGAAAAGGAGGCAAGGAAACAACTTGTGAATGAGGTCATGTGTACAAGAAAACTTCAAGTTCAAGAAAAGTGTAAGGAAATGAATTATAATTATATTTTAGCTGGGCCTTAGTTCAATTTAAGTAGTGACCAAAAATATTATATCAAGTGGGTATTATGTGTGAAATACTATGAGGGATGGAGAAAGGATTAAGGCAAGATCCTTGCTTTGCAGAACTTGAATACATGAAGTAAGCATATGAAGAGTTTTATATCCTGAAGACTGAGCAGTCATGGGTTAAAGGAACAGTATGTCTTATAAATAGTCTGTGTGCCTTAGTAATTAGGGACGGTGAGAAGGTAGGGCACAGACACATGTTTCCCCCTCTTCCCTTTCATCTACCCTTCTTCTTTCCGCATGTGTCACCATACCTCCCTACCTGCGTACCTTGGCTTGGGTAGTTTTCTCTGCCTATGATGCGTTTGTTCTTGAGAAATTCTGGACACCCTTCAAGGAAGCGCAGACATCTCATTCCTTGAGAGGTCCCCTGTGTTCCCATGTTAGTAATAAATCCTCTTTCTGGAGCTCTCACTGTGTCTTGCTCATGTCTTAGCATACCATTGTACTCCCTCAGTTTCAAACAGTGCTTGGTTACAAAAGAAAATATTTGTAGAGAGGGTGAACTGCCTCTTTTAGATTTCTACCATGCTATGTCCAGCCCGATGAACCAGTGAGGCAGTAGATGGACGTATTTACTGTTAGGGGACCATTAGACTTCACACTCGTTGTCTTTGCAAGAGAAAGCTCATCTTGGTTCCGTTGATTAATTTTCCACTCCAGGAATTACAACAGTGGTTGGAAATTAGGTCAATTTTAGATGGAGTTTTAGGAAAAATGAGAAGGAAACCTATAAGCTAAAAAGATATCTATATTCATTCTTGATAAATGTTTTAGAATATATTGAGAAAACATAGACGTTTAAGTATTTGAGACCATTTATAGACAAGGAAACAAAATCAACTATAATTCCACCTACTCAGGAATAGCAACTATTCACAACTTGGTGTATTCCTTCCAGTATTTTTACTATATATATAATTTCCCCTCACAAATCAGGATCATGGTGTATATATTGTTTCACATCTGGATTTTTCCATTTATCATAAACATTTTTCCAGGTCATTTTTTTTTCCAATTATAAGATTGTAATGTTGCCTACAAATCCATTATAAAAATGGACCATAATTTATTTTATCTAAACACAACTAATGGACCTTCAGATTGTTTTGAATCTTTTTACTAGTACTTTAGCATTGCAGGTTACTATCTCTGTAAATAATTTTTTGGCTCAAATATGATAGTTTAATATAAATTACTGTAAGTGGATTTTGGGACCCAAAATATGTACTTTTCAGATGTATGTTACCCAGCTGTAGTTATTCTTTTGTGAACTCTGTTTTCTTTGTCATTTTGTCTACTGGATGCTTCAGTCTGTCTTATTTATATAAAAGCTTTTTATATTAAGACTTTTTAAATATTCATTTTTTAATAAATAAAATCTCTCGTTAACATAAATGACAATTGAACCATTTGTCTTCAAGAAGAGAAAGGTGAGAACTGTGCCAGTGGTAATCTGATCTGAAAAAGGCCAATCGTAGATTCTTTAAAAATAAAAAATGATCTGTAGATCACGGCACATGTCAGCCTAAACCCTATTCATTCCTCAGTGGAGGTAACTACTTCTACCTTACTGATCTGTGATCCAGCCCAGCTATTCTAAGCTCTGCCTTTCTAAAAACAATGTGGAACTGATGCCCAGAAAGATGTCAGCAAGTCTTGTCTGAAAAAAGCCACTTAGCAAAAATTACTTTTGTGTTTCTTAGTGCAACGAAAAGCAAAAGAACAGGAAGAACTTGCTATGGAACAAGAATACATAAATGCAGGTCTTAAAGAGCTTAACCGGGAAGAGAATGAGAATTTTGCACGGTATGATTTTGTTTTCTTTATTATTATTTACCACTGAAACAAAAAAAAAAAGGAGATATTTAACATGGAGGACAATGTGCCATAATTCCTGCGTTATTGACATTATTTTACAGCAGTACAGTCGTGCACCATATGATATCGTTTTGACCAATGATGGACTGAATAGCCAAAAGTGGTCCCATGAGATTATAATGGAGCTGACAGACTCCTATCGCCTAGTGATGTCTGAGCCACCACGTTGTAGAACAACTCATTGCTCACATTTGTGGTGGTGCTGGTGTAAATGAACCTACTGATGAAAGTACTGTATACTGTGTTTTTACTGTACCTTTTCTATGTTTAGATATGTTTGGGTACACAAACACTGTTGTGTTACAGTTGCCTACACCAGCGGTCCCCAACCTTTTTGGCACTAGAGACCAGTGCTCCTCTGAGAATCTAATGCCTGATGATCTGAGGTGGAGCCGAGACAGTGATGCCAGTGCTGGGGAGCGGCTGCAAATACAGATGAAACTTCACTTGCAGGCCTGCTACTCACCTCCTGCTGTGCTGTCCGGTTCCTAACAGGCCATGGATGGGTACTGGTTCATGGCCTGGGGCTTGAGGACCCCTGGCCTACAGTATTCAGTACAATAACATGCTGTGCAGGCTTGTAGCCTGGAAACAATAGGCTATAGCGTATAGCCTAGGTGTGTAATAGGCTATACCATCGTCTAGGTTTGTGTAAATGCACTCTGTAATGTTCACACAACAATGAAATCATTTAATGACACATTTCTCACATATCCCCATCATTAAGCAACATATGACTATTACATTCGTCCAAAGAGCTCAAATTTGTAAAATCTCACATAAAAATAAGCACCAATTGTCTTGGTAAAATTCTGTGGCTTTTGTGTACACGTTAGGTATTAAACCGGACAAAGATCTTAAAAAATAATATAAATTAAAAACAAAAAACTTTTAAACAAGAATCAACCCTAAATTCTAATGAAATAACAAGAAGATTTTTCCTCCCATGAGATAAACCTTGAAATACAGTGTAGCCTAGTTAAATTAGTAGAAATGGCTTATGAAGATAGGAGTCCATGCAAATGTCCCCAGGAGGATTTTTGCATCAGGTTGGGAAACTGAAATGCTCTGGGTGCTTTGGGAAATACCACTTCCCTCCTCTGTGGGGGTCTCTCCAATCACCACAGCCAGGCTCAGGTGGAGGAAGCAGGCAGACATCTTGCAGCCTTTCTCAGACCATAATAGTCTATTCCAGCTGCTGGCCATGACACTCAATTCAGATGACCAGTGTGGTAAAGGAGGAGGACCTGTCTCCTCTAATTGCTGGTCATCCTTCCTGTCCCTGGGTCTTGCCCTCTGACTTACCCATACTTGATGCATAAAAATGAGCTCTTTTCTTTCTAGAAAGAGTATGGTTTATGTACCTGAGCCTGTTGCCACTTTGGGGCAGCTACCCTACTGACTTCCTGCTACTGTTTCTGCTCTGGAGGTTTTTCCTTCTCATTTTTGTAAAGTCTGTTGTTAGAAATATGAAGGGGACTTAATGAATAGCAACTGTCTTCCCTGCCCCACTTGTGAATCAAGTGAAAGATTAGAAAAAAAAGATATTACAGTTACCTATTAGTGTATAATAAAACACCCCAAAATTTGTGGTTTAAAATGAGTTATGATTATTTCTCATGATTCTCTGGTTGATGGGGTTCAGGTGGGTGGTTCTTGCTTGGAGCTGTCATGTGGTTCAAGTCACATGTTGGCTAGGGCTACATTCACCTGAAGGCTCAGCTGAAGTGGACACCTCAGATACTTGCTCATATAGCTGCATGTATGCTGACTGTAGTTGGGGATATCATCTGGTGTTATCACCCAGAACACCTGCATGTGGCTTCGCCATGTGGTTTGGGCTTCTCACAGTGTGGTAGCAGTTGGTTTTGATAGGGAGAGTTCCAACAGTGAGCATTCCAAGAGACAGGAAGAGGAAACTGTGAGGCCAGTTAAGGGCTACCCCTAGAACGTGGCATCACTTTTGTCCTATTCTATTGGTCATAAAATACTCTCTGGGTCCATCCAGATTCAAGGGGATGGAGAAATAATCCCCACCTCTTGGTAAGGGGAGTAGAAGCTCACATTGCAGAAGGGTGGCTGGGAGGGGAGATATTCCTGTGGCCCTCTTTGGAAAATAGAATGTGCCACCGAGGCAATACATGCTGTACTCTTTATTTCTGATAAAAGCTGATATTAAAAATGTAGCTTATAGACTGTAAATGGTGCAACCGCTGTGGAAAACAGTATGACGTTTCCTCAAAAAATTAAAAATAGAACTATCATACTGTTGACTTAAGAACTGTCTAAACCTGTGGAGAATTTATATGAGTTTATTTGAGCCAAAACTGACAATTGCTGGGAAGCAAAATCTCAAATACTCTGGAGAATGACAGTTTCACAGTTTCTTATGGAATAAAAGAAAGAAGGTTAGGAAGATTACATGAGGGTGGAAGAAGCAAGGTGGGGATTGGATTACAGGCTAGTTAAGATTATGTGCTCTCTTGAGGGTGGTTATGGTTTATTTCAAAGATGTGTTAACCTAGGCACACAGAAACAATGGACAGGGTTTGCTTAAGGCAAAGATCAACCATTCATTAAAAAGCTATATGCCTGGGGCGTGACTACCTACCATGACCTGCTCATTTAGGAATTTATGATCAGGTCACCTTGTGGGGTTACTTTCCATAGAACCCCTTTTTCATCCACAGTATGATCCAGCAGTCCCACTCCTGGGTATATTTCCAGAATAATTGAAAGCAGGACCTCTAAGAGATATTTGTATGGCCATGTTCATAGAAGCACTATTCATAGTAGCCAAGAGGTGGAAATAACCCAGATGTCCACTAGAAGATGAATAAATAAACAAAATGTGGCATATGCATACAATTGAATATTATTAAGCCTTAAAAAGGAGGGAATTCTGGCACATACTATAACATGGATGAACCTTGAGGACATTACGCTAAGTGAAATAAGCCAGTCACAAAAAATGCAAATACTGTGTGATTCCATTTATATGAGGTACCTAGAATAGTCAGACTTATAGAGACAGCAAATGGAAGCTGTCAGCTGATTACCAGGGACTGGTGGAAGGGGGAACAGGTGAGTTTTTATTGTTTGATGGCTATAGGGTTTCTTTCATATCTGCAAGATGAAAAAGTCCTTGAGATCTGTTTCACAAGGATGTGACTATACTTAACACTACTGAACTGTACACTTAAAAAAAATCGAGATAGTAAATTTTATATTATGTGTTTTTTTACCACAATAAAAATAATCACACACTATAAATTTTAAAATATGGCTTATATATTTAAAATATGGCTTATATGTGGAGGAAACTGTCTCGAGGAAACTGAACAGAATGAGGCATACGTAACCCACGCAGTCACCAGCAGTGTGAGACCACTGCAGGCCTCCCCGGCCGGGCAGAGTGGAAAACTGGCAGACCAGCCTGTTCCCAGTTTTTTCAGTCATTGAGGAGTGAGAGGGGATAGAGAGAGGCCAAGGACTCTCTCCACATTGCAGTAAACATTGTGAAATGTTTCTTCCCTAAAGTCAATATTCTAAGATTATCTTAATTATTATTGTGTAATAAACATGTTATTTAACTTTTCATCGATTCCCCACTCACCCTGATTTTAATGGGAATTTTAATTTGACTTCACAAATTACATTTTAATTGTAATGCCCTAAATAAATCCAAATGCTCACTTCTTTTAATTTTATACTTTGGCATTTCTAATACTTTAGACGCTCCAGTTTAGCCCAGCAGTACAGGAAGCAACTTCAGATGCAAATGACCTACCAGCAGCAGGCCCGGGAAGCCCAGAAGGAAGAGGAACGCCGAGAGCTGGAGGCAGGGAGAGCAGCAAACAAAATTTGCCAGGACAAGATCCGGGAGGTCCTGCGCGTCCATCCCGTGCCGCCCCGGAACATCCATCCCATGCGGAGGGCGTGCTCTCGTGAGCTTCCACCCTAGTTCTCCAGTGTTTTCATATTTTACTATCATGTGCTTATATGTTTTTTGTAACTCAAAGATAAATGTCTTTCTTTCTCTGAATTTGCATAATGATACATTGTTTTCTTCCTTCAAATTAACTTTGTTCCTTTTTTTAGATTTCATAGGCTTACAAATCTGAATCATCTTCATATCACACAGTTATTTTCCTGACCTACTCCCTTGCCTCCCTTTCTTACTTATTTATTAAAAACTGTGCTTTCTTTGATCTCTCTATCCATATGCCCATGTCCTCTTGCCTCCTTTCTCTTCTTCCTCATAGGCTCAAATCACAATATTAACAGGGCATTTTTGCAGGTAGAGCTGGGATGATCAACCGCTATAATTAACCCACTTATACATTCATTAAACAAATATTTACTGAGTGCCTCCCATGTGCCAGGCACCATTCTGGATCCTGAGACTTCAGCAAGAACAAAACAAACGTCTTGATTTGACAGAGCAATTGGAGGAAGCCAAGAGATAAGTGTTAAAGAGCTTTTAAAACAGAAAATGGCAGCAGAGCTATTTTATTTTTTTTTGTCTGGTGGTCAGGTGATATTTGAGCAGGTGATATTTGAATGAACCAGCCATGTGGTTATCTGGGAGGAAGACGTCCTGGGTAGAGGAAAGAGCCAGTATAGGGGCATTGGGGGAAAAGTCTGTGTGTGCATCTGAGGCATAGCATTCATAGAGTGAGTGAGGAGAGAGTGGTAGAGGATTAATCAGAAAGGTGGTGGGGGCCGGATGATGTAAGACCTTGGAGCCTTGGTAAAGGCTGGCTTTTACTTGGCATAGGAAGCTGTTAGAGGGTTTTGAACAGAGGAGCAACATGATTGGGGTAAGAGGGTTGTTGTCTGCCATGTTGAGAATAGACTTCAGGGAGACAGGAACAGGGATTCAGTTAAGAGGCGATCACAGTGACCCAAGTGAAGGTGATGATAGTGTGCTAGCCAGCCCCCAGGATGGCCCCAATGATCCGCTCCTGGATTTCTGCCCTTGTGTAGTCCCCTTCCACCCTGAATCATGCCTGCTCTGTGTGAACTATAGAATACTGCAGAAGCGACAGGGTGTAACTGCCAAGTCTAGGTCTTAAAAGACACTGCAGCTTCCACCTTAGTCTCCTGGATTTCTCACTCTGAGGGAAAGCAGCCAGCCGCCATGTTGTAAGGTGAGGATGCTCAAGAAGCCTTCTGGAGAGGCCCATGTGAGGAGGTACTGAAGTCTCTCACCAAAAGGCAGCACGACTTGCTAGTCATGTGAGTGAGCCATCTTGGAAGAAAACCCTTTAGTTCCCACACCAATTGAGCCTTAAGATGACTGTAGTCCTTTGTTGACATTTTGATTGCCCAGGCCAGCTGTTCCCAAATTCCTGACCCCCAGAAACTGAGAAAGATAACAAATGTTTATTATGATCTTAAGCCACTAAGTTTTGGGGGTATTTTGTTAGATACCCCAATAGGTAACAAATACAGATATCTTGGATCAGGGTAGGATCTGGGGCAATGTGAGAGAGGTCAGATTCTGACTCTATTTTGGAGGTAGAGCCAACTAGATTTGCCAATGGATGGACGTGCTGAATGTAGAGTTAGAAAGTCAAATAGGACCTTCATACTTTTGGTCTGAGTGACAAATGAGTGGACTGCATTTATGGTGGGAAACAGCTGACAGCTCTCCAACTATTAATCTTGAAGTGTTCTCAGCCAAACGAATTCAAAGAAATTAGGAAATTACTTGATACTTCTAGTCAATATTCTTTTGGGATTCTACCCCTGGGTTCTGCTCTGCAAAACATATTTCATATATGAAGATACTCTGTGAAAGAGAAACTTGGAAAAGTCCACAATCTAGATCCCTTGCTTGGAGAGTCATTAGGCACAGTTGAGATATTTAAAGACTGAGAATCCCTAAGTAATGAAACCCAGCTACCTTTGTTTAACCCATTTCCCATTTGTCCTAAGGATACTCACTGGCAGTGCCTGCGGCTGCAGTGTTTACCCCGAGATAACTCGAGGATTACAGTCCTAACCTTACTCCCAAAGTTTGCTACAAAATATATCTCGCTTTTATTATTACTTTCGCTTCACTCCAGTATATCGATAGTCTCTGGAAACAAATGACATCATTCTACTTACAGCCTTCTGTTCTTAGTAGTGGTATTTCCATTTACAAAATGTAGTAATACTCGATCACTGAAAATGTCAAATCCTGGGAAACATAGCATCCCTGTGCTTGATGTTAGTTAACATCATGCTTAAACAGTTGTTAGCCGAAGATTCATTTCGTGAATCCAATTTACGTATACATTTCTGTTACATTAGGATTAGAGATAAGTTCATTTAGAAACAAGTCCAAGAATAGTTTTTCTATTTTATTTTCACATTGAAAACCAGTCAGATTTGCTTCAGCCTCAAAGAGCGTGTTTATGTAAAATTAACGTTGGCAACAAGCTGCACTTTTTTTTTTTCTGTACAGGAAATGGGTTAATCCTGTTACCCACACTTTTTCCTGAAATCCAATATCTATTAAAATACAATACCTTTTGGGAAGTGCTCATCTTTCTTCTACATGTTCACATTACTCATTACATCATGCCACATGGAACATTCAGAGCTTTCTGCAGGATATTCCTTTCTAAATGAAAGTGTTTTATTTCTAGCCTATGTTTTATGTAAAACTTTTAGACCACTTAAATTTATTCTTTTAGACCCACTTTTAATAGCTATATTGAGGTATAATTTCCATGCCATAACATTCACCCATTGCAAGTGATTTTTGATAAAAAAAAAAGTCACTATTATAAATTACACTGTGAGCTATGTCACCATCATCACAATCCAGTTTTAGAATACATCTGTCAACCCAGAAAGTTCCTGCATGTTTGCAGTCATTCCCTACTCTTTTACCCAGTGCCACGCAACCACTGATCAGCTCACTGTCCTCCATGGTTTTGCCTTTTCTTGAAATTACATGTTAATGGAATTATGTACTGTGTGTAGTCTTTTGTGTTTGCTGCCTTTTGCCTCGCATGTTTTTGAGGTCCGTGTATGATATTGAATGCATTGATAGTTCATTCCTTTTTATTGTTGTAATATTTCATTGTATGGAGATACTGCATTTTATTTATCAATTTACTAATTGAGGGATATGTGGATTTATTTCCAGGCATGGCTACTATGAGCATATGTTTTATTTCTTAAATTGCATTTCCCTAATGACTAATGATGTCGATCATCTTTTCATGGCTTATTAGCCCTTCATATATCTTGTTTTGTGAAGTGTCTATTTAAATATTTCCCCTCCATTTTCTAATTGGGTTGTTTGTTTTCTGATTACTGCATTATAAGAGTTCTTTATATATTCTGTATACAAATTTTTTTTTTTATCAGTTGTACAATGGCAAATATTTTCTCCCAGTCCAAGGCTTGCCTTCGTTTTTCTTAATGGTATCTTTTGAAGAGCAAAAGTTTTAAATTTTGATAAGGTGTATCTTCTTTTTTTTCTTTTATGGATCATGTGTTTAGTGACATATATAAGAAATCTTTGCCTAACCCAAGGTCACAAAAGTATTCCCTTGTTTTATTCTAGTAGTTTCAGAGTTTTAGCTGTTAGCATGGAATAGTATGATATATTATGAGCTTTTCTTTTTTTTTCTTTTGGCACAGCAGGGGATAGTATGAGATAATGGTCTAAGTTCTTTATTATTATTATTATTTCTTTTTATATATGACTAGCCAGCAGATCAGCACAATTTATTGAAAAGACTGTCCAGTGGGCAGCTTCATCTATTTGCTCCATGTGGTTCATCATTCAGGAGTCAGTGGTTCTGCTCCCATTCCCATGCTGGGATTATGACATTAGCATCTTCACCCGGCTTACTTTCTCTCATTTGCTGCCTAAAATGCTGACCCTGTTTTTTTTTGAGGTGGGGGAGGTTAGGCCTGGGAATCTTGAGCATTTGTAAAATATGTGCATTTACTGGCTTTAAAAAAAGATAGAAAGAAATCAATATGCTCATATTCCTAACCAACATTATAATTATTTTCACTTCTTTGAATTTCCTCCCAGGGAACTCTCTCAGGGATGTTCTTATGGATAATCATTTTTGCATTGTAAACACTGCCATGTTGCTTGACATATTATATTTACAAAGTATTATGGCTAAGTGTAGTTTACTGAGTTTATGCACTATAATTTATTAAACATTTATTTCAAATTCATCACTATTATAAATTATTCTGTAACAATAATATTTATTTGAATTATTTCTTTAGGATCAATTAATTCCCCGAAGTGGGGTTTCTGGGTCAAAGGGGATGAACATTTTTATACTTCTGCTTTCAAGTGATACATTTGCAAAAGCCGTTTTTAGAGTTGTAGAATTTTTAGGGAAATGTTTTCAGGGCCTATTGGTGTTTTCCTTGAAGATTTACAATATATTTAAGCAAATTTTCTGCTAGACTCAGAGGTTTTTCTGTTTGTTATTTTGTTTTTTACTCATTCATCCATTCATTCCTTCATTCTTACCCTAGTTCTGCGACTCTACCTTGTGGATTCTTTCAAGCCTCCTGTGCCCAAAGTTAATCTCTAATTCAAAAGTGGGAGTCTTTGCAAAAAAGAAAAAGACTATCATTTAAGCACTGTGGAAAATCAATGTACGGGTTTATTTCTGGGCATTCTACTCTGATCCATTAATTCATCTGTTTCTTCTTACACCAACACAATGCTGCAGTGATTTCTATAGCCTTTCAGTAAGTTTTGAAATTGGTAGTGTAAGTCATCCAATGTTATCTTTTTTTCGAAATTGTTTTGTCTATTACATCCTTTAAATTTCCATTTCTATAATTGTTAAGATCATCTTGTCAGTTTCTACAAAAATACCTCTTGAGATTTTAAGAGATTGCATTGAATCTATAGATCAATCAGGGGAGAACTGCCTTCTTAACAATAATGAGCCTTCTAATCCCTGACAAGATCTATCTTCCCATTCACTTTAATGTTGTCTTTAATTTTTCTTAGCAATGTTTTGTAGTTTTCAGTGTGCTGGACTTTTGCTTCTTTTGTTAAATTTATTCCTAAGTATTTCTTTTTGATACTATTATAAATGGAATTGTTTTCTTAATTTTATTTTTGGATCATTCATTGTAAACGCTTAACAATACAATTGATTTTTGTGTACTGAGCTTGTATCCTGTGGTCTTGCTAAACTTACTTACTTATTAGTTCTAGCACTTTTTTGTTGTTGTTGAGATTCTGTAGGCTGTACTATTTCAGGATTACATCATTTGCAAATAAAGACAGTTTTATTGATTTTGTTCCAATTTGGATACCTTTTATTTCTTTTTCTTGCCTTATTGCATTGGTTAGTGCAATATGAGGTATGAGATTGAGTAGAAGTGGTAAGAACAGAATTCTTAACTTGTTTTCAGTTTTGAGGGAAAATATTCATTCTTTGACCATTAAGTATGATGTTAGCTGTAGGTTTTTCTCAGTTTCCCTTTAGCAGGATTGAGGATGTTTCCTTCTTTCCTTGTTTATTTGGAGTTTGTTTATGAAGGGGTGTTGGACTTTTATCACATGCCTTTCTTGTGTCTATTGAGTTGAACATGTGGTTTTGGTTTTTATTCTATCACTATGGTGTATTGCATTAATTTATTTGCAAGTCCTAAACTAACCTTGCATATGTTGGATAAATGCCATTTGGTCATGGTTTATATTTTTTTATATGTTACTGCATTTATTTGTGTGTGTGTGTGTGTGTGTGTGTGTGTGTGTGTGTGTGTGTGTGTGTATATATATATATATATATATATGCTCATCACTGTGTGATCTTGGAGCTAGGCCTATTGTGATGTCTTTTTCAGGGTTTGATGTAAGAATATTATTGGCCATGTAAAGGTATTTCCTCCCCCTTTATTTTCATAAAGAGTTTGGGAAAGATTGATATTATTCTTTAAATGTTTGACATAATTCCTCAGGGATGCTGCCTGGAATTTCTTTGTAGGAAAATTATTTTTTATTGCTAACTTAATATTTTTACCAACGCGTATTTAGATGTTGTATTTCTTCTTTAGTCAGTTTTGGTAATTTGTGTTTTTCTAGGAATTTGTCCACTTCATCTAAGTTATCTAATTTAAACACATAAAGTAGTTCATGAAATTTCCTTATTATTTTAAGTTTTAAGGAGTGCATAGTAATTCCCTCTTTCAGTCTTTTTTTGAAATTTGGGTTATTTTGATACTCTTTGACCAGTAAGTTACTGGAAAGTACAGTCTCTCCATCCAGTGTCTTTCCCTGCTCCTAATTTAGTATAACTGCCTATCAAAGAGTGTAGTACTTGTATGATTAAAGTAATTTAAAAAAAAGTAAAAAATATTTTATTGTTAAATTATGCTATTTATCTTTTTCTTAATTTTATGTAAAGGAAACTAGCTTTTCATCATATGGATGCAAACATTTTTTTCTTGTTTTTCTACCCTATTGATGGCAGAGCAGAAAGCTTGAAAGGGCCTAGATTCCTCATATTTTATTATCTAGTAGGGTTGATCTCACCTCTTTGGTCTTTTGAAATTTTTTTCATGGCTATCAATAATTTTTTTTCCAGATTAGCATCAGTGTCATTTGGTTATCCTATTACTATTTTCATTTACATTGCATTTAAGTTCATAGATAGTTCAGGGATGCTGTCATCTTTATAATATTTATTTTTCCTATCTATAAATCACAGTGTGGCTCTATTCATTGCCTACCAACTCTCTATTTTCTCTCTTCTCTCAAATTAACAGGACTTAGTTTTTGTTTTGCTTCATGTGTGTGTACATATCTGTGAATATGTGTGTGTTTGGCTGGGCATGCTGCTGTACAAGTAAAGACTACATTTCTTATACTCCTTTGTAGTTAGTGTTTATCCAGGTGCCTAAATTTTGGCCAGAGATAAGTATGTGGGTCTTCCAGGAAGTCTCCTTCAAAGGGAGGGAAGGGAAATTTTGGAATGGCTGAGCAGGAGCTCTGCAAATCCTCTCCTCAAAAGGCAATGATAAAATGGGAAACATTGTCAAAAACAGCCTTTTCAGGACTCTGGAAATTGACCAAAGGCATATAATAAATTGGGAAGCATTTCTTCAAGAAAATCTGCTTACCCTTGTTTAGAATGGTGGGAGTCTGGCATTTCGTTTCATATACCCCCGACCTGCGTGGAGCAGTAGCTCTACCAGGGCAGGGCAGGTTGTGAGGACCTGTGGCCTCACTACCAGAGAGGACTGACTAGATTGAGAGGAGAATTTGAAAAAATCCAAGCTTAGGGCATTGTCAATAGCGATCTTGGTGGCATTCAGGGAGGGCCAACATCACAGCTAGCCTGAGGTGGTGATACTGGTTAAGACAAGCAACAGATAGACCAGCCCAAAATTTGACAGGAAGAAATGGGGAACATGACAGCCATAATGGTCTTTGATAAGCTTCAATATATTCTTGGTGGTCTGGAAGGATGCATAAGCATAAAGCTCCGTGCACACTCATGAGAGACTGTCACAGGCTCTAGCAGTCTACTGATTCTTGGCCAAATATGAAGTCTTACACATGTGGAAAGTAAAAGCTGGGGCAGATTTGCAAATGTCCTAAACTTTAAACGTGTTCCCCAACCTTCTCATAGCTCCATCAGCAAAAAGGTAGAAGCCTTACCAGCTCAATCACTGACTGGCCACTAAGCTGACTCAGGGCAATCCCTATGAAACCAAGCTTAAAAATAAAAATAGTTATTTAGAAAATGAGCAGAGACATCAGAGTTATTTTGCCAGGTTGTATAAAGGGTCAAATGAAGTCAAGTAATGATTTGTATAAATGATTTGGTTAACTATAAAATTTTATAATATTAGGCATTATTACCTAGCCTACCCACCCAGTGTAGGATTCTCTCCTTAATATCCCTAATTTGTGGCCTCAAAGTTCTTACCTTGAACTCTTCCAGTGATAGGGAGATTCTTTGTATCAGACTGAAATCTATCTCCCTGGGAAGATATTTGCAAAATATTCAACAAACGACTCATTTCTAGAACATACAGCTGTTGCAATCAATAAGAAAAAGATAATCCAGTAGAAAAATGGATGAAAGACTTGTACTCACACTTCACAAAAGAAAATATGAAAATGGCCAATAAACAGATAATGAGATGCTCGACATTACTCATCATGGAAATGAAATTAAAACTACCATGCAATAACTACACACTCACCAAATGGGCAAAATGAAAAAAGGCACACAAGTATTTGTGAGACCGTAGAGCAACTGGAACTCTCATACACTAATGGTGAGAATATAAATTTAAACAATCACTTTGGGATACTATTAGGTAGTATCTACTAAAGCTAAAAATACATTTACCCAGGGATTCAGAAATTCCACTCTTATTTATCCAACAAAAATGTGTGTGTGTGTGTGAGCGTGTGTGCAATAAATGACATTATAAAATTGTTTGTAGTGGCATTAGTAATAGTAATAGTAATAGTAATAGTAATAGTAATAGTAATAGTCCAAATGCCCATCCAGAGTAGAATGGAAAATACTATACACAGAGAGAATGAACTTTGCTACGTGCAACAGCATGGATAAGCCTCATAGACATGATGGTGAACAAAATAACCTAGACATAGTACAACATGCACTATGAGGACGAACAACTCAAAAGCATCCAAACATGTTTTGTGTCAGAAATCAGGTGATTACCCTTTTGGGGAGAGATATTAGAGGGATATTTCTGGGTATTAATGTCCTGTTTCTTGATTTAGGTGATGGTTTTTCAGTGTGTTCCCCTTGAGAAAATTCTTCAAGTGTACTTTTAAGATTTGTGCACTTTTCTGAATGTGTTTTGTATTTCCACTGAGTTTTTTTTTTTAAATCAGCCTTCCTGAAATGGCTACTGTGGGTCACAGTGCTGGTTTCTGGAGCTTTACAGGTTAAATCTAATATTTGGAGTCTACTATCATGTCTCTCTCCATTTATTCTCCAGGTACATGCCTGTAATTTATCCATCTCGTCTAGACCCATCTTCATCAGCATGCCCTCTAGTGGTCACACGTCATCCTTCCAGCTTTGTGTTGAAATAGGATGCTCCAACTAGATGAAAGCAGTCTAGAAGAGGTTTGCAGAGCAGAATACAGTGGGACCATCACCTCCTTTAATCAGTGCATTATACTTCATTTAATGCAACCTGCAGTTGAGTGTCAACTCTCCAGCCACAACGGAGAAAAATGTAGGCACAATTTATAGCCAGTTTGTCAGAAGTTCAGGTGGCCCAGGATGTAAGTCTGGCCTTTGAAGTAGGGAGCAGTCTTTTGGGACCGAGCCTGTGGAGTCTGCATTAACTCCAGGTAGTCAGTGTCAGAACCAAATTGAATTGTTGAAAGTTGGTGTTTGGAAAATCAGAGAAGTGGTTCTTGGTGTTGGAAGACATCCCAGTTAAGTGGTAGAGCCGATGTTTGAACCCAATGTGATTATAGAGTCTGTGCTGTTAGTCTCCCTGTTTTGCTGCCTCCCACAACAGGTAGGACAGGTAAAATCAATGAATTATAGGCTTTTAGAGTTTAAAAACCCACCACAAATGTTTTACTTAGTTTTCTTTATTTTGCAAATGAAGAAACAGAAGCCTGAAGAAATCTCCCATCTCTTGGTTCAGCACTTTTCCCATCACATAACATCATAATTTTCTTACCCAAATACAATTTGTTATCAAAGCACTCAGTCAACCGATATGTCCTTCAAGGCTTGCTGGTCAGGCAATATATAGCAAGAGGCTGTTTTCACTCCATTTCCATCACTTTGTGGTCTCTGTCCAAACCTTTATGTCTGCTAACATGGCATTTTGGAGCAAATGTATTAAGTACATTTATGCATACATCTTCCATAAATTACAAATGGGCATGATTATTTTTCCTTCTACAAACCATCCTTCTGATATTTTGACTACCGAATATAAACTGGTCAAACAGCCTCTCAGAATATAAATGAGAGTTTCATCTAATAGAGTAGCTTCCTATATAGAGAAGCCCCTGAGATGAGTGAAAGTGTATTTTATCACACCTAATGCAGGTCACAAAAAGATGTGATTCTGTTTATGTCTACTGTGAAGCTGTTGTCTGGACAAAATTGCCTCCAAATGTTAATTCTTTTTTTATAAATATAGTTCTGAGATGTGTGTTTTGGACAGAGCCTGCGAGTCATTAGCTTAGTGCTTCTAAGCATTATGATACAGGACTTTTATTTGAAGTGACTTTATAGACGTGGTTCTGGGAAAACTGATGTAAGGTTCTCGCTCCATGTGCCATTAATCAGCTGTGTGACCTTGGAAAGGACTTTCTGGGGTCCACTTTTCTCATCTAAAAACTGAGGTGCTTCTAGAGCTAGAAGAGACCTGGGAAAGTGTCTAGTCCCAATCCTTCACTTTGTAGATGAAAAAGTCCCTTGGGTCTGTTGCCCATAGGGGGGTACTGCCCGTGGTGGAAGCTGGGGCGTTTATCACTCCACTCTTTTGGGTGCCCCCAGGGACTGACTCCACCCCCACCCGCATCAGGTAAGAAGCTTAGGAGGCTGTGAGATGGCCCTGGGGGCAAAACAGCAGAGTGATGGTGGTGCCCTCAGGGTTTTTGACCCGACAGGGCTTTCGAACCATCACTAGAGTCTGGCACGCAGAGAGGGGCAGTGATACAGGCACTGCAAAGCCAGAGAAGTTATGAGGACTTACGATTTGACCTGCACGTGGCGAAAACTACATGCCTTTTCTTTTTGCATACTTTCTGTTCGTGTCTTTTCTCCAATTAGATACTGAGTTGCTTAAAGCAAGAACCAAGTCTTAGATCACTCAGATAATTCTAAGCTTTCAGCATAAGGCTTTGCCCAGAGCAAGTCCTCAGAAAATATTTCATTTGTTATGGGCGGGGGGTGGGGGGTGAGGGTGGGGGGTGGAGGGAGGGGTGGAAGGAGGAAGAATCAGTGGCCAAAGAGAAAAGGTGACCAGAGAGCCTATTTTTCTTTTTAATCACCCAAATAAAATAGGGCCAAGCAAGCCTGAAATGGGATAAGGCTAAGGCTGAGAGACATGGGCCCCAGAAGACTCTTGAAATGGTCAGCAGCAGACTGAAGCTGACAGGAGTCAGAGAACCCTGACGATGATGAGGCCATGCAGGACCTGAAGCAGTCAGGCAGTTGGGCCAGGAGGTGAGTCATCGGCAGTAGCAAGAAGTGGACGTTTCTATATCTCCTAGCTGCAGACAGAAAGTGTCTTTTAGCTTCTAGCAGCTACAGACATTGGCATAGAGCAGGTAAAGGGCTCCTCGAGGTGGGTATAACGTATTTGCACTCTCTCTCCCTACTGGGAGAGCTAGAATTTTCAGAGACATCTTGACTACACACCCAAGGCTGGTGACCATGGTACATATCTGTTTTTGCTGTGATTCTCGATGCAATTCTAGGGCTTTTAGATGAGTGGCTACTTAGGTCGGGAGCAGGTTAGCCAGGTTGATGTGGAGAGTGTGGGGATTAAAGTGTAAGGTATTTTGCTCTTTCACTCCTTCTGGTCGCTGGGTAAAGTCCCTGTTTTGATAGCAGGTTTCCCTTTGCCCCTGTGCGGGAGTTTGAGGGATTTGGGGCTGATCGAGAAAAAACATTATGACCACGAGGTGGCAGTAGCACACACGAGCTTCAATTGGGCAATGTTTGCGGGGGTTTAAAGAGAGGTTAGTCCCTCAAAGCATGAGACTGTCCAGAGGCTGATTTCTGGATGTGAAAGGTCATCATTTGGAAGGGGAGGAGGACAGGGAATTCTTGGTGGAGAGAGAGGTCAGGAACGGGTCTTACATGTCTGGGTGATGTTGCTCAATAGCACAGTGGGAAGTCTCCGGGTCAGAAAACTCCAGAGGCCCTGATACCCTGGGGCCTTATTACTGCAAGGCCCTGTCTTATCGATAGGTAATAGCTGTTCCATGAGGCATCCCTAGGTATGCAAAGCGAGCAGTCTCTAAATGGGTAAAATATTGCAGTTTGGGCTATTTTAAAATAATGGGGTGTGTAAGAATGTGAGTTTGGCACCAGCAGGCATTTGAACTAATGCGTCTCGGTCTGCAAGGAAGGAATAAGCAACCTGGGGCCCACACACAGAGGCCACTGTTGGCACTTTTCTACAGTTCTGGGCACTGAGAATCCAGCCACACAGAGTTGATAGTCACCGTTCCTCAGACAGACACCCTCCCCACTCCACACACCCACATGTCCCCACTGCTATGCTTTTGCTCAGAGCATGGCTTCAGGAATTTGGGACCTTCCTTCGCACAGGCTCCAAGAAAGTCTAGCCTTCCTTCACTGAGAGCTCATCTCAAATGTCATCTATCCACAGTCTCCCAGACTCCCTGGCGGCACCCTGCCTCCCCGCCCACCCCCAGCTCTTTGCTCCTCTTTACTATCACAGATGGCAGCTTAGCTGTGATCTGGTTTATGTCTGCTACTAGCCTGTGAGCTATTTGAGGAGAAGAGCCTGCTACTAACTGGGTTGTCTTCCTCTATCCAAATTCATATGTTGAACCCTTAACTCCAAAGTAACTGTATTTGGAGATAGGGCCTTCAGGGCCTTTAGGGAGGTAATTAGGTTTGATGAGGTCGTAAAAATCGAGCCTTGATTGGATAGGGCTGGTGTCCTTATAAAAGAGGAAGAGACACCAGAGATTGCTCTCTCTCTCTGCAGGCACAAAGAAGCCATGTGAGGGCACAGTGAGTAAGTAGGTGACCATCTTTAAGCTAGAAAGGGAGTCCTCACCAGAAACCAACCTGTCGGCACCCAGACCTTAGACTTCCAGCTTCCAGAACTGTGAGACAATAAATGTCTGTCGTTTAAGCCCCCCAGCCTTTGGCATTTTTTTATGGCAGCCTGAGCCCACTAATACAGAGTCCTGTATTATTCCCTTTAAAATCTCTCACAGCACCTAGAACAGTGCCTGGCACACAGACACCCCTCAGCAAATGTTTGCTGAATTGAACTGTAGCCCCCAAATGAATGGGAGATGCATGGTGCTGGTGGTCCACAGGGGCTGGAATCTCTGACAGTGGCCAGCCCTACTCCAGTAGACCTTAGAAGACAGATATAGGCCACCAGCCCTTATCTCTAACTGCAAAATCCAAAAAAGCTCTGAAACCAGAAAGTTTGATGCTAAACCTCCTTTAGCAGCAAAACCTGACCTGAACCAGTGTGAAACTACTTAACATTATCTCATTAGGTTTTACTACAGAACTATTAATGTTTTTGATGATTGGGCACTGCCCTAGCTCTGGATGAGAGTGTTACAAAATGAATGGCTTAGGCATCCGCTACCTTTTTAAAATCGAAAAAATTCAGAATTCCGAAACATATCTGGTCCCAAGGGTTTTGGATAAAGGATTGTGGACATGTGGTACTTAGGGATTAATACCAAACCTACAGCTGTCAACTTGAGGAAGACCATGGGAAACACTAATTATCCAGTGTGTAAATAAACCACAACTGCTATTTGAACAGAATGTGAAATAGCTTAATCCTAAACTGGGGAGATGTGTGACTAGAATTAAAACATGTTTATTGATATGCATGCTATAGATGTCGGTGTTGTTTCTGAGCAGTCTATTTCATCAGCCTAGAAAATGTAATGAAGATTTTAAAGATATAATGAAAAAGTACAATATTACCTTGGAAAATAGCAGTAGTGCAGTTTGAAGTCCAACTGGCTCTTTGTAAATTGTACTTAACAACTAGAGAAATCAATTAAAAATGCAATTATGAGAATGCTTACAATTATTCATTATGACGATCAGCATTAATACTACAGATAACATGAATAAAAATAATTTGCTAAATTTACAAAGTATAGTCTGTTTTTAGCAGATCATTTCAAAGTCCTTAGTAATCTCTTGGTTATGCCAAGGCCTCTGCTAGACCCTATGGAGCATAAAAATAAGACTAAGGAGTTTATGGTCTTCTTGAAGATCAAGACCTAGACACAAAAAGTAACAAAACAGTACCAGGCAACATGTGATCGAGTGCTGTGTTAAGGATAATCGAGTGCATAGAACAGAAACTGTTCAGCCTTCTTTTAAAGGCTCCAGAATTTCTATATGGCGTGGGCTGAAGGAAGGCACCTGGTTGGAAGATAGGATTAGAGAGCGTATCTTGAAGCCTGAATAGCAGACAGAGTTTTTGTTTAGATTTTATGTTTATTTGGAGTAGCTTGGCAGAAGAGCTTTTGGTGACTTGGAGGGGAGGGGTGCTAGTGTCCAAGTCATACTTTGGAGCCACACCAAAGTGTGACTTTTGGAGTTTTGGAAAAGGGAGAAGCTTATGATAGATGAGGCTACCAAGGAGGCTTCCGGGCAAAGGTGGCACTCGAGCTGGACTTACAGGTCGTGTAGACTGTAGGCGTCCTAGACAAGAAAGAGGAAAATTGGAGGTGAGTCTGCTGGGGGCTGGTCCATAATCAGAACTGGACTTGACTTAATTGGAGAATCTATCTTGGGAACTAGAAGTTAGAACATTACAGGGCAGACCCGAAAGTCTCATTTCCTAAATGAGAAAAAGGAAGATTTCCTAAACTCCACCAGTTTTGTGTATTTTCCTTCTTTCTTTTCTTTTTTTTTTTTTTAAACCTATAGCACCTGGTCTTCCTAGGTGGTTTCCCATCCAAGTACTAACCAGGTCTGATCCTGCTTAGCTTCCGAGATCAGACAAGATCAGGCATGTTCAGGGTGGCATGGCCATCGACAAAACCCCATCAGTTTTAATAGAATATTATCGCCTGTAGAATTTCAGTAACTGCACACTTCATCTCAGGCATGAGATGACCAGACCACCTCACCTCATTTCCCACTAAGGGCACAGTCTTGACTGCATGATTAACACTACTAGACTTAATTATCTGGACTATTAACACAAGGAAGAAGAAGGTGCACCATTAGGTGACAGGCTGCAGAGCCTTAGTAGCTTTTCAAGTTAGGGCCTAGGTGCTGCACTGACTTCCAAGGTCAGTTGAGACATCAAAGAACTGAGGACGGCAGGGACAACCCACCTTGACTGTTAGAAAATTAAGTGAGATGATAAAAGCACAGAGTTAGCCCTCAACAAATACTAAGTGCTATAACTCAGCATCAGAAACATTATAGATCATAATGTGCATCTTCTCCTTCCAGTGAAATTACATAACTCCCCAGAAGTGCTCAACTTCTATTCCTAGTCAAGTTAGTTCTGGTCTCGAATAATAGTATGGCTTTTTCGAGGCTCTGCTATCTTTCTAACACATTATTATTACTTAACAATAACCATTCAGATGCATTTGGTGTCTTACGAGCATGTCTAGTTTTACTTGGTCTTCACCATAGTCATGGGCACTTGACAGGGATGTTTTTTTTTTTCTTTTTATAATTGAGGTATAACATTCAGACAGTAAAATGTGTAAAGTGCACAGCCTGGTGAATTTTTACACATTTGTTCCTGTATCACCCACTGATACAGATAATTTCCAGCATCCTGGAGGTGCTCTCGTGCCTCATCCAGTCAATGTCCTCACAGAAATAACCACTATTCTGACTTCTACCACCATCCATTAGATTTTCCGGAGCTTGAACTTTGTATAAATGGACTCATACAGAATGCAGTCGTCTGTTGGGTTTCTTTCACTCAACGTCTAAATAATTTATCCATGTTGCTGCATATGCCAGTAGTTCTTCTCTGTTATTGCTGGGTAGTATCTCATTGTATGAATGTAGCCATATTTATTCTCTTGTAGGCGGGGATTATTAAACAAAATTTACAGATAAAGAAATCTAGGGCTAGAGTGACTTAGTCTCTTTGACCCTCAGTTAGGCAGCTGGGAAAGTCAGGATTTGAACTTGTGTGATGTGGCTCCAAATGCACTGCTCTTTCTGACTTTGAAGCTGTGCTTTCAGAAATGTTTTCTTTTAGGTTGCAGAACTTCGAACCACATGACTTACAGTATCTTAAATCATGTGACGAGAATAAAAGTTCACTCCAAAAGCAAAAGCAAAAATAAAACCTTATTTTGTTGGGAATCCTTCTGTGAAAATATGAGTATGTACTCAAAACGCACACCTTGCAGCCTTTGAATAAATGCTTACTAGTCCTGATTCATAAGGAAGAAATCCTGGAGTTATGGATTCAGTTCTTCAACTCTCTATAGCTGCAGTCTGAGCAACACTGGGGGAGAGGTACTGCTATGTTCCTACAGAGTGGTCCGCGGGTGGTTAGCTGGCCTGGTGTGTGCGTGTGAGGTGTGTGTGTGCCATTAATCATGGTGACACTCCAAAGCCCTGCTGTGCATGGGGGCATATGCCTCTCCCTGCAGTGGAAACCGAGGCACACTTCTCTGCCCCTGCAGGCCCTGGCTTTGAGGGCCTTTCTTAGGAACTGGCGGTGGCCACTCTAGCTTTTTTCCAAAGGGCTAACTGCAGTCTCGCTGTAGCCCAGGAAGCAGCCAGGTCTGGCACTTGACTGAGGGAGAGAAGCAGGAGGTAGCTCAGTGATTCCTGGAAAACTAGGGCAGGAAAAATAGAGCCAGACCAGGACTTAGGACAATTACATAAAACAACAAATCATTTCATCATAAATGCTGCAAATCAAATTCCAAGTCTGGGGCCAGGAACTGGAAAAATTGATGTGCAGCAAAAAGCAACAGAGGAAATCACTCCGATTGAATATGCTTTCCCCACAATGTGCTGAAAGCAGGCATCTGCCCTGGCAGGAAGACGGGAGACTCTCCCATCGCTTAGTGGGGAAATTACTTTTCCTGCAGGAGGAGTCGCCCAAGGCACCCAAGTTATACAGTAAAAAACACAAAAATCAAGTTTTCTCTCTGGCTGTTCCCGTGTCTGCTTTCAGACAGCCCTCCCCCCGCCACTACCCCCATGACATTCACCTCTCTCCCCAGCTCAGCGCCCAGTGGTCAGGACCCCATTTGATGACCCCACCCCCTGGACACATCTCTTATGCCTTTTTCTCCCACAAGAACACCTAGCTGCCCACCCTCCCCCTAACCATGGCCAGTTCTCCTCTCTCTCTTTTCTGACCTCAAACTCACATGTTCTTAGCCCCATGTATGCAATGCCCTACCCTCACCCGAAAATGTTCTGGCAAACTAATCTCAGAGATGGCTAGGACCCAGGTGTGGACCGACATCTCCTTTGACAAACCTCCTTAGGGCTTCGCGCCACCAGGAGACTCCTGTAGGTGGACATTCAGACGGGTCTTTTGTTATTTCAAATCATGCTGTCATGAATAAACTCATGACTATGTCAGGAAAGTTAATTTCTACAGTGGAATTTCAGGGTTGAAGGGAATGTGCATTTCAATTTCTGACACTCCTTGCCAAGAAGCCGGCAATATCCTCGTCTATGCTATTGATTAGAAGAGAAGAGGCTGATTGATGGCTCCGGGCACAGTTGTGCGAAGATGAACCTGACCTCTGTTATGTTTCTTCAACTTTTTGTATACAAAAAAAGGTGTATGTTTCAAGTCATACCTGAAATACCAGAATATTTGTTAATATGTCTGAAAGGGTCAAAAGACACAAAACTAGAAAACGCAGCGGTGATTACGACACGGTAATTACCGCAATAGCACAATGTGTCCTGGTGTCTGTGAAAGCACCCAGGCTAGCCCACTCTGCACTTGATCTGCTGCATATGGGTTGCGTGCTTGATTGCGCTGTCCACACTCTTAGCCTAGAATGTGCCAGCAACCATGTTACCTTAATTCTTTCCTCTCAAAGTAAATGGCATCTTGTTCATAAAAGTGTATGTGTTCAGTCAGAACAAGAACTAATTTTACATTGTAATCAGAATTTGATGGTCCAGTAGTGACAGTTCACAGTGCTGCCTCTGTGTACCATGAGACACTAATAACCATTGACCCAAAAGCCAAGCAGATCCTCCGGTGGGGAGAAGGAAGTCTGGGAAGGTCCCAGACACTGGATCACAGGAATCCTGACAGGTGAGTAATCACAGCATTGGGAATCTGGAAGCGAGATATTGGCAGGTCCAGGCATCCGGGAGGAACTTCTGCAAATATTGGGACAAAACTGTGAGACATGGGCTTAAACTGTGAGACATGGGCTTGATCTATGGGAACATAGATCAAGGGAAGACAAGGCAGAGTCTTATCCCAGGAAAACTTGTCTATGACAGGGAACCAGGTAAAGATGAGGACACTAGGACAAGAGAAGAATTCAGTTCCTATAATCACACTATAGCAGAGGCTTGGTTGTAAAGAATAAAGCAGGATCCCAATGACTGGAATCGGGGTATAATTTGAGGCAAGAAGAGCATCAAGACTGAGTTGGACAATTTGGTGACTTTGGACTTAACACGGTTGCAGCTCTGGAGCTCAGCTTGCCCGTGGGTTGTGCAGAGGTGTGAGGAGTGGGGAGCCAGGAGCTGGACAGTTCTCTGACCACTTGTGGAGTAAGCTTTAAGACTAGCTTGAGCAGGAATGGCAAGATGCTTGAGTCAAAAGACAGCTTATGTATGTGAGAATTTCACAGCTTAATTTATGGAGTAACATATGTTGAAATAGAAGTAGACCATAAACTTTTAGCTAGAGCATAAAAATAAAATCCTAAATGATATGCCTCTCCACACCCCAAAGCTGCTGAGGTTAGGGGTGCAAGTATTATCGAAGGTGCCAGTTGGTGGTTGGGGACGGGGTGGCTCTGGACAGAAGGAGCTGCCTTGCCACGTGGACTTGCACAGGACCAACCTTGCTGCAGTGTTGCACATATGCATGTAGTGTGGGAGGCTTCATGGAGAAGGAGGAACATGGGGTTGGCCCTAAAGCAGAGGCTCTCGACTTTGGGGATGCTTTAGAATAACCTGGAAGTGTTTAAGGACAAGAAAAATGAAATTGGAGCTTTTGGGATAAGATACAGGGATCAGTCTTTTTGAAGTGTTTCCCCAGGAGGTTTCGATGTATAACTGAGACCAAGAATCACAGCCTTAAAGGCTGGGTAGGATTTGGAAACAGACAGCATGTTCCGGGCAGGTTTCATTAACTTAACAGGGTTATGTAATTAATACAAGCCCCGTGGTCCATCCTCAGCCCAACCTCTGGCTCTGATTCCCTCTCATTTCATCTCAGGACGTGAGAAAGTCTCACCAGGAATCAGATAGAAACTTGGGCTCCACGGCAAGATCTTGGTTTAATGGTTCAATGCTGATTTATTAATGGGTGATGGGGGTGAAAGGCACATAGCTAAGCAAGGCGGGCGGGAAGAGATTGTGAGTGAAATTCTCTGCTATGCGAACAGGGCTTGTGAACTGAACACTATCAGCTTCCTAGTTCTTTGTAGAAATGTCCAGGCCGAGAGCAGCTTGGCCACTGACCAATTGTGTGGCTTTGGGCAGGTCCCACAGCCTCTTTGAGCCTCAGTTTTCTCATTTGTAAAACGGACAGTTGGACATTGATCTCTTTGAAAGATCAGGGAATTATGAAATATTGAAAATGAGAGAAAAAGCAAAACTAAAACTAGCTGTTGGGAAGAGTATCCAGAAGGGGGTGCAAGATGCTAGGGATAAACTATAGTGTGGTCCTGGCCATCCTCTGGAAGGGGATCCTGTAGCTGCTCACCTGAGAGCAAGCGACAGTGAGGGGACCAGTTCTTAGAGGACTAGAGGCTCAGAAATGCTTTAGTGGGATGTGCAGACTGTGGGCATGCGGGCTGTTTTAGCTGCATTTACTCTGATCTACGCCACCTCATTTTTCTCCTCCCTTCTTTCCATCCAAGCCTTAATAGATTGGTCATTCCCTTCTGGGAGGAGAGTGGGGTTGTGGTGGGGGTGAAGGGTCATTACAGTTATTTATGCAATAGCCCTTGGCTTTGTGAACAGCTTCTGTGAACAGAGATTTTGGAGGTTCTGGGAAAGCATAAACTCCGCTCCTTTCCCTCTTCCTCCAGAAAAGAATCCAATTATTTTGCAGTGGAGTCAGGTTGCCTAGTAGGAAGCAAAGCCTTTTATTCCATTTAGGATTAAAGTCAAGCTTTAAATGAAACCCTCCTAAAGGGGACATAGGACTTGCAGTCTTACCGAGTTGTAAAGGACGAACAGCAAACCTTTCCAGGGAATGAGCTTTCGAGATGGTGGTTTTCTTCCCCGAGGTTAGCAATACAGCATTTGTGACAACAGCTCTAAACTTGCTTTGGTGTCATAAGCCAGAGATATGGAGGGCAGCCATCAGGGCACGACTCCAAGCAGGGGTACGGTCCACTCTCCCACCCAGTGGTAAATTTATAGTATCTTTGACAGTGATAATTCTAGCCTCTGCTTGAGTCTTCCGGGGACAGCAAGCTCCCTTCTCACGGGATGCCTGCTTGTCTCTTGAACAGTTTTCATTAGAATTTGTATTTATCCCTCATGGTTATCCAATATCTATCACCCTGAAGCTTATCCCCTGTGGTCTGGGTCTGGCCTCCATTAAGCAGAACTAATCTAAACTCTCACATGACAGATTTTCAAATATTTGGAAATAGTTATGATGTTCCCATCTCCCGTGTTGGGACCCCAGCCCTCACCATTCCTCAGTCCAAACCTCCTTCATAGGGTTGCTCTGAGGCTCAGACAAAATCAAAGAAGTAAAACACTTGGCAACTTTCCTTGGCACCGAGTAAACTTTTAAATGTTTTTATTATTATTCAAGGAAGGGAAAGAGCACATCTGATTGTGGGATTAGAATTCACAAAGCTCTGGCCAAGAGTAGTATCCTCCTCAGAGATGTGGTTAAGTTCAATCAGTATGAATTGGGCTTTTAATTTGTACCAGGAATGATGGAAGCCAGAAAGTTGGAACCGGGTTGGGGGTGAGGAGGAAGGATGGAAATAAATGAGTTTCAAGTTGGCCAGGGGTCCCAGTGGGATTGCTAGCGCTGCCTGTCTGGCAGGTGGGAAGGTGGGTTTAAGTTAAGATTAGACTTGAATTTGTGGTAAGGAGCGAAATAGGAGGTGTCTGGGAAATGGGCCACAGTTTTATTGAGGAACCAGGAAGAGAAAACAGAGCTAGAGAAGGACCTGGAGAAGGTGTGGTTAGAGAGGCAGGGAAAATGAGGGGAAAAGTGATAGGAGGAGACAGGTTAACATCATGGAAGATTCCATTACTGCCCGATGCTTCAGAGGGAAAAGGCAATTTCAATAGGATGGGGCTCAGAGGAACCACTAAGGAAGGAATTAAAGCAGCAGCTCTTAATCCTGGCTGTCATTAGAACCACCTCATAAAATCCCTTTGCCCAGGCAGCACTCCAGAGAATTTCTGGGAGTGAGAGCCAGGTTTCTGTTTTTCTAAAAGTGATTTTAATGTGCATAAAGCATTGAGTGCCAGTGAATTATGGAGAGACTGGGTGTGAGTAAGTGGAGCCAGCTGGTACAAGCTACCACTTTAAGAAGTTTAGCAGGAAAGGAGATCACAAAAAGTCAAGAGCCAGTTGAGAGTTGCTGGTAGAGATGGGACCACTGACCGAGCACTCGGTGGAGAAGTGAAGGGTATCTGGAGCAGAACTGGGGATGGAGCCTCACCAAGAGGGCTTTCTAAATCCCTAAAACCCTGAGCGCTGGCCTCATCACCAGCATTTTGGATTCAGTAGGTTTGCCTGAGGCCTGATAATTTGTATTTCTAATACATTCCCAGGTGATGCTGACAGCTTTGGTGGCACCCTTCAAGAACTACCTGAATACAGGGAAGGAAAGTATGCAGACGGATTTTTGAGTGAGAAAGGATGGAACTACTTACTTTCTGCTCTTGCCAGTGATATGAAGAGCTCCATCTCAGCTCCAAGGGGGAATTGCTCAAGCTTTGGTCGCTGCATTCGTCAACCCTGAAAGTACAATCCTTTAGAATTACAGAGGAACTTAAAAAATTCAGATACTCAGGTCCCACTTTTAGCCGGTATATCAGACATCCTGAGGGGCTTTCCTCACAGCTGTTAAGGCTTCCCAGGTGATGAGCTTATGGACTCCTCCACGGCACAGTTGAGAAGGGCGGGCCACGTGAATTAAATGGGGACCCTGCACTCCAGGTGGGAAGCTCTTAAATAGGAAGAGTTAAAAAACCCTTCCAGGGCGGGGACTGCAGAACAACTGCTCCAGCGGGTGCAGATGGACGCTCTGGTGGAGCATCACCTTCAGAGGCTGTTTCTCATTCAGGTACAAATGCCACCTTCTGAAAACCAAGGCAGAGTCTCCTACAGCTCCTGCTTTCCCTCCTGCCAATGATTTTCCTTGTTGGCTGAAATGTCTTTTTGCTGAAAGTAGAAGAGCCACTGAAGTGGCTGTAGGCAGCCAAGTGCCACTGGCAGAGGGGACAAATATAAATCATGTAGGGAATAGCGGAGAATGTGCGTCGCGGAGAGAGGGGAGAAAACGTTGAGACTTCTCAGAAAAGCGAACGATCCTCCGAGGGGCTGGCAGGGAGCCTAGTTGGAAGCTGTGGGGGAAACAGGCAAAAAAAAAAGCGAAGAAGAGATACGACTCCACCTTTCTGACCAAGATTTCAGCGCAGGGAGCTCAGCTTGGCGGAGACAACCTTTGGTACAGCCAAGTCACCTCGTAACGACCTACGACATAACTGAATTTTAATAAAGAAAACATTGGCTACAGCCACGTAAAATTTAGAGGAGAATGCACAGAGCCTTTTGGGCATAGACATCTCTCCCTTTATTTCTCTTTCCCTGTTTCTGGTTACTTTCCTCTTTTTATTCTTGTCTGCACTACAGCCCCGCCCAGCCTCCGCCGGCGCAGCCCGCGAGGACCCGGAGCGTGGCGCGGCAGGTGCGGCAGCGGGCGCGCACCTGTCCCGCGTGCGCCGGCGTCCAGCAGGGGGCGGCCGCCGCCAGCTCCTCGGCCGCCCCGCCCCCGGCCCGGTGGACCCCGCGGCGGCGGCGGGGGCGGGGGCGCGGGAGGGTGCGTGCAGCCTGGCCCAGCGGGCTCATAGGCGTCGTCGGCGGCGACAGACCCGGGTCGCGCGCTCCGACGCCCGCAGGTGACCCCTCCCCGGCCCGGCTCCACGCCGGCACCTCCTCCCACACCTGAGCGGGGAGCGGCGCCGCGCGGCCTCCTCCCCCGCCCGCTCGCAACTCCGGCCCGGCCGCAGCGACGCCGCCGCCGCGGGAGTAAAGGTCGCGCCGCCTGGAAGCCGGCCGGGCAGGTCGGGGGAAAGGGACGGGACACACACCAACTCTCGGCCAGCCCAGGAAGATGGCGCCAGGCGGGCCCGCCGTGGACTGAGCCACTGGGGCAGCGAGGAGGCCGTCCGCTGGCACGGCAGCCGGGCTCGGCCCGGCGCGCGGGGTCATGTCGGTCAGCGAGCTCTACAGCCAGGTGAGTGCGGGCCGCGCTCCGCGGCCGGGCGCGCACAGGTGAGGGCTGCGTGGGGAGCGGGCGGCGCGCTCCCGGCCGCCGAGGCCCTCCGGGGAGACTTCTTCGACCCCGGGAGTCCGGTGGGGCCACCGGAGACACCTCTCAGCCTCCCTCTCGCAGTCTTCTCGGCGCCCCTAACTTCGGGTGGCGGAGAAAGTTTGGCTGTGCTCGAAGCGCCCCGCACTGACCGACCCGGCTCAGCCCCTGGCTGGGGCTGTCGTTCCGTCCCCGACGCCCGGCCATCGCATCCTCGCCCCGGCTCCGCTTCGGCTTAGTTCCCCGAACAGCGGGGGCGTCCCCACCAGCTCGGAACCCAGTGCGTGGGCACAGTCCCCCGTGGTAGCCCCCGCCTCGATCGTGGACCCTACCCCGGGTGCTCTGTAGTGTGAGCTCATGAGGGCGACCCTCTAAGGCTTGTAAGGCTTCCTCTCCTCCTGCGTACCAGGGAGGGGGACGCTGAATTTAGGGGTGGAGAGCAGGGGTCCTAACCCGCTGAGCGGAGCGGCTGCTGGAGGGGGGAGGTGCTCGAGGGATCTCTGGAGATCCGGGGAAGCGCGTTCATAATTCGCCGGGGAGGGGCACTTTGCGGTGGATACCAGGAGGACTTCGGTTACCTTGGGGAGGAGGTCCGAGTAACACCCCGAGTTGGGGAGTGGATTCTCGGGATGTGGATGTGCGGGGCTCGGTTTCGAGTCGGGAACAGGTGCGACGGGGTGGAGACGCCCCGCTTCCACGGCGGTTGCTGTGATTAAAGTTCAGGACTAGCCGCTGCTTCCCCAAGCGCCCTTGGCCGCGCAGCAGGTCCCTTTGGGTTTCCTCTTGAGGCGGGGGTGGGGGAAGTAGGATCTTTTAAGCACGTCCCACCCCGCCAACCTGCTCTTAAATAAGTTTTGGATGTCTCCACGACGTGCCTGCCCGTTCATCTTCGGTGGTCAGGACATGTTTGACAGTGCCTTTGTGCGCACCTTTCTGTGCAGAGGGGTGTGTGTAGGGGGGGGGGGGGTTGGGGAGTTGCACACACATGCGTGAATGTAGGCTTCCCAGGACGCCGGCCCGGGCCAACAGGTCTGGGTGGAGGTAGAAGTGCTTCTTCCTTATCCTTACCTGGCATTTGCTCGAAACAGCCCCGCGTGTGGGCGAGCCCTTGCGCAGGGTGGGCTGGCTGCTAGTTTTCGTTTGGTGAATTTTCTAATTCATTGTACCTCCTGGAGGGGGACAGGGCCGCCGCTGAGGAGGAAACCTGGCTGGGGGCGGGGTCACAGCAGCATCAGACACAAACTCCACCCCAGTAGCTGCCAGGGTTCCCCGACAGCTATTACGGATGGGTGATAGCTTCTGGGAGAAGGCAGGGTGTGACGTGCGAGTCGGGGTGAAATCTCTGGTGTTTTTGGCTTTGGGAAAGCACCCCACCCCGTTTACCCGTGGGAGGAGCTTTCAAAGCTCTAGCTTTCAGTTCTTTCCCTGAAGTGAATTATCAGGAACTTTGGAGGCTGGAAGCCAGCGAGGCAGGGAAGAATATGAACTGGAGTGTAAAGTGCCGAGCTTTGTTACTCAAGTGCATGAAAATGCCACTTGTACTCAAGTAAAATGAATGACTCAAGTGAATATACCTGCGATGTATGATAAAGTGCTTTATCAAACAATTGCTGCATGATATGAAGCTAATGGACAACTGAACAGACCCTTAATTTCTGGAGCCCTGATTTTGAAAAATATTGGATTACTCTTAAAGACAACACTTGTAAGGGAAGAGAGTTTGAGATTTAGTTAGAAATGAGTATATTACACACCTAGACATATATTGCATGATAACTATTAGGAATGATGAATTAGTGGGTGTCTGAGTTAAAGTTTTAGTGTACTTTTGGAGATGGGTAAAACTGTTCCTCCAGGAAAAGGTCTTGGGAGGAGGCACAAGACACTTCAAAAAAAAAAAATGTAGCTTAATCGGTGCTAGTATTTGGCATAAAACAAACTGTATTAGGATGTCTTCGTAGGGCAAGGAGACTGAACCTCGCTCTGTTAATGGGTTTCTAGTTCTTAACTACTTTTAGGTTTATGAATCTGGAATTGAGATTTTCCGTGGCTGATGCAGTAGCTTCCAGATTGTGTTCTGAGCAGTAGTTTTTCTGGCAGAGTAAAACACACACATGCTTTGCTATGAGAAACAGTTGCATTGTTTTCTAACCAATAGATTAGATTGGATTCACAGTATGCATGTGAATCATAAATTATGCAGAGAAACCGTGCCTGCTATTCAGATTCACTTTGTTTCTTGGGGAGATGACTTGTTCAGCTTAGTGTATTATCAAAATAGCCAGTTACCTTTTGTTTTTAAGCTGCTTTTCTAATGTGATGAATGCTGGATCCAGGCACACACTTCAATGTATTATGCATGATGGAAATAATTATCCACTATACCAACAGCATATGTAAGTGGGGTGGAAATTTTAAGATCTTTATTGATTATAACTGTTGCTTTAGTGACATAATCGGAAGATGTTACTAGAATGAGACACTTAAGCCTATAAATTAGCTGTGAGTTTCAGGTGAGAACTCAGTTTATTTGTCTATTCCTAGTTACCAGGAAAAGACTTCCTCCTTTTCCTTCCCTCCAAGTTAGTTTTCTTGCTTTTTGTCTATCAGTTCTCTTCAACAGGTGGCTCACGTGCTATGTGAATATTTTTTTTGGAGTTGATTTTAGTCAGTGGCAAAGGGCAGTTCCCATTAACAAAGGCACTCCTGTTTCCAGAAGATCCAACACCTTATCTTTGAGAAGTTGGATGGGATAAGATAATCAGTCCATGTCACACACTTGGAGGGTGATGTTAAGGTGAGTCAGCCTCATCAACTCTTACTGAAAGGAAGAGCTGGTGATGGGCTCTCATCTCAAGTGACACATATGTGGCAAGCGTTAGTACTTTATTTCCAACTCACAGGAAAAGACAATATGGGCTAATTTGACTTGTACAGGTCTAGGACGCTCCAACATATACAAGCATGGTAAGTATTATTTAATTATAATTGCAGAAAATAATCTGATTTTTAAAGTATAAAATACATAACCTCTCCCTCAGGCTGAAAAAGACAGCTCTTCTCTATTGAAAGGTTATTCTGGATAAAAAATTTAAACATTGTTCTTTCAAATGTGATTTTCAGTATGCTTCTTTGATTCTAGCCAGTGGAGTGAGTGGGAAATCACCAGACCGAAATCACTACCTTTAAATAATTCTTTTCTTGCTTGGTTTTTAATTGATAGGTGGTGTCTGAGCAGTGGATTTTTGGGTGCTGTGAGGAGGTTACTGGTGGACACACACCTTGTGTATTTCATTGGTGGCTTTGAGCACTGGGGCCTTAATTCTGAGGGCTCCAATTTGGGGCTAGTCCTTTGGAAAATAGAACTCATGTGGTTTGAGCGGGTGTCCTCTAACTGTCCCTTTACCTATGCATCTGGTAAAGCAGGTTTCTCCCAGGTATCAGTCCTGTCTTGTTCCACCTCTAGCCCTCACTTCCTTTCTTCTTTGCTCACCTATCTCAGGTGGGCCTTTAAACCCAGTGGGCCCTTGTTGGGCCTGCTGATAACCATCAGAATTTAAAAGTTTGTGTGCAAATTGTTATCCAGTTCCCATAGTATATTTTTTCCTGCTCTTTACCTGTGAGCATGAAGCAAGTTTGCATCATGTCACATCTCCCCAGTTAGGCTGAGATCTGGAGAGCAGGGGCCGTATCAGACATTTTTGGGAGCCTCCAGAATTTTTAATGCTCTGCCATAACAGGTACTTATTTGGGAGATTGTACCCTAGGTACCCCTTCCCCCCCTTCCCCCCCCGCCAAAGTCCTGCTGGAACTTCCTTGCAGCCATTTCCTTGCTAGTTTCTTCCCATTTTATTTTGGTGAATGTGTTCCTAACATTTCATTTTATTAGCTGCAGGATAGTCATGCACTAGAAGGCTTTTTGACAGCTCCAGGTCTGGTTAGAGTCTAAGCATATTATTGCACTCATTTTGTTCAACAGAGATGGCATTCTCTTTCTGTCAGGGCCAAGGCACCTCTGAATGGAAACTAGACACTCTAAATTCTGGCAAGATTTAAAAAGGAAATGCTATCATTTTCTGTGGTAAGGTTCAGCTGTAAACTATATTGCTTACAGTATAGAAATTCAAATACCGCCTTCCCTAATTGATAGTGTATTTGTCACTACACATGTAGAATTGTCAAGGTAAACCTGTATGGATTTGAAATGGTAATTGACTTGTTTTGTAAATCAGTAGCTTCCCAGAAACCACATTGAAAAGCAACCCATTTTAAAGTGAGCAGAACATGTGTGTTCTGACGTACTTTTCTACACAAACACATTTTACATTGTCATTGGGTGACAAAACCTAAATACCCAGAGTTAACATACAGCATCACCCATGCGTCATGAGAGGAGGGCAGGTACTCATAGTTACAGGTGTTTGATGGAAGTGATGGTCAGGTGGACTGCAGTAGTGGGGAAAGACTTCCTTTAGCGGCAGTGGGATGTGCCTGGGACTTGAAGAATGAACAGAATTTGAATACACATGGATACTGGGAAGAGGACACTGTAAGGAGACAGGAGTTTGAGTTTAAGCATGGCGACAGGGAGGAGCTAGACAGACGGGGTAGTAACCGTAGTAATATTTTAAAACTTTATTATGAAATAATTTCAGACTTACAGAAAAATTGCAAAAATAGAGTTCCTGTGTGTATTTTTCCAGATTCTCTTGGTGTTAACACCTTATATAAACAGTGCAATTATTGAAGCCAGGAAATTAACATCCGTGCAATACTATTGTCTACAAGCCTCGTTGGGATCTCACCAGTTTTTCCCACTCATGACCTTTTTCTGGACCAGGATCCCATCAAGGATTCCACATGGCTTTTAGCATCATAGTTCCCTAGTCTCCAATTGGTGACAGTTTCTCAGTTTTCTTCTTTGACGACCTTGGCCTTTTAAGAGTCTTAGTTATGACCCTCAATTTGCCTGATGTTTTCTGATGCTTAAATGGAGATGATGAAATTTTGGCAAGAACATGTCAGAAATGGTGTGCCTTAATACATCATGATATGTCTCATTACTGGTAGTATCATTTTGATCCCTTGGTTAAGGTGATGTCTATATATTGAAAAATGATATTTAGGAATTAAGATCTGGGTGCTAGGTGTGCTTTTTTTAACAGTCACTTTGGTTTTATTGAGCCCAGAACTCGACATGTTTATGTGGGCGAGGGAAGGGGAAGAGTCAAATATGACTTGAAATTTCCAGCTTGAGCCTTCACAGAAGTCAGGACAGGACAAGGATCACACTTGATTTTGACATACTGAGTTTGGGGTGACAGTAATTTGTCTAAGTGGAAATACTTCATTTATATTTGAAGGTAAAAGAATGAGCTTAAAGGAGAACTGTCAAGATCTGGCTTTCTTGTAAACAAAAGGTGCCTGGGATTCGTTTTTCTGTAATGAAGAAATGCAACTATCTTAACAGCATCATTTTTTTAGGATCAGTTCATGACCTTGGTATAGGCAGTCCTGGCTTCCATGGTCATGACCTTGGTGTGGACCATCATGGATATTGTGGTTAAAGGCTCTCGGCTCTGACACCTCAAAGCAGATCCTTTCTAAGCTGTGACTTCTTTATGTGAAAAGTTGAGCTGGTATCTACATCATAAGGTTATTGGAGGATTATGTGATTTGATATATATCAGGTGCCTGCCTAGCACAGTGTCTGACACACTGTATGTGCTTGGCAACTGCTCATGAGGTTGTTTCGCCTTTATTCTTGGTGCTGGTGGTGCTTTTCTCCTAACCCTCTCGTGCCATCCTGCAGGGGTATTGGTCAGAAAAAGGGAAGAATTTGCTACAAATAGCTAACCAAGCAGTAGCCGACCAAGACATGGGGGAAAAGGTTCCCACTCCTGCACGGCCCCCTGGGGAAGGAGCAAGAACAGTTTGAAAGTTTAAAATTTAAGTTGTGCTTTCTGTTCTCCTATTATAGCTTTAGAGGAAAATTAAAAAGCATTTTTCACAATGTTCCTTTTTTTCCCTGTTAATACAAATGATTATTGAAACAATTCATACAATGCAGGAGAGGCAAAGGCTCTGTAATCCCCTTCCCAGAAACAGCTACTATTAGTCACTTATGTGTAGTCTGTTAGGCCTGCGCTGTCCAGTAAGGTGGTCACAGGTGTCTGTTGAGCACTCAAAATGAGGCTGGCTCCAATGTCGATGAGCTGTAAGTGTAAAATACCAAATTTCCAAGACTTAGTACAAAAAAGAGTGTAAAATATTTCATTTATACTTTTTATATTGATTAAATGTGAATTAATGATATTTTGGCTATATTGGGCCAAAATGTTTTATTTGATTTACTTCTTTTTAATGTGGCTACTAGAAAATTTAAAATTCCATATATAGTATGCCTTATTTCTATTGGGCAGTACTGCTTTAGACTTATATAAGATACAACGTGTACTTAGAAAGTAAATGGGATCATGCTGTACATATTACTCTATATCCTAATCTATAGATTTCCCCCCATAGATTATAAAGGTAATTTTACCATTTTAATGGCTGCATAATATGGCATCATGTGGATCCCATAATGGTTTTAACCATTCCCATCTCAATGAATATTGGTTCCAATTTTTTGTTATTGTGGAAAGTATTGCAAACATATTCCTGAACCTCTTTTATTTCCTTAGAAGTTCCTGAGGGTGGAATTTCTGGCATTACACACTTAGAGGCTTCATCTATGTGACCAGTAGCCTCTAGAAAAGAAAGTTTGTTTTCTTCCCTTCTCCCTGACACTGGTCATTGTTCTCCCTTTAAACTTACACTAAACGTTTCATTTTTGATTTAAAGTTGACTTTCATTGGAGGGTTGAACATCTTTTCATATGCTTGGTGTGTTTATTTGTAGGTTTTTTTGTATTTCCTGTACTAAGACGTTTATAGGTAAGTTTTTACTCACTTAATAATTATGTTTTTATAGATAGGCAGTCATGGGAACAAGAATATTCAGGAAAAATATACAAATGTATCTAAGATAAGGCACCTTGGCATGTGTTTTCCCCTTTGTTAGTTTGGAGCTTGCACCTTTGTGAGCTCTGCAATTGGAAAGAGACTAGTTACGATAGCTAACGTTTATGGAGTGCTTTTGAGCCAGGTAATTTCTAAGCGCTATGTATTAAATCATTTAACAATAACATTACCATATAGGTACAGCTATCATTCCCATTTACAAACAGTAGACCCAAGGCTTACATGACTTGCCCGAAGCCACATACCTGGTAGGTAATGGAGTAGGACCCCACCCGCAGGTGTCTGGCTGAGGGTCTGGCTGACCTCTCTACTGCCTTCCATGAGGTTCTGTCCCATCAATGGTCGGTATAGAACATCATTTATGCATAAAAGAGCCTCTGCATGGAGGGTCCTTTCTATCTAGCACTGCCCTGCCTGCCAACAGCAGAGAGAATCCCCCCAGAGGAGAGGCGAGAAAGGATAGTCTCCAAGTGCAGAAAGCAGGGCTGATGGTCTGACCATGCAATTCTTTCCTTTGGGAATTCGCGGCTTTGCGTTCTTTTGCCACCACCATGCTTGGCCCCCTGGGAATCCTGGTGCAACTTAAAACTGTCTCAGTTGTAGGCAGAACCCTTGTTTTTGTCTTTCCTTAGGCCATGTAGGCCCCCAGAGAGGTTCACATCTTCAAAAAGGACTAAATGTAACCAAAGAGATGTACGTGAAACTCAAGCAATATAAAATTATTTCTGATTGTAAATTTAACCATCCTTTCACTCCAGGGCACGGTCTACTTTCCAGATACTTTGCCCGGTGCCATCTCCCCCTGCAAACCCACAATGAGAGTGTTCTCTTTCCTACCATGCTTGATGTCTAATGGGCATTTTTTCCCCCACTTTCTAAACTGTGAGCAGAGAATCAAGTATGGTACTCCCGGAAGCCCTCTCCTATCTGCCCATTTAGTCAGAGGTCTTCACCTTTATGAATGTGACCTGCTCAATGCCTATTGGCTGGGCAGGTGTTAGATGGAAAATGAGCTCACCCTCCTCACTCAGGTTGTCAGCTTGGCCATCCTCCAAGCAGGGGCATCTTAGGCTGGACATGAGGAGCTCAGGTTGTCTGGATCATGGCATAGGTGAGCACTGGTAATATCCTGCTAATTTGCTGTGGCAGTGATCAAGCTTCCATATCTGAGTACCACATTAATGGCTCATGATTGTCTTCGTAACATTTATTCACTGATTTATACATTATTGCCCTTCTTTGAGCAATTTTAGTAGTGACACAAGCCCTGCAGGTTTTCCTCTCCTTTGCTGAAGTTTGAGGAGGAATGAAGAGGCCCGTGAAAAGTTACTGATTTTTCCCAGAGAGCCATTATAAAATTCAAATGCATTGTGATATGAAATCTGTAATGAGGAAAATCCAGATACCTTCTACGTCGAATTCAAAGCCTTGGCTTATAACCTCTTCAACACTAAGAAGTTCAGGTCCCCGGGCTTAGAGACCAGCCTTTGCAAGGCTTAAATACCAGGCAGTAGAATGCCAGTTCCATTTGTACTGTGACCTGGATACTTTATGTCTTTGGGGAAGGATGAAAAGGTAAAACACTTGAACTGGTAAATTGTACTGTATTCAACTATCGACTTTGTGTGCCCTGGCCATTCACTTTAGACTCTGGTTCAACTTATTTTTGTTAACTGCCCATCCAGACCCCAGCACAATCCCACCGAAGATGTGACGTATGCTCAGGATGTGTTACCTGACTTTTTATGATGGCAGTATCATCTAAGGCGCTTTGGAAAAGAGTATGTATGGAATGATAACCATTTTTATGAATTTTTAAAATCCAGCAAAACTGTTTTGTAGAAAGATATATGCATGATAAAACTATGAGGAAACACCAGGGAATGAGGGGAAAGGAAACCAGCATGGTAGTTCCTGGGCGGGGGCGGGGGGCTGAAGCCGTGCTGTTGGCAGTCTCCTGGATTGCGTGGTGAGTTCGCAGGCATTCATTTCATTACTGTGCTTCATCCGTTACATACCTGCCCCCAAAAGGTGATGATCCTGGAACTGGGCTGAGCCTACAAAACCAAAATTTAAAAACCTTTGAGATTTACTGACTCTCCGTTTTACTTTTTCTTATGTGCATGCAATTGAAGGTTGAGCAGGTTTGCAAAATTGCAAAATTGCAAAAAAAAACCAAAAAACAGAAAAGACGTAGATTGAATCTTAGGCTCACATCTCTCACAGTTCCCACGGAATGGTTTTGTGTCTTGTAGAAACTCAGTAAATGCCACTGAATTGATTTCAAGCTCACCTGTGCTCTCCTCTTGTTCCAGGCCTTGGCACTTCGAGGAAAGGCCTTTTTTTTTTTTTCCCCCACCAAGGAGCCACTTTTACTGTAACATTATCTTCTCCTGTCATGTTGGCAGAGCTTTGGCTCACAGTACCCAGCGGAAGGCCCATCTGTTCCTTCTGGCCCTTGCCTAAATTTATGGAATGTGGTGCCCCTGTCAGGAGATAATTAGATGTTGTTTTCTTTATTATTGCTATGCCTAAAGGCTTAGCTCAAAGCTTAAATACGGAATAACAGCAAAGTAACATTTGTGGATGTGAAAGCTGATATAACCATCTTGTGTTTAAATATCCTGAGTTTACATATAAATTTGCTTACACGTATGTTTTTTGCATTTACCTTCCTAAGGTTATTTACATTAAAGCATAACTCCTTCCCCCTACCCTTCCCGATTAACTTGAGATTTTAAAAACTTTTTAAAATTTATTATTTTTTTTAGGTGAGGTAACCCTTGGTTGACCTCACAGATTGCAAGGACCTTGTCAGCTTACAATCTCTTATTTTAATTTTAACTTAATTTTATTTTTTACGCCTACAGCAACTGGTCTTCCTAGGTGGTCTCCCATCCAAGTACTAACCAGGCCCGACCCTGCTTAGCTTCTGGATCAGATGGGATCAGGCTTGTTCAGGGTAGCATGGCTGTAGACTCAAGGTTGTGTGTTTTTTTTTTTTTTTTAACAATCTCATCCGGACTCATGCATATTTGTGTGATTAGATGGGTACAAATATAGATCTCCATCCTTCACATGAGATCAAACAAAGCAGGTGGCTTTCAAGAGAGAGAACAATGAATCAAGGAAGAAAAATTAGATTGTCTGTTTCAGTTGTCTTCTCTCCCACAGGGGTGATCATACTACTCAGTTTTCATCTAGAAATTCATACGCTATTTTATATTCATCACTCAGCCAACAAATGGATAGGTACCTCCTACCTGCCGGGATATATGTCACGGCCTGTACAAGAAGCAGAGAGGAAGAGTCCATCTCTGCAGGGCAATCTTTTGACCTTGCGTTCTTACAATCGAGTGGTTTATTTGTTGTATAAATTGGCACCAAGGAGGCATTAGTACATTAAAAAGAGATAGATTGCTTTATCCTGTCTCATTATCAGATTTAATCACATTCTCAATTTACCTACACTCACTAATGAGGGCTAATGTTAATTTGTAAAATAAGGAATGTCTCCCTCGCCACAAACTAGTGTTTCTTTGCTGTCAAGCTGCTTGCTCTTTTTAATTGTTTTACTGCGCATATGTGTGTATAAGTATATAACAAGCTGTGTGTACCAGAATGATAGTGCCCATAAAATGTGATTAATTTTATAATGAACATGCTAGATCCCATCCATCTGAATGAATGCTGTTTCTTTCAGGATGACCTCTTTGGCAGAAGGGTGAGGATACTGGAGTTTATCAATACCTCTTCTGAAACTGGCTTCACATCTGCTGGTGTATTCTTTTGTTTCCTTTATATGGTGATGATTATTTTATGCCTGGAAAGTAGGCTTTCTGTTCTGGAAATAGCCAACATTTATTCAAAGGACTAAGCTGGTTGAGTAAGGTAGAGATTCACTGATGCATATTTCTATTATAGACTAAGTGTGACTTCCAGGTACTGATCCCAGTTTTGTGTGGCCTCTTACTACCTGTCATCTTCAGGGGAAGTTATAGTCAGGCTTCGAATGCTCTCAGTAATCAATCAGTGTAGAGCTAAAAGGCTTCAGGAAAATACTCATTTGATTGTAGCAGTTCTGGTCTGTTTGCTTAAAAACTTAAGGGCTCATGGAATTTTATAGTTACACTGATTTATAGTTTCACTTAAATATATGTATATAATTAATATAATTTAATATATGAGTATATAATTGTCCCAATGTTATGATAAGTATAATAGCATTAATATCTATTGATTGAAAAATCAAACAGTCCATTCCACCTAATTTCCTAAAATGCCCTTTTGAAAGTAGATGGAAGAATGCTCTTTGTATGTTCTTTCCCCTGTTATACATTAGGCAGGATGTTAGCTGCTGAACAGAAGATAAGGAAGGAGGGCAAAATAGCATTCCCAGTAGCCATAAGCTGTAGAAGCAACCCGATCTCCATCAGGGATGAACAGATAAGCAAAATGTTGTCTCTCCATACAGTGAAATGTTATCCTGCCTTAAAAGAAATTCTGACACGTGTATAGTATGGATGAACCTTGAGGACGTTATGCTGAGTGAAATAAAACAGTTACCAAGTGACAAATACTGTATGATTCCACTTACACGAGATTCCTAGAAGAGCCAGATTCGTAGACAGAATGGTGGCTGTGGGAGGGTGGGGAGAGTAGGGGATTGTTTAGTGGGTATAGAATTTCAGTTTTGTTCTATGAAAAGTTATGGAGATGGATGGTGGTGATGGCTGCACAACAACGTGAATGGATTGAATGCCACTGAACTGTACACTTAAAAATGATTCAGATGGTAAATTTTATATTGTATGTTAAACCACAATTAAATATAAACTCTAGGGGCGAGGGAAATGGGCAGGGAAAATACAGAGGTTAAGAGCATAACCCTTAGACTGGATAGGCCTGGGTTTTGAGTACTGGTTTCCCTTTAACCAGCTGTGTGACCTTGGGCAATTGCTTAACTCTAGGCTTTAGTTATCTGTAGAACAGGGGCAGGAAGCCAGTACAACCATCAGGGTCTTAAAGATGAGATGAAATGAGAAATGATGTGGACTGTACCAATCGTTGCTGGTAATCCTGTGGATAGGAGGTCTTGTCAGGGGAAGCCTCAGGGCAGTGGCCGGGGGGGGGGGGGCGGTGAGAGCCTGAGGGCTGGGAAGGGTGCTGACTCACTGCAGCCTTGGGTTGGATCCTCTTACCTAGCAAAGCACCAGCATTGATGAGGAAGCTCTAGGGCTATGTGTGTGCTTTTCCTTTTTGAGGTGTGAGGCATGGGGAAGAAAGGAACAAAAGGTGCATTAAGGTCTTGGCTTTGAGGACTATCTGTAATCTCAAATGTTCAGCGCTGGAGCTCCAGACCTAACTAGTTATTCCACAGCTTACAATTGCAGGATTTCCCCCATTTGAACTGAGAAGTGCAACCCACAGTGGCACCACTAATGGGATGCCTGGGTCTATCTTTAGCCCTTCCTGGCACTTGGTGTACTTGGCTATTTTGGTTGCAAGGTCACTTCAAGATGTGGGCTCTGTTCTAAGGATGCTCTCAGGAGGCAGGCTTGGCTGGTCCGAGCAGCCTGGCCTAACAGGCCAGCACAGTGTTAGGGGACCAGAAAGATGCTCATGACCTCTGAGGCTTCGGGGACCAAGTTACCCTGTCAATAGCAGAGATACATTTCCTTCCATGTCGATGCCATCAACGTGACTTAGTTACCCTCGGCTCTGCTCTTCTTCCTGTCTTCTCACCCCAGCTATGGGTTAGATCCCTTTCTGAATCTCCAGTTCTTATTGGTTCTACTCTCCATCATTGTTCTGTGTCACTAATGACAAAAGCTAAGTTTTTGTGGAAAGCAGCCTCTTCATTGGCTGCTCCTGAGCAGGTATACCTGGTCCAGGTGGCTTTGGCCACCTAAGCCTAAGGAACTTTCCGAGATGACTCAGTCACTGGGAACCATGCGTTTTCCTTGGCAGGAGCTGTGGGTGTTCCAGGCACTAGAGACATGGTTTTCCCACTTTAGGGTGTATCAGAATGATCTGGGGAGCCAGTGAAACGATAGATACTGCATTTCACCCCTTTCGAGTAGAATTTGGTAGGCTTGTGCTGGACCTGGCCTCATTTCTTGCTAGATCATGGTTATTTATGGTACTCGCATCCTCCTGTCCAAGTTTCTATCTGGTTTTTGATTATCATCAATTCCTGCCTTGGATTCTGGTGGCGGTTTCCATGTGTAAACGTATAAGCTGCTCCCACTCCCTGGAAACAATGCTGAGATGTGGGCCTTAACCTTTGCTATTACAAACAGCCCGATAATAAACTTTTCCTTTTGGATTTTGTCCATTTCCTCTGCCGAAAGTATTCTAGGTCTTCTCCTTTTTCTCCAGTTGCTTCCTCCCCTTCTTCCCTCGCCCCGCATTCCTTAACCTTCTGTAATCCATCCTCGATAAAGCCTCTAGGGATCACCCCCATTAACATCCCTGCAGTCTGTCTGGCGGTGTGAAACCAAACCCCACTCAGCTGGCTGCTGAAGTTACACAACACTCAGCCATGTAGAGTTCTTACTGAATGGGACAGAGGCTAAGGGTATCAGTCTGACCTGTGCTCACGTTGCAGTGTGAACCATTTCAGCAATCGGAAACTGCCTAAGTGCTGGCTGAAGAGTGACGACATGTTCAGGGCTGTAAATAACACCAGCAGCCCCAGAGCAGTAGCCTGTATCTAAAACGAAGGAGCTAAGCGCCAGTCAAATAATTAGTTAGGTTATAACTGTTTTCCACTTGATCTCACTCAGTAAATCAACACTTGGCTTAACACTGGAATTTAAAATCTCGCCTGATGCTGCTCGGGCTTTGTCAGCGAGTCAGTGGTCACCTTTTCCTGCTGAGCTTTGTTTATGCATCTCAAGTTTTTTTTCTGTTAAGTTACTGTACAAGGCAGACTCCTTAAGGAATCATAATTTTTCACATACTTGGTCACTGTGGTAAACAGTGGTTAGTACAGGAGCTGGTTCACGGCACCGGGATGGGACGTTTGATAGTTTTCAGTCATATACTTTGATTTAACAGTGTTACACAGGTGGGAAGTAGCATTGATTCTTCTTCATGTGAACTCTGCGTTGAGTCTGAAGCTCTCTTGCAGAGATGTCCATGTTCAGCTCATTGCGTGTGTGCCAAAACTGCCCTCACCCACAGCTGAAATGTCTTCCTCTCTTGGTCTCAGTGAGTTGGGCAGTGCTGTGTAGTGGACATAAATATGCGAGAATCATCTTGATGTCAGGCACAATACTGGCTGTAAAAGGTGCATTAGATACGGTTCTTGTTAAGGAACTCATTCAGTGTCATAAGTGCTATCCAGGGGTATTGTATCAATGAGGCGTTTTACCAAGACGACAAGCGTGGTGGGTTGTGGCCCCTGTCAAGTCAGGAGTGGAGGAGGTTCCTTGGCTGTCACCGCAGCTCTTAAGACATGATTTGGAAGGAAGTCTCACCTCTTGCTCCTTTCAGTCCCTCAGTGTACCCTTCTGTCTCCTGCTTCTGAGCACAGAGGAGGGCAGGCCCCCTTGGTGACAGAGATGAGAATTGCATCACCAGCAGGCTTTCAGCTTCCAGAGCTGTTCCCTCTTTTGAGCTGCTGAAAAGCTCACGAGAATGGGAGCCCTGTTTGTTCACCTGGAAAGCTGCTTTTCTCCCACCAGCCTCAGGGGCTCAAGACCGCACGTTAGGAGAACGGGCTGTAGGGGTGACAGCCTGACTGCATTGGGTCGTGTAGGGCTGAAGCTTTGTTTGCATAGCCCATCAAGATGGAGAAAACTTCAAACAGTGCTGTCAAAGAATAATTCCTCCAAACACCACGCCATTCGAGCAGGAAGGCAAAGATAGGGGTACATAAAAATCCAAATAAAATGTTTACAAGCAGTTCTAAGAGTCGATTTACCCTTTCCTTTAAAAAATGAGTTTCTCTGGAGGATAAAAATACAATAATACCCAAAGTGTGGAAGCGCATTTGCATGGATCCGTCTAGGGCTGCCTCCAGCATCTGGAGCTGTACCTTTCATTTTACCATGTCACCCTTTGTTGCAGCTTATTCTTCAGAACAAAGTTGATTCAGCATCAACTTTATGTAAAATGGCCTGTTCCCATAAAATTAGGATTATCTTGATTTACATAATTTACTTTTGCCGTTTTGATGTTTTAAACAGGAGTGTCATATGAAGTTCATTCAAAGCATGGTGTTCATAATCTCCCTTATAAAATAGCACTTTTTATCCTAAACGAATGTTAACTATGGTTTGTCTGGTGCTGGTACACTAACGTGGCATAAGGTGACTTCAAATATAATCAGAAATACACAGGCAGGGAACCTGTGCCAATAGTTTTTTTCCCTTGGAATGATAAATGATGATAAGAGTGCAGAGTTTTCTAGGTAGAAAAAAAAATGCAGTTGCTTAAATTGTTTCAGCCTTTAAGAAAGGATAGTGCTATTGATTTTATGTACTATGGTAAGATTGCTATCACATTAACCTCCTTATGACCTCTTTTTTTTTTTATCAAGACAATGATTTGCAAAAATGAGACTTCAGAATGTAAGTTTTATAAAATTCTTTGGGTGAACTGTGCTCCTTGGTGGCTCTTTGTTGGCCATGATGAAGTATTGGCTGGGATTGAGGGCCAGCTCTGGATAGGGAGGTTGAACTTGAAGACCCAAAGAAGAGAGATGACCTTTGATGAGAACTATTTAACAGTGGCACTGTCTTAACACCTTGGGCAAATCTGGCTCGTGCATGCATCTGGGTGTCAGGAATGCAGCGATGTGTGGTAGGCTAAAGCAAACACTCCCCAAGAAACAAGAGAAGAATCGTTTAGTTGTGTAAGCGAGCACCCTGCCCAGTGCGGCTATGTGCTGGGATGAGGGTGAGATGGAAGGAGGGAACTTGTTTCCTTAGGCAGATCAGAGCCTCTTGAAGTGAGAACATCTCACCGTGATGATGGACAGTGAAGGGATTTTCAAAGGGGATTTTGTGCTGTATGACGTCTGCTTTATTATTGACTTTAGAATGGAACCCTTTCCCCTTGCAAGATGTGACTCCACTCAGCTATGTTCTGATGTCGATGACACATTTAAGGGGATCTTGGTGAATGGAGCTCATCCAGAGGGAATGGGAATGCCTGGGAACTAGCATATGAGAAACAGCTGGGGGACCAAGGACGTAATAGTCCGGAGCAAAGGAGATGTGACCCTCCAGTACCGCAGAGTTGTCATGCGGATTCATATCGTCCTTCTCTGAGTTCTGCCAAAGATCAGAGTGGTCAACAATGGGTCTCGTAGGAGGTAGGTGTAGCTTGGTGTGCAGGATCACGTGGCCAGTCGGGCCCCCAAGTGGTGGAATGGGCTGCCTTGTGTGGAAGCGAGGGCTTCATTTTTGCAGGTGTCTGAGCAGGCTAGCACCATCCAGCAAGGATGTGGTAGGGAAGTGCCTTCAAATGGGAATTTGACCCCAATGACCTTGAAGGTTCTTGCCCACCTGAAAGGTAGCAAGAAACGACTATCGGGAAGGAAAAATATAAAATTAAGGTAAAAGGGAATAATTTCAAATACAGTAAAAGAAGTAAGGAAGGCATAAACCTTTTTATTCTTGAGCTTCTAATCTGTAAAAGTAAACCTAAAGAAACTGATTCATAGTTTTTGTTAGAGAAATGAATTTCTGACTCACTTGAATTTATTCTGAGAATGGAGGAATTACAAAGCTTTATTGATTCAGCATAAAATAGTTTAAAATGTGCTTTAGTCCCATGTTTTGGCAATTATTTCGTGGGGGAGGTAGGAAGGCAACGTAAAAGGACCATCTGCTATTTTATAGGATGTAACCATTTGTAGGTTGCAAGTTTGGGTCCAGATGGAAAAGGGATGAGAATGCAGATTAGAGAAAGAAGAAAGGCTATCAAGGTGGAGGAGGAAGGTGAATGAAAAGAGGTAGGCAGGCTCAGTGTGGGCTGTACCACCTGGCCGGGCTGGTGCTCTGTGGAACCCCGCTTCCGCCCCCGTACAGAATGTTGCTCTGGTCAGCCTGAGAAGGATGCTGCAGTGAAATTGGATCATATCCTGAGAGGCTGGCTAGGACCTGGTTTGCCTTTTTTTTTTTTAGATGTCAGTTCCCCGTAATGCCCTGGAAGCTGATGATTTAGTTTTAGATTAAGCATTAATCAGTAAGAGATCCAAGACGTGCTAATGTCATGGCTGGCTTCCCCCACCAGGCAGTCCCTCTGCTTGTCATCTGATTGGAGCCCTGGCATGGAGTGTGTCCTTCTAGGAGCAGGGCCTGGCTTCTGAGGTCAGAACCCTTCTGAAGTTGGAGCATGTTAGTATCAGGCAAATTACTAGCACCCTATGTAAAGCATTCGTGTAATCAAATGAAAAAGAAATAAAGCATTTTCCTTGTCACACACGTGCACCAGTGTCTAAGAGCGTATTCCTGCCCTGCCCCAGTCCCTCATTTTGGCCATTTGGGAAGGGAGAAGCAGCTTTTGAAGGAACCTACAATAGGTTGGCTTCTGCTTTTGCCTCCAGGAAAAATCAGCTCTTTATTCTTAAAGCAATATCGTATATTTTTATATACACTCTATACTTTCCAAGTTGTGCTTCCAGTTGCCATTTTTTCTTGTTTGCAAGAGCTCTCTAAGATAAGGTAACGAAGGAGCTGACATTGAACTGTTAAGTGGCATAATCACTTACTCTGCAAGGTAGGACTAGATTGCAGGGCTCTAGGCCCCGAAGTCAGGTTTCCAGCATGTGGCATCTTGATGTGCCTGACGAGGACCTGAGGGTTGAGCGGAGTAGGGAAGGATCATCTCCTATGTACTTGCTGTGTGTGTGTGTGTGTGTGTGTGTTGCTGTATACTCAGTAGCTTGTTTGTAGCTGAAGGACTTATGTTCCATGTCACTAGTTTCATTGCTGTTTGTTTCCAGTTTCCAATCCATTGTGCACCAGAAATGAGCGTTGATTTGCCATATGTATCGTAAGTGGCATAGAGACTGAGCATGGTGTAATGGAAAGAGCACTGAGCTCTCTGGAGATTTTTATTGTAATGTCTTTCATGATGCCAGTTTGACACTAACATGGTGAGAGTTATGTGACGCTAACTTGGGCAACTCATTGTATTTCTCTGGGCCCCAATTTCCTCATTTGCTGAGTGAAGGGAGTAGGACCAGATCTCTTGCATCCTTTCCATTACTAAGGTTCTATGAAAGTGCCCCTTAACCTGAGTCAGAATTCGTACATTTAAGCAATAACAGTGCTGCCTCTTGTGCATTTTTTCCTGACTCACTATGGAGCGTGAAATGGTTCCGTGGCAAAGTGCGTACATTTCCAAAAGTCCCCACCTTGCAATGAAGCATGCTTAAGAGCAAACTTGTTTCTTGCTAGTCCTGTTTTTCCCCAGGTCTCCCCATATCAGTGAGTGGCATAATCCAGTTAATCCTGCATGCCCCAGATCCAGGCACCTCCCCTTAATACCCAGCCTACCAGCCTGGCCTGTTGGCTTCCAGCCAGAACCCCAGTCCTCACTTTTTGCACACGCTGACCCATCCAGCTCGCCACGGTCTCTGGCCTGGATCATGGCCACGGTCTCCTCCCTGGCTTTCCTGCTTCTCCCCTTGTTCTCCACACAGTAGTCAGATCAGTCTTGTAAAATGTCAGTCAGATTCTTCCAAAGCTCCCTGTGCTAGGACCTCTCTGTGTCAAGACTATATTGGGAGTTACAGTTCCCTGAGTCTGGACATGAGTGTACTTCTGGGCCATCCTACAACAGATAAAATGACCTGGCCCATCTCTTTGCATTCATTTACTCATGCCTACATGTTTAGGAGTGTCCTAACAGTTTTGCTTTAATGAACACAGGCCACCAGTGATCATCACAATGAAGGCCTTTGTTGCTTTTACATACTGGTTAGATCCCCTTAAGAACCCATATGCTTTTTTTTTTCCCTCCAAATAGGTAGAGGGAGGAAGATCTATTGCCATATTTCCAAATCTAGTTTTGAATTTGGCTGTTAGGTAAGGAGCCTCTTCTGGCTTTCTCCCTGTAATGTTCTTTCTTGGGTTCGTTTTAAGGGTGCGTTATATGGACAGTGCTCAGCGCTCACCAAATGGAAGTCATTGGTGGTAGTTGGGTCCCCATCCAGGGTCATCCACACCCCTACTTTGACTTCATGACAGAACTTTGATCTTGAAAATATTCCTCCCCCTTGCAGCCATGTGTCTTAGGCTGAAACAGCACTAGGACTCACCAGAGCTCTGGACTTTGTGTCACGTGACAGAGAAGTGTCCTGTTTAAGCCAGTTCGAAGCCCGCCTCAGAGCCAGAACATCACGACTGATACACTGGCAGTTGATTATTGCTTTGTCTAATCATCTCTTTCCCACTGGCAGAACCAGCCTACTCATCATCTTAACGTATCTTGAGCTTTTCCATATCTATTTAGAATATCCTTTCCCTTTCTCTTTCTATGTTCATTCTGTCTCAAGACCAAGGTCAAACTTGGCTTTTTCCATAAACTCTTCCTGACTAAGCTTAAGGGAATCTCTTCTGTGTACCATGAAGCAGTTACTGTAAATCATGTCCATCCATTACTTGGTCTTGGCATTTGCTTATATCCACCTCTTAAGCCTTTGCTCTGTCATTGGTCTGCACTGTTATTTATTTCTTTGGTGACTGCCTAACTTTTTACATATTTGCCTTATCTCCTCAACTTATTCATGAGTGCAGAGACCATGCCAAGGGCCAAGCACTGTGCCTTACATACAGGCACTTGGTACTTACTGATTTAAAGAGCAGGGCATTTGGGATTCTGTTATTTCTGAAGTTTTCAGGGGCCTGAAAAATCCTAGCCGAGGGGTCGCTAGCTGCAAAGATAGTCTCAGGGAGGCAGCTGCGGGCTCACTGGGGAATAGGGATGAGCAACTCTACAGTGATGAGCAATTCTTCACTTCTGAAACAAATGCGAACAAATAGAGATGGAGGAATGCTAAATTTCCTGTGCATTCTTCTAAGGTTAGGTAGAATGCATGCATTTCTTACTGCTTGCTATTTTCTGACCTTGTGTTCTAGCCATTTATAATATAATCTTCCAATCTTTAAGGAAGGAAATGTTATAAGCTGACAGCGTTAGTAATGGTATGCCATGTGATTTAGACATAAGGACACTGGAGTGGGAATCATGGCTCGGAATTCTTCCATTTATGTTATTTCCTTGCCGTGAGAACTTGGGCAAGCAGCTTAATCTCAGCTTTTTCTTATGTGTTAATGGAAGCAGCTGGATTTACCTTACAGTACCGTTGAGAGTGAGAAAGAAATAAAAATAATGGTATGAAGGAAACGTCAAAGGTTAAGGAAGGAATACTGGCCCAACATGAGGTATTAGAATAAAGTAAATCCTGATTAGAAAAAGGAAATGTAAATCGTTGCCTAAGAAACAAAGTTGAATTATGAATGAAATAGCTGTTTACAAAAGTCTCCAGTTTATGGACAGGTTTATTGTAAAAGTTACTTTAAGTATCTTAGTCTGTTTGAGTGACTATAACAAAGTACTGCAGACTGGGTGGCTTAACAGCAGGTTTATTTTTCACAGTTCTGGAGGCTGGAAATCTAAGATCAGGGTGCCAGCATGGTCAGGTTTCGCAAGGACCCTCTTTTCCAGATTGCAGATGGCTCTCTTCTTGTACGCTCACGTACCAAGGCAGAAAGGGGGTGCTCTGGGATTTTATAAGGCACTAATCCCATTCATGAGGGCTTCACCCTTATGACTTAATTACCTCCCAAATGCCCTTCTTCCTCACACTATCGCTTGGGCGGTTAGGATTTCAGCATACGAATTTGGAGGGGACATGAATGTTCGGCTCACATCGTCTAGCATTTAGAATTTTTCTCCTAGAGACAGTGTTCTAAGCGGTGCTCCATTTGAAAAGCAAGTATCCGAAAGCCTCGTGAACTCTGCCTTATCTGGAGCAGGTGCCGAGTGCTATACAGATGACATACAGCATTTTCTGAAATGAAGACGTCTCCTGTCCCTCCTTCATAACCTGACCACCAGAGTCCTACCTCTCACTCTGCCCTTTATCCTCCCCCTCAGCATGGCAGTTTGCTGAATTGTCTGTGGAGATGGGCCTGCTGTTGGCGTTTCTGGCCAGGCCTCTTTTGCTGCTCACAGATGCTGTAAACATACTGCTTCTCTGGCTTCTTGTCCCTGAAGCAAGCTGTAGCTTTTCTGTTACTTCTTGGTGTATTTTCCAGTTAGCAACAGTGGGGCAATAGGAGTGGATTAGTAGTCTCTTATTAAATATGTTAGTTATGGTCGCTTTGGTTGTGAGTGACAGAAACCCCGCTGCAGGGACATGAGCCATCGAGGGGTTTATTTTCCTCCACATAACAAGTAGACTGAGACGGGCAGTCCGGAGCTGATGTGGCGGTACTGCAGCCCCTGCTTTGCTGTTCTGCTCATTACTTATCTCGAGACGTCATCCTCATGCCAGCAAGCCTGTGTGTAGGCAGAAAGGAGGGAGAAGAAAGAAGAGCAAAGGCTGTCTGTTCCTCCTCAAAAAAATTTTTCATTGTGAAATCGTTTTCACACTAATAGAAAAAAGTTGCAAGAATAATTCAGGGAATTCTCCCATACTGTGAATTGGGCTTCAAGTTTGACCATTCGACCTAGCATCTCACAGTAAAGGATCTAGTCCCGGGTTACGCATTACACCTGCGTGGCCTCTCCGGTTTCCTGCAGCTGGGAACATTTCCGCAGTCTTGCCTTGCCTTGCACGACTTGGACATCTTTTAAGGTCATAGCCCAGTCACTACTAGAAAGGCTCTGCATTTGAGTTGGGTATTTTGGCCAGATGCTGTGATGATCATTGCAGCCTATTGGATGGGACATGGTATCTTATTTGTCCTGTTACAGGCGGTGGTCACTTGGGTCATTTGTTTAAGGTACGTGTCTGTCAGGTTTCTCCTTGGCGAAGTTGCTTTTCCCTCTTTGAAATAAATATTCTGTAGGGAGATACTTTGAGATAATGTAAATTTCTTTTCTCACCTGACTTTTACCTACTAATTGTAGCATCCTTGATGTTTCTTACCTGAACTCACGTTTAATACGGTGTTTGCCAAATGGTGATGTATTACCCTCATTCCTTCTCCACTTATTTTTTGGCTTCTGTTGCAAGGAGGTGCATTCTTTTTCCCACACATAGCCATTTATTCACTTAAATGTGTGGGCCCGTGAGTTTGTATTTTGTTCCGTGGGGGAGACGTGACTGTCACCTGTTTTGTTCAAATGGTCTCAGATCAGGTCAGTGGGCACCCCTTTAAACTGACTTCTGTATCCTCTGACCATGATCTCATAGTTTTTCACCATGGCACCCTGTTCCAGACTCATCCCGTTTCTCTTCCTCAGCCCAGAATCGGCCATTTCTCTGAGGACTGGTTCTTTATAGTAGAAAGCGGTGCTTGCAAACCCGTTTCTGGGTGTTAAGTTAGGAGTTGATTTTGGAGTGTTGCTGCCACCATGTCCTTTGAATGATAGAGCTAGGAAATGATTGTGTATACACATGTAACCCTATATACACTTATGCTTAGACGGTTTTTGATATAAAGAAATGTAGGTTCACACAGTACCTTCAGATTCAGGCCAGCCTGACGTTTCCACATCTGTCCTCTGCTCCTCTGAGGGCCTGGCTTCCGCAGTCAGGGGCCAGTCTCCCACCCTGGCTGGGTCAAATCCGCCTTGCTCATGTTTGGGCCCTGACTCCAGATTGTCACTTGGGCCCCACCATGCCATCTCTCAGGGCACCTACTTGTTCAGGCCTAGTGGCCAAAAAAAAAAAAAAAAAATTTTTTTTATTTTTTAACTCTTTGAGATAATTGTAGATTCACATGGAATTGTAACAAACGATAGAGAATGATCCCATGTACTATTAGTTTTTCCTAATGGCAATAATTTGTAAAACTGTATTACAGTATCACAACCAGGATATTGATGTTGGTACTGAGTTGAGGTATAGGGCCTGTTCATCACCTCAAGGATGGCCACATCTACCTCCACCTGCCCCCATAGCCTCTTTAACCTCCGACAACCACTAACCATCTATTTCTGTAATTTTGTCTGAATGTTTTATATGTATACACATATATATGGAATCATACAGTATGTAACCTTTTGGAATTGGCTTTTTTTCACTCAACATGATTCTCTGGAGATTTATTTAGGTGGCAATTGATAATTCATCCTTTTTTATTGCTGGTGGTTATTTCATGGTATAGATGTACCACAGCTTATTCACCCACTGAAGGACGTCCGGGTTGTTTCCAGTTTATGGCTGTTAGGTGTACAGGTTTTTGTGTGAATGTACATTTTCATTTCTTTGAGAAAAGTGCCCAGAAGTGCAGATGCTGAGTTTTATGGTTGTTCATGTTTAGTTTTTTTTTTAAAATAAACTGCAGAGTGTATAAGTGATCCAGTTTTTCCAAGTCCTCATCAGCATTTTCTGTTGCCATTATTTTTTAAAATAAACTTTTAATTTTAGAACGGTCTTAGATTTACAGAAAAAATAGCACACAGTTCCCATATGCCTTAGGCTCAGTTTTCTCTGTTAACATATTAGTATGTTATACTTGTTACAATTAATAACCCAACATTAATCCATTATTACTAACCGAAGGCCATACTTTATTCACATTTCCTTAGTTTTTACTTGGTGTCCCAGATGGTACCGGTGTAGCTGAGGAGCTGGGAGTTGGGGAAGCCTTGGGTTGTCTCTATAGGAGTAGAAGGGGAGGGCCCCTCATGGGGACAGCTGTTTCCTTCCTTCGGGAGGGACAGAGGGAATTCAGGCATATTCAAGGAAGAGACAGCCCCTGTTTAAAATGCCAGGTGTTAGAACTGTCTTTCCTGTCTGAGTCTGGAACTGCTGGCCTCTGAAAGGACCTCAGTAAATCACCTTGCCACCATATTTTCCACTGTACTTCCTTAGCTGTTTAAGAAGTTTGACTTGTGAGGATGAAGGCCCTTCAGTGTACTTTGGCAGTTTGAGAGGAGGCGGGCAAAGGGAGAGGTCTGCACCTGATGCTTTTGGAGTAATGAAGCCACGAGGATTGTTGTTAGTTCGGTCTGTGCCTTAGGGGTTAGCATTTTAATGAGCAGTATATCAATGTAGTGCTGAATAATTTAGAGTTAACAAAAAGCCAGTTAAGGCCCCATGTGGTACTTCATATAAGGGCAATATAAATACCATAGAACCTTGTCCTATGTGAAAATTTACAACTTTCTCTAATGGTGTATTTTATTTGAGTTGTTGGTTTAACCTAGACTGTAAGCCCCCAGGGCAGCAGTGGCCTTTATGCTGAATACGGAGGTTTCTACAAATGATAATGGATTTTTGCCTCGCACATGGGGCCAGATGGCAGGTAGGCTTGGCTTTATTCCTTTTGGAGCTTTGAACACTAAAGTCATACAGGCATACCTCGGAGATATTGCAGGTTCCATTCCAAACCACAATAAAGCAAGTCACATGAATTTTTGGTTTTATGGTGCATGTAAAAATTATGTTTACATTATCCTGTGGTCTAGTAAGTGTGCAATAGCATTATATCTGAAAAAACAATGCACATACCTTAATTTGAAAATATTGTTAAAAAATGCCAACCATCATCTGAGCCTGTTGGATAAAAGGCGCCGATAGACTTGCTCGATGCTGGGATGCCACGAACCTCCAGTTTATTTAGAAAAACCCCAGTATCTATGGCACGCAATAAAGCGAAGCACAATAAAACAAGGTGCCCCAGTATATTGCTTTAGAAAATTGATGAAAGGAGCTCTAGGCATAAGACATAATCTCTTGACTATGGGTCATTGCCTGTCTCCTCTGGGGAAGCAGGGGCTTCTAGAGAAGGCCTCATGGAGGGTGATGGGTTTTAAGCCTGATCTTAAAGAGCCAATAGGATTTGGGACAGAGGGAAAACATTTTTATGACTTCATGGGGTGACCCAATTCTGATATTTACAGCTATTCGCTATCTGTGACTTATTTCTCACCTACTGTAAATTGAGTCTCTAGAGGTTGGGATACTTGATAAATTAGCTTTAGATTGAAGGGGGAGGTGGAATAGTTTGGAGCAGAATGTGAAACTGAGGGAGGATGAATGAAACAGATGCCAGGCGTCCTTTACACCCATCACTGTGTAACTTAAGCCTTCTTATTTCAGGGTTCAGTAATAGAAAGTCTCATACCTTATACAAAAACCCATCCTCAGTACCTGGAGACATGGGATAATGCCAGTGAAAGCACTCAACACATCGCCTCATTCAAGAGGTGCTTGGTAATGGTCTTTGAACTTTCAACTTGTGAATTCACACAAGGAGGCAAAAGTAGAGGCAGACTCTGCAGTACTCAGAAAGGATTTTCCCAAAGAAATATGGGAGATTCTTTATCTTTGTTCACATAGTAGCTGGAGTCTGCTTGCCAGGGTGGCAGTCACTGAAAATATGCTTAGGGGGTTCCATTGACTTTATAGGTCTTTAATATCTTTTCTATGGAGTTCTTCCTTTAAAACTTTCTTGGCATCTTTTACATTCACTTAAAAGATTGAAATCATTGATTCACTCTATGCATTCAAGATTACTGTTTTTTCCAAATGAAATAAAAATTGATACCCAAGATTGTGACCTTCACAGAGTAAAATGTGTATTTGTACTTGGTTTCACTAAAGATGGAAATGTAGCAGGTCTAGCGGGGGGAAAAAGCCTTAATTTCTCCTTTTCTGCCCCCGAAGCCATGCACTGAGTCTCTCTCAGTGGTATTTTTATATGAGACCTTCGACTCAGCCTAATCTCCTAGTGACGATATTATGAAATCAAGACTCCAAACCAGTAAGTGGTTTCTCTTGGTAGATGAGGGTGGGAAGTGGGAGTAAAGATAAATGTGATAAAACTGTTTATTTTGTGTACAAAATTTGTTTTAATATTTTTTACAATGAGTTTGTCTTTAAAATCCTAATTAGAGAAAATGCTTTAATGACTGCTATAATAGCCTATAATCAAGATGTGTCAGGTTAGTTTGTTTATAATTGGGTCTTCTGTTCCAATATTCATGGCCTGGAATGCTTAAGGTTATAGATAGAATTTGGGGATAAGGTCAGGACAAAGCAACCTCAGGACATATGTAATGACTGCAATTATTTGTAGGTCAGGTGACCCTATCCCCAGAGATCACTCAAAATGTGTGGCCAGTATGTGTGAAGCTCAAAATGTGTGGCCAGTATGTGTGAAGCTTAGGAAGATAACATGACCTGCTATCTGATACTTGGCATAAGGTGTAATAATTCCTTTGGTAACTGAAAATAGGAGAGGACAGGCACAAGTTGTCTGAGTTTAACCATCAGTTTGAGAAAGAATGATTGTTGATTAACCATCAGATTTTGAGATATAGGAGAGTCATCCACCAGCTTTGTAACTTGAGAGAACCATGTAACGCCTTCCATCAACCTGTCCTGTCACTGTGAGTGAACAGATTCCTGGAAGGAGAATCTGGCTGGCCCTGGTTTCCTAGCCAGGTTATTATAAACACCCATCAGCAAATGCGTCTCTCTCTTGAGTTGGTCACCAGTTAGCTTTCTAGATCTGCAAGCCCACAGCCAACCCCTGGTTCTCTGATGATCGCCCTGCAAGGTGGGGGTCATGTCCAGCATGCCAGAGACGACGGAAAACCCTGTCAGATATTTGATGAGCTGCACAACATCCTGGTAGAAGCGGGTGGAGACCTCCATGAAGCATTTTACAACTCATGATGATAACATGTCAACACTGAGTTGATTCCCAGTCTTAACATTTCTTAGCTTTAGCTCCAACAAGAAGGAACATTTTCTACTTTCCTCTCTTGATAGAAACTCACATTTTAAAAAATCACCTCAATTTGAAAATCTTGTTGATTCTTATTAAACAGATCAAATTCCAAGGAGGAAGCATTGAGCCACAGATTTGGTGTATAATGTATGCGAATACCTCGTCAAGGCTATGTTTTTCTTCAGTGAAAGAACTGTTAAATGGGAAATGAGGAGAGGGCCTCACAGTTGTCATTTAAGGTGTGTGTCCTTTCTCTTCTCAGTAGACTCTCACTGATAGCAGGTGGGATGTGGTAGCAGCCACGATAGTGGTGTCATTGGCCAGGCTGGGATGCTTTATTTGAAGAGAATGCCATCCATAGTAAGGTACAGACTTTAGGAGGTGTGTTTGAGGCTGGAAATAGACGGTGAAAATGAGACCTAAGTAACTAACGTAAAGATCACTGAAGTACAAACAACAGTGCACAAGCTGCCCAGGGTTGGGAGTGGTGAGTCACCTGACAGTCTGAACTCAAAGGCTGGTGTGGCCCAGCTCCTGTGGCCAAGTCCTACATGAGGGTCTATTGACTACCTTGTCTCAAACCTAAAACCATCTTGTGGTTGCAGGCAGGAGAGTGAGACTTAATTTCCTTGAATTTTTTTCGGTCGAGAATGTTACACTCCAATAGTTTGAACTATTTTGTGATGCTATTTTTGTTAAAAATAGTAAGATTCTGTTCCTACATGGTAATGATAAGAAATTTGTAGAATTAAGACACGGAAGGGATGTTAGAGGTCATCTCAGCTATCATTTGGGATCTCAGCAAATCAGAGTTTGCATTGTGACTTGTTACTGATGCAAGCAGAGTAATCACCTAGCATTGGGGCTGGCGCGGCAGGACCGGCTCTGGGTTACTCGTCGGTCCTGCCGCAGCTCGAATGCTCTCGGTTTGTGAGAAGTGGCCGGTGTCTGCTGAATGGAGCTGTTTTTGCCCGGCTAGTTTTTAAAAAGAGATGCTGACCAGATCTGTGACTCCGTTCTTTGTTAGGAAAGGTGCTTACAGTCCTCTCAGAAATGCAGCGTAGAAAGTTTCCCACAGTATCAGGCACCTGGGCTGCTGGCGATGCCCGAAGGTAATGAAATGAGATAGGAAGAGAAACAGGAGATTATGTGCCCCAGGAGAGCCGTGCTTCGTTTCTGCCCAGAGCTGCTGCCAGGGGTTTCCCTTCTCCCTTGACATGACAGGCTGAAAAAGTAAAACGGCCTTGCACCTGAGGTTTCCAGGGCCGACGTTGCAGCGGAGGGGAAAACCAGAACATGAATGGGGCCCCTGTCTGCTAATCTCCTGGGGGACTGGAAAGCACCCAAAAGAAAGATACCACCCTGAAGTGAGTGAGGCCAGGCTCTGCCCACTCCAGGTTCTGCCTCGGGATGGGTTAGTTCCTATCCATGACTTTTCCCCTTTGGGGAGAGTAATGAGGTGGTATGGGGAGAAAAGGAATAAATATAAGTGGGCCGGGCTGGACTTCTGATTCCCTGGAAGTCTGTATACACGAGGTCTTTAATCACTTTGTGTCTTGGAAAGCGGACAACTTTGGTACAATTCATTTCAGAAGATCTGATTATACCGCGTTCCATGAAGTCACTTTTATTAGCTACAGGTGCATGAACACCAAACAAAAATCATGGAAATCATAAAAGTGTAGTTACTACCTCAACTAGCTTGTAAGGGGAGGTCCCCACTGAGGGCACTTTGCCTCAGAGGGTGAGCGGGAGAGGCTGCCTTGACAGGGCTGGAGTGGACAGGGCAGGGTCAGCTGGGAGATGTAGCTGAAGGGTGGCTTCCAGTCACTCGGGCAGTGCTACGCTGACCCCTGGGTTGCAGGCGATGCCTCGGAAAGGTCACACAGCGCAGTTGTTTTTCCCCTAGAAACTTTCTCCCTCTGCCTTTGGTTGGCAGCAGGGAAAGGGGGGCAGCAGGGACTTAGGAGCCCGTCGTAATCAGATCTGATATCTTTCAGTGTCAGCCCACCAAGGGGATGTGCTTAAGGAGTTAATGTGATGTGGTCAAGGGCTCAGGGGTCCCAAGTTGGCTTTTGGAATATGCCATAGATTTCCTGATGACCTGACATTCTGGTGTTTGCCTTCGCTCGTCGGTTCCGTGAGGCTGTGGCTGAGCAGTGTTGGCAATTGTATGGAAACTCTGCTCTTTGAAGGCAAAGTGTCCTTCATGGAAAGAGTCACCTCACTAGCTTAGGAGATCAGCATGGTCTTTGCAGATTGTTTAACTGCATATTAGACATTCTTCTGCTGTCCTTAACTTGTGGCATCAAAAACTGGGCACAGGGATTTCTATCTTGAGTATTAATGACATTCCAACCATATGCTACCTTTTGGCAGGAACTCGTATGGGGATGGGGAGTGTTCTGAAGATTATTTTCTTCACGCTGTTACTATCGGAGAATGTTAACATGCAGAGATAAATTTTAGAACCAAATTCAAAGAAAGAATTTGAGCCAAGCAGAACAGTTTTCGAAATAGCCCTTTTCCTGTAAGATCAAAGCACAGAGGATTTTGAAAATGTACTGAAGTCCTCTTTGCAAGAGGGGAGACTTCTTTCCCTTTTACTGGGAAATACTACCACTGAAAGAATGGCCACCAGCCATCTGCACTTGCATGCAAGTACGTTGCATGCAGTCATTTCCATAAACCAAAAAAAAAAAAAAGATGCCAAACCAGTTTAGCAAAAAACTGGTGGCCCTGCCCTTGGCTGGGTTCCTCAGCCTCCCAGCTTCCTAAATTGGGGCATCTTTGAATTCTACAAACACACACACACCTCATGTTGTTTTTCCCCTAGAAACTTTCTCCCTCTGCCTTTGGTTGGCAGCAGGGAAGGGGGGCTCTTGGCCTTTGAGCTGTGTTTGACAGTGTTTAGGATCCTGGAGCGGTTGACCTTTTCTTCCTGGTTGTCTCATAATGGGGACTCTAAGGATGATTGTCTCTAAGGATGCTTTCCTAGGGGTCACCGATGTTCCTACTTCAGGAGCTGGGGGAAACCGAGGCATTGGGGTTGTAGCAGGCACGGTCAGGGCTGCATGCTTGATCTGCAAAATGCTCTTTTGAGGGAGAGGTGGAATATGGTAGCCATGACTGTTGTGCTCCTGGAAACACCAGTCCTTATGGACGTCCGCCACCTCTAAATGCCTTCAGTGTCTCTGGTCTAATCACACAGTTCTGAGTTTAGGTGTATCACTTTTTTGATGGGGGAGGAAGGGGAGAGGGTATTTCTCCTTCATTTGACGTTGGTCTTTTTCTCTCAGCCAGACCCTGAGCTCCACAAGGGGGCAACCATGACTTTTAGCTCTTTGCACCCAACTCCCCAGCAGGCCCCTTTTGACACTGAGGTCCTACGGCTGTAGCCTCTGAACAGGTAACTCTTGCTCTGTTTAGATGGTTGCTAAACATTAAAAAAAAAAATCCCCTGACATCAAGTAGAATTGTCAGGGGAGCAGTTACCCTGGCTTCATCCTAAGTTAGGGATATAGTTGTACTCCTCACATACCCCGTTGTTGCTTCTCCTTCCATGCGTACGTTGGATATTCTCACCTGACATTTCATCCTTGGTTAGGAAGTGCCGACGTTGGCATTTTGTGCTTGTCGGCATGTGGTCCCATGAACGTGAGGGGAGCCCTTCTCACTCCTGTCCACACCATCTGTGGCTGAATAAATCCTGTTGCCTTTGTTGGCTCTCCAAGATCCAGCTTTGTCACGTTCGTTCATTCATGTCTGTGTGCTTGTCCTAGTTGTGCAAAGGTGGATGAGGATTGAGAAGAATTCCTGCCTTCTGAAGCTCGGTCTTGAATAGGGCAGCAGCAGGACAGACAACGCCAGAGAATGAGTGATACAGGAGGCCGTAGCCACTATGACCTTGTGCAGTCTAAGCAGAGGGACTCGGAAGACTTTGAAAAATGGGTATTGGGGCATGGAAGGTCATTTTGTGAGGTGCGGAGGCGATATCAAGATCTGGAGATAGAGGACTTTCTTGCTGTCGAAGATTATGGTTGGAACTTTTGGGAGACGAATCTGTATAGGGGAGGTGGAGGAAGCCCCTATGGGTGAGAGAAGCCAGGTGATGAAATGGTGCATTGGGCTGAGAGCATCAGGGCCTGGGAAGCCTGGCCTTGCTTCTGTCCCACTGGGTGGCTTGGATGTGACTTGACCTCCCTGAGATTGAGTTTCCTGGGTTGTAAATTTGGGCCCTGCCCTGGAAGATGGTCGTGAGGGTCACAGGAGATGAAAAACATGTGAAAACACCTTGAAAATGCCAGGAGGCTGGTAACTTTTAAAAAGATTTTGCAGGGACTGGAATGATTGAAAACCAGACTCAGAAAGTGGAGGAAAGCATCTTTGATAGCATGGGAAGGGGAACAGGTGTTGCACTAAAAGTTTTGCCTGATGTCTTTCCAAAGGTCCAGGGTGGGGGGGATCCCCCCCGGGGTGGGTTCTGTTAACCTGACTGTGTACCTTCTCAATCAGAGTCCATTTATTTTTGGAAGTGACTGACAGCTGTAGACAAACCTGTCTGACTTCTTTGGGGGAGGCTAACGAGTTTATTTATTTATTTAATTTTAATTTTTAATTTTTTTTTTTGCTATCGAGTTTAAATCTTTGTTTCCCACGGTTGTTAGTCTTCATGCATGAGAGGAGCTATAGAATTTACAGTGCTCTGTGAAGCCAGCTCTCCTTTGGACATATCCATTAATAGTAACAGCAAACATCATGGTACAGGGCTAGTCCAGGTGCAGGTTCACGTTTAGTCTGGAGACCTCATGGCAGTTCATACCCGCTTTCATTCTTACCTGGCTGTCACATATTCAGCAAGCTTCCACATGTGCCGAGAGGTTGATGACCAGTACTCCTGCCTCAGAACTCCCACTCCTTGTGGAGGCAGCGACCAGGCCGGCGTTAGAGTAGGAGCCGGGCAGCTGGCATTCCTATTTTCGTGCTCTCAGCGATGGACTGTGACCTTGGAGAAATCATGTCCCCTTCCTGAGCCTTGGTATTTTCCCTTGAAAATTAGAATTTTGGACCAGATGATCATGAAGGGTCTTCCCAGGTACTGCCCTTATCACAGGATTCCGTGATTGTCCGTGTACAGAGGCATTACATGGTTAAATTGTGAATACATGAACAGTACAGATAGTAAGAGTTAGGAGTTCACACAAGGAGAGATGTAATTGTCAGTTCTGATCATCAGAAAGGACTTTGACAAGAAGGGAGAAAGGGAGGTGAAAAATCTAAATAAATGTATAAAAGTAGGGAACGGGAGTTCACCTGCCCACCTGAAGTGTTGGGTGTAGGAAAGGACAGGTGTGGTTCAGGGTCTGAGGTACTTGGCATTGTCCATTTTGAGAGACACAGGGGTTTTTTCTCCCTGTCCCTTTTTTGTGCCCTAAATATTTGATTACCTCTGATACGCCAGACACTTCTTGCTTTAGATACGTGGCGTCAAGAAGACCGTATTGTATCAAACCAATACAACTGCTTACTGATGACTTTGACCTTGTCTCTCGCTGGTCCCTTTTATGAGCGCATATTCTCAGTGCAATGGCTTTGTGTGCTCCTTTCCACATGAGACACGTTCCTGTCATCCTCTGTTTCCACCTTGACATTACCAGCATTTAGTCGTGGGAACCTCTTTTGTTATCTACAGTAAAACCTCCAAAGTTTTAGAGTTTTAGTGAATTCTGACTGAGAGTTGAAAAAAACCTAAGTTCCATATTTGTTCAATCAGTTCTTTAATTCCACCCTTATTTAAATGTTTCGACCAGGTACGGGGTAAGCATTTGTAAACAAAACATAGTTTTTGCCCTCAAATAGCTTCTGGTCTAGCGGGAGAGATAAACACTAAATTACTACCCAGGTAAATGGAGCACCGATTAGGTGTGTGCTTCAGTGAAATAGAACAGGATGACACAAGAGTAACAGGGCATCTATTTAGATTTGAGGTCAGGGATGACCGCTTTGAGAAAGTAGAAGTCGAGAAGAATCTAGTTGAGGGGAGAGGGTTTAGTTGGAGTTGGGGGAAAAGGTATTTCATGCAGAGGGGAAAGCCGGGGCAAAGGCCCAGAGACAGGAAAGAGCTTGTCATGTTGGAGGACTGTAAGAGAGGTTAGAGGGGCAGCAGTGTCATAAATAATAAGGGAGGAGACTTGAGATGAGGATAGGGCGATAGACCAGGGTCACATAAGGACTTTTGGTGAGATAAGATTTTTAATTTTATCCTGTATTAGAAGGAAATCAATTGTTGGATTTTATAGAGGGAAGTGACACAGCTTTGAATAGACTTAATTGTTCTAGTTACATTGTGGAGAATTGTTTGGAGGGCAGGAATTGAGGAAGAGAGATCAGTTATAGGGGATCATTGTGGCTTAGGTGAAAGATGACACTGGCTTGGACTTGAGTAGAAGTGGCAGAACTTGGTGATGACTGAGGTGCGAGAGGAGATGGGGAGAGGTGTCAAGGTTGAGTCATAGTGTTTGGCTCTCATCAAAATGGCAATGCTACATGCTGAGATGTATGACATTCTGCAATAGGCAAAACAATGGAGACAAGATCAGTGGTTGTAAGAGGTTACTGGGGTTGTAAGAGGTTACTGGAGAGAGGCAGAACGTAAGAGGATTTTTTAGGGCAGCAAACTATTCTGTATGGTACTGTCTTGGATACATGTCAGTATACATTTGTCAAAACCCATGAATTGCAAAACGGTGGACTTTGATGCTACAGTTGATGAACCTAATATAAACTGTGGACTTTGATGCTACAGTTGATGAGCCTACATTTGACACATTATCAAATGTCCCACTTTTGAGCGGGATGTCATTAGTGGGGGAGGCTGTGCTTATGTGAAGGCAGGGGTCACATGGGAACTCTGCATTTTCTGCTAAATTTTACTCTCTGAACCTGAAGCTACTCTAAAAATAGATTATTTAATAGCGGGGGTGGGACAAGGCATGGGAGATGGAGTTGAGCGCATGCCGGTAATAGACGCTCCCAAAGTTGATTTTGAATATGAATGTATTTTCTTTTTAATCCATATTTCTCTGGAAGTCAAGTGGACTTGTTCGGGTAGTTAAGTCTTGGTTAGTTGAGATTTTACTTTAAACTGGAAAGTTCTGAAGCCTCTTTTATAGGCTGTGGGTCCAGAAAAGGCATAGGACCTGACGGGAACCTCATGGTGCATATACGCAGTGGTGCCATTTTTCTCATAATCCTAAAACAGGAAGAAGATGAGAACTCTTCTGGTTCATCTTTTTGACAATTTAAAGGACTTGAAGTTACTTTTAAAAACACACTAAACTTATGTTGAAGTCATCTTTGATGACACCACGATCTTTCATATTTCATAAAGTGTTTTTGGGTCTTAGTTTGTAGTGGTTTCTGAGATTCTCTTTAGTGCTCAGAAATCCCGAGTTCTCATAAACTGGTCAGAGATTACTTTTCTGATTGGTAAAAAAATATGCTGAGTCTTAGGAAAACACACTTAACTTTTTCCTTTTCCTTTTCGTGTCCTCGCTGATACAGGAAATAGAATGAAGCAACTCATTGTATTTATTAGGAAAACTGGGCAGAGCAACTTGATGACACAGCTGTGATTAATTTGGGAGCAGTCAGGCCTCTCATTAGCATGTAAATAAACTGCTGGAAGGTGGTTAGAAGCAGTGATGGGTGTACAACAGACATTAGGAGCTCTTAAAACATTGAGGGCGAGATGAAAGAAATATTTTACTCAAGCATTATTACCAAGGTATGTAGTTGTTTTAATATAAGTACTTGTTCTTTTAAATCTTGCCCTAATATGGGTCATATTTTAAAAGATAATGGTGAGAATACTGGTTAAAATTATATTAAGCTCTATTTAATGAGGAGCTATATTTTAGTTAAAGGCATAATGGGAAAGATAACTCTTGGTTCACCTGCTTACATGAAATGAGGGCTAATTGTTTGTGCCACATTATTATCTTCTACCTGGAGGGATTGCAGCTGCTATTTATGGAGTATCTCCCAAAAACTTCATATACATTAATTAATTCATGTGAATTGGGGAAACGAGGTTTTTTTTTTTAAACTTTTATTTTTCAGGTTAGTCTGAGTTAAAACCACTAGAAGAGTTTCAGTTGGATTAAGGTTTGTCTACTCCATACCTTTTCAATCTGTTGTGTTACCTCTTCATTGTGTTATAGGCAGAGTACCTAGAAGGCATATAGACTTTCGAAAGCTGGCCTTGTAAACCCGAGTCTACAACATATCAGTCATGTCAGGCAGGACTCTAGTAGCATTGCCTTGGACAGATGAGAATCTACCAGATTTTAAAGGGTTTTCAAAGAAGGGCGCTTCAGCACCCTCCCCTGACCATTCTTCCCAGTGCCTTAAACAACCCTTGGTGTTGGGAAAGCCTCATGACTAATTCTAGTCACTCCACCTCAGGGTGGCCTGTTGCAATTAGAAGTGTTTGTTGAACAAGCTAATGGACTATTAATCTGCATTTTTACTTGTTAAGCATATTGTCTTAAATACCCTCATGGTGCTTCCAGATAATAGATAACAAATGTGAACTCAGACTGTTTCTGTAGACAAGAAACTAGGTACTGAGATGGCTGAGGACTCTGCTCAAGCTCTTTGGGTTCCAAGGCGACGTTACCCCTTGCATGCTACCCGCCCCTCCCCAGTATGCTAGTGGGCTTAGAATTACCTTTGCCAATCAAAGAGAACATGGTGGATTGTTAACTGTTTTAATTTTTAAAAATAAGGGAGCCAAATTTGGTGTACAAAGAGGAGACTCTTGACCTCACTGTTATGCTGTCATGTATTGTCAGATGATTCTGGTTGACTTTTTTGCTAAGCTTTAAAAAATTTCACAGAATTGATATGATCTTGTAAAAATTTAAACAATATAGAGATCTCTAGAATAATATGTGAAAGTCCCATCTCCTTATCCCTCTTTTTTTTCCTTTTTTTCCATTTAAGTATAGTTGGCATACAATATTATATTAGTTTCAGGTATACAATATAGTGATTTGACATTTATATTCCTTGTGATGTGATCACCAGACTAAGTCCCTGTGCAAAGTTACCCTTCCTTCCTTAATCCTTCTTTTCTCAGAGGTAGCAACTGTTGTTCTCTAGGTATATACCATCTCCATACATACAAGTGTGGAGTTTGTATTTTTACATAAAAGGAGAGGCTTTGTGAGGTGACTACGTACCTGTGGAGCCCTGGCCATGACTCAGAAAGGTCCTGCATATTCGCAGAGCCCAAGAGGGCTGACTGCCCATGTGAGGTTTCAGATGAGGTCCTGGGCCTCATTGACAGCTTGCTATACCAGCTGATCATGAGCATCCTGATGACAGGAAGTTACAGATGGTGGTGGATATGGGGTCTTGGAGCACGGGGTTGGTGGGCAAGGACACTGTAGTCTTGAACATAGGTTTTACTCAAGTCCCCACTCACAAGCTGTCCTGGCATTATTTTTATAAGGAAAATGAAATATTTCTCCCAGGTCTCATGCTGCTGTGCTCATAAGCTGCCAGTTATTCCATCTACTAGGTGTGTCTTATAGTCTAAGTCCCGTGTTACTGTTATGATGATACCTGTCATTGTACACAGGATCCCTCTTAGCTTGAGAGTCATGATTTTGAAGTGAGCACTTGGAACGCTATATCTTTGTGCCTTACACGAGGCATCCTTATTTTAAATCTTCTGAACATTGAACATGGCCATAACTCTTACCAAAATGAGAGTGTATAAAATACCAATGCATCATGTTATCCTTTTGGGTAAGCTGGAATTTAACTCTTGATTAATTTGTGCCACAGGAAATTGATATTCTTGTGAAATACCTAATCAGGAGCTCCAATGACTTACTGTACAGCCATGACAATGGAACAGCCACTTCAGATGTGCATTAACATGCCACTAGTAGTAACTAGTTTTGTTTCCTACCTTTTTCCTAAGGAAAATAAACTCTAGTTGCTTCTTGTCCAAGGATGGAATCCAGAATTCACCAATGCATGAACAGGGGCATGAATTACTTTCCAGTGTGATGTTATTTGATTCTGTTTTTTTAGTTTTGCCAGATACATACATCTTTTGATGAACACCAGCTGGTGTACCGTAGTTTTATCTCTCACTCTAGGTAGAGTATACTTTTTTAAGTTCTCTTATGGTCTCGGCGCTCAGAGGTTTTATCAAATTCTGAAATAAAAATCACCTAAAAGTTTTTAGAATCAGGGCAAAAGCAGCCGCATGTCACTTACTAAAAATATCTGTCAGCTTTCATCTGTCTTAACGTAGGAGGGATGCCTTTAGTTTCTTAACCCAGACTCACCCCATAATGTCCTGCTCAGGTCCCACCAGGGAGTGCCCTCTCTTGGGCCAAGTCCTGAAACATCCAGCGAAGCCTCTGAAATTCTGTGAAGTAGTTTACGCCGTATGACTAGGCAGGTGGCTTTAATTAACTGCCTGCCCCCTCAGCAGGCAATATGGAGACCTCAGCCAATAGAGGATTGGCAGGCTGTTTTCCTTGAAGGCCTAAAAATCGAACCGCTGCATAAGGTATTGGTTTTCAGCTGAGGAATTGTCTGGGGAGGATGTCCTCCTCATGATGACTCAGCACTCTTGTTTACATAGTTCATTACACTTACTGCTCTCACATGCCCCTGGCTGTCCTAGAGGAAAGGCGGGGGGCTCTGAACTGGGCGAGTGTTTCCCAGGGTGCTAGTTTTGTGCATCTCTGAAGCTGGAAGGTAGGCTGAGAAAGCTGGAACCCACGAGCTGGTTCGGGGTGGACCTTTCCAAAAAACTGGGCAGGTGACCATGATGCCAAGTGACCAGGTCAGAGAGCTGATCTTCCTATGATCCCTTGAAAATTACATACTTTAGATGCTCAAAACAGAGTTCTCTGATACAGTGCAGTGCCAGCTCTGTTCAGGCTTTTAACAAATCGGAGTTTTAGAAGAAAGGAAACTAACATGTATGGAACTTTTACTAGAACCAACCATTTTTTCTGCATAGTCTTATTTTATTGGCCTGATAGTGTGTTGGAGGTTCAGAGTGTGATTTGCACATGTAATGACAGCATTGAGGTCACTCAAGCATGGAGCCTACATTTAAAACCAGATACGCCCAATATCAAAAACCCAGGAAAGCTTGATAATAGAATTTTAGAATCATATCCTTTGAATCATGATCCTTGGGATTTAGACCCTCGTAGAGGGGCCTGAGACCCAGAACAACTCAGTGGCGGCTTCCCGGTGATATCTTCTCCTAGGTGGTCAGAGTTGGGAAAGAACCCAGTGTTCCTAGGAAGAATTCATACTGGGTCGTAGTGCGATTAAAATTCTTTATCCTTGGAATATCAGACTCATGTGCTTTGGCACATTTATTTTTTGGAGCTGACTGCACTACGTATGGATGTATGATGGGTGGGAGATGAGTGTATTAGAACAGTAAGACAAAACTAAAACTGAACCCAGGAGTGAAAAGGAAGCCAGGTCTCTCTGAACTACATCCAGGGGAAGACCAGAGCTTGCTTCTAAAGGACGGCATCTAAGGCAGGTGCCTAGGGAGACAGAGGCAGGAGTCAGGAAAGCTGGGCTTGAAAAATTAACCCTAAAAATGTGTTGCATGTACTTGCTAATGACTGTGAGCTTTTTAGGGGCAGAGGCTAGGCCTTGTGTATTCAGTACTCTGGAAAGAGCCTGCAGGAGAGGCGTCGGGGGGACCGTCAGGTACAGAGCTGTCAGTATAGCTTGATCTTTGGTTATGTGCTGTGGCTCCCACTGCCCCATTTTCCACATCTCTCAGAGCCGGTAACCATTTCTAGTCTACTTCACAAGATCCTAGGGTTTAGCAACATAGTTATTGAACTTCTTAGGAGGCAGAGCCCTTGATATTTCATGTTTATGGATCAGTGACTATGCCAGGCATAGGTAAGAGATGATGGGTAGAATAGAGCCTTTTTACAAAGAAGCTTCTGATCCTGTGGGGGAAATGGAATCCATAAATACAGGATGTGTGCAGAGTGCTGTGACAGGAGGCCTACATGGGGACGCCGATGAAAGGTATCTTGATGAATCATGTCAGCGGGGCTTCTTAGAGGAAGTGACACATAAACAGACTCAGGACAAGGTAACTAGGCAGAACAGCGAAGGGTGTTCTGGGCAGTGAAAACTGTACAGAAGCATGAGAAAGGAGTGTGCATTCAGGGAATTGGCAATGGTCCAGAATGTCTGGAGGTATTGGGGGGTGGGGAGGGACAGATGGTAACCAGTGAGGTGGGTGAGGCTGGGGCTAGGATCAGGAAAGGCCTTGTACGCTACCCAAGATGTCTGGATTTTACCTGCACCAGTGAGGAGCCATAAATGGATCTTAAATTGGATTTCATCACTAAAATGTAAGGTCCATGAGCATGGGGACGGTGTCTGTTTGGTTGACAGCTGATCAGCTCTTGGCACATACTAGTTGCTCTGAAGACTGAACAAATGGATGGATATCTGCTTTGTGTATTAAATGGGTCCATGGTGCTTGGGTTGGAGGTAGTGGTACTAGAAGCAGAACCGCTGTTCTGGAAGTTGCCATGGCAATTCAAGTGACTCGGGAGAGGGCAGTGGTGATGATGAGAGGAGAAACCTGCTTTGAAGGTTCCTAGGAGACGTACAGATGCACTGGGTGTGGTAGGTGTAGGGAAAGGACTGAGAGGATGACTCCTAGATTCTGACTTGGACACTTTGAAGGAGGAATGCAGTGTGGGGACGAAGGGGAGTGGATGGTGAGTGATGTCAGGGGCATGTTGGGTTGAGAAGGCTGGAACAGCTAGTGCTTCCAACCTGTAAACCTTCCGACATAGAGCTTTAGAGCATAAGAAGGCAGTCCTGGCTGGAAATAGGGATTCATTAGGGATCGAGTAGAAATGGAAACTAAGCTGTCACTCTCCCTCCAGTATGTAGGAGATAAGATTGTGGCCCCCAGTGGAACCCTGTGAAATGATGGTGCTCAAGGGACAGGGAGAAGGGGAGAGAGGGGTGCAGAGGATTGATGGAGGGTGGAAAACATGCTCCGGTTTAAAACAAAAGTACAGAATTGAATGAAATTAATTGTCTGCCCCTTTCCTTTCCCTCCTCAAACCCTCCCCCAGAAAGAGCTGCAGAAAACATTTCATCCTATATCCATCCTTACAGCTATTTTCTGTGCCTAAACAAGTCTAAATATGTATGTTCTTTATTTTTACCCAGATGGATTTGACTTTTATAACATTCCCTTCAATTCTAAGAGTCTGTGATTCGAATATGAAAACATTTAAAGAGATCCCATGAAAATACAGGTTGAGTCTTATGGCTGAGTTAATTCAGAGTTAATAGCCTTCGATCAAAGCACAGACTTTAAAAATGTTTATGCAAAACAGCAAGGGCTAAGCGATTTACTGGCGTTTGTGCTTCTTCTCCGAACACATGTGGATGCAGTACGGAGAGCACAGCTCTGTGCTGTGCTCCCTGGTTCCTTCCTACCTGCCGTTTGCGTTGTGTTGCACGTTTCTTCACTGACTGGATAAGACTCTGCAATTCATTGGCTGTGTGACCTTGCACAGGTGACTTCACCTTTCTAGGATTCAGTTTTCCCATCTCTAAAGTGGGGGTGGGGGGCGTGGGGAGTTTGGACTAAGATCTCTAGAACTGTGTATAGCACAAATATTTAGCGATATTCTACCTGCTCATCTACCTGCTAGGAGTTAGACTGAGTGAAGGTAGAACATGAGAATATATTGAAAAAAGACTACATACTATATAATTTGCCCTCAATAAATCATAATTAACTGAGCTGCTGTCTTATGTCACCTTTTCTACCTTCTAGGGAAGTGGTATGTTAATTTGTGTGTTGGGAAAGGCTAGTCTTCAAATTTACAAAATGAAAAGGTGTTTTTTTTTTTTTTAAAATGGAACCACACAGAAATGTTTTGAAGTGTATTGGTTTTTGGTAAATGGTTTCTTCCATCAATGTCACAGGCATCAGTGGAGGCCAATTTTGTAACAGGTTTGCAGATTTAATTAGAATGGCTTTTCAGTTTCTGAAACACCACCCTAGTGTAAAACCATCCATTTTTCCCTCTGAGATGCCTCGGTATCCTTCAAATGACTTTTTTCCCCGCCTTGTTTGCAGAGATCTTTTCTGGGACTGCTAGAGGTAAGTTGGATTCCAACCTCTTATGACTTTGGATAATCATTTTAGAGATTATGTTGTTGTTAGAATAGATTTTTAAAATAACTAATGGAAAAATGCACTTTTTATGATGAACGAAATACATTTTAAAAGATCTTCCTGTCAGCATTTTTTATTTAAATATCTCACTTTGGAGGATGATTGTAAGGGGACTGCCGCTCTTAAAACTTTTAAAGACACCTGTAAGTAACTTTGTCATCACTCAAATTTTTACAACCTGGTGGGAGCTTCAACTTCCCTCTGCTGAGAAAGACATGAAAATTCCAGGCAGAAACTTTTCTCCTGAAGGGTGGTATTAATTGCTGCCTCTCTTGGAATTCCCTGTTTTTATTAACTAGAGGATCAATTGAAAGTATATATTGAGCCCTGATGTGTCCCCACCACTCAGAGGGATTTGAAGAAGTGTGGGAATGTGCCCCGCCAGAAACTTTACCTGGAACTTAGACTCACTCGGCCTGTGTATGTGAAGGACAGAGGAGGTGGTCTTTATCCTCTGAAGGCCTGGTGGATGTGTGTGCGGTTTGGTTAGATGAGTTATGTGCATCCATTAGATGCTATCCTGGGTGTTGCATAGGGCGTTAGGAATTTATAATCCCCGTACTTCTTCCATTAGACTCTTGTTGGTATTTTACTTAATGTTTACGTCGATTAGAATACCAGCATCTCCCTTCATCCTGAGCAGGGCTTTATATCGCTGGATAAATTTCTAAGGTCTCTTAAGGGTTGTTGCCGGGGTTGTTTGCTACTCTTCTGCATGTATATAGCTCAAGGAGAGCATCTTCCAGAAACGTCTCTTCTGTTTTCCGCTTAAGTGCTATTTCTGGGTAGGAGAGTGAAAGCAAATGTCACAAGGCCTGCGTTCTCATTAAAGCTGTGCCCCTCCCAAGCTTCCTCTTGGTGAACTGAAGCCCTTAGATGAGAAGGTGATAATGTTGTCTGGCTGGAAGATTGTTGGAACTCCTGCTGTGTGCTCAGCCCTACGGAGGACCCCGTGGGAGCAGTGAAAGGGCAGGGTACTGCGTCGATCAGCAGAGGGATGAAGGGGGGCCATAGGAAACCGTAGGGCAGGACAGCCCTCAGATTCTGCGTTGCACGCTGAAGTCTGACTTTCTCTTGCGTCCTTTCCACGGTGCTGACCAGAAAAGGATCTTCCTGTCTCTGCTTATAGTTACTCCTAAGAACGGGAGTCCCCAAACCCCGGGCCGTGGACAGGTACTGGCCTGTTAGGAGCCCGGCCGCACAGCAGGAGGTGAGTGGAGGTCTAGAGAGCGAAGTTTCATCTGTATTTGCAGCCGCTCCCCAGCGCTAGCATCACCGCCTCAGCTCCACCTCAGATCATCAGGCCTTAGATTCGCATAGGAGCACCGGTCCCTGGTGCCAGAAAGGTTGGGGACCACTGCCTGGGAAGACCTTCAAGGGTTTTCTGGGTCTGGGGCTAATATTATAGAACTTTTTTATTCTTATTTCCAAACTTCATGTATCCAGGTAAATAATTGATGTGATTAGAGTCACTGGAATCCTTAGCCACCTACTGGTCAACAGCTCCAACACCGTTCCAGTGCTGGGTGCTCTTGACACCTCCCGATGGCAGAAGGCTGTGCTGCTGAGCCATAGAACTCTTAATCGTTAGAAGATTTTCTCTCAACTGAGGGCTTTCTCTGGAACCCCACTCACGACTCTGCTTCTGCCCTCCAGAGCCGGGGAGGGTGCCTCTTGTATTCTAGGGAAGAGCGCGTTAGATGTTTTTAGACAGATGACACAGCCTTCTCAAGGCTCCTTCAAGCTAAGCAAACATGTCCATCCCCTCCACCATTACTCATTTAACAGATCCTTTATTACCCTCTCCCTCCTATGAGTTTGCCAGTGACCTTCGTAATGTGTAGTGCCCAAGGCTGGGTACTGTTATCTTGATGGATTGGAACTAGCAAGATGAAACTTAATAGAAATGTTAAATGCTTCATTTAGGTTAAAACAATTCAATAATGTAAGTACCAGATTCCCCTCGGCTGGACAGAAGTGCTGGGGTTTTAGTTTACCTCATACTGAACTGAGTCAGTAATTAATCAAGTTTCCATAATTCATCTTTTTTCCGTTCCAGAAAAGAGTCATTTCCTATCATATGCCTCCTGGCACTTGTCTTCACTGTGATTTCTTACAACTGGAATGATGTGTTGTGATTTCACCTGTTAAATGTGTACACTTGGATTTGCAGATTAAGGTGAAGCTAAGGGTATACTGCCGCTGATTATTAGACTCAGGTTACACTTGAAGCTCTTGGTACAGCTCTAGCCATTGTGTTGTCTCATGTTGGAATGGTCTTTTGGGGGTGAGGGGCTACGAACCTCCGGTGATGGGGACTTTGGACCTCTGGCATTGACACTGTGCAAAGCAAGGCGGACAGTGGAACTGAAACATTTAGTTCTGCAACTATCTCTTACTCTTGGAACTCAGGGACCAAGCACAAACCCCAGAATTCTCAATCAGAACCTCCTCATCCCCCATCAGGAACGTGGGTGAGGAGTTTGCTACTTTGCTTGTGGATGTGGGAAATGGATGTGGCCAGGGGTTTTTGGCTGCTCACCAACATCTGGTCCTGCTCCTCTGACCACCTGGTAGAACTGTGCTTCCTCACCCAGTTAAACTTGGGCATGACCGTAGGGATTGGTTTGGCCAAGAAAGAGTGAGTGGAAGTAGCTTCTGACACTCCAGAAGGTACACTTTGCCAGACTCTTTTTTCCCCCAGCTGTGGTAACCAGCACTGGTCCAGACAGGTGCTGCTCCATCATCCTGAATTCCAGAATGAGGCTAATGCAGAGCAGAATCCTCAGCCAACCCACAAGGAGCACAGCAGAAGCAAGAAGAAGTTTGTTTATTGCTAGTGAGATTTTGGGTGGTTTGTGACCACAGCAGAACCTAGTTTATCATAATGAATGTGTTAGATGAGCAGACTTCTAGATTAGCTTCCAGAAAGGCAGCTGGAGAATTAATTGGTGGGATCAGAGCAAACTAAGTCTTATTGGTCCTGGAAGCAATACATGGGGGAAACTATATCCTTTTAAAGAAGAAATGGTATGTGGACTTCTTTGTCTCTTTCTTAAGGTTCCAACTCATTGTTACTGCCTTGCTCTTTAACCTAGCTAACAGAGAGGTGTGGTAGGAAAGGAGTGGGTTGGCTTCAGCTCTAGGAGGCAGACTGACTTGGTTTCTTGGTTCTATGTTAATGAGTTAATACTATATCTGACTTTTTGCCTGACACAGCCATTTGCCTCATGCATATTAAAAACAAATTTAACCCTGTACACAAAGAAGTCTGGCCTTTGTCATGAGCTAACAATGAGACTTAGGGTGGGAACTGGCCATTCCAGAAAGGTTAGCGGTATGGTTTTGGTTGGGAGCAGGCCATACCTTAGGGTGGGGTGTGGCCATGCTAGATTAATCTGATTGAGATGGAGACCTTGGGCCACGCCCAGAGGGGCTAGAGACCGAGATCAGACATGGAGACTGTTCTCTGGGAAAAGACAGTCTTCCTTTACTGTCACCAGCACCACGCTCACACTTTTGACACCCAAAATGTAGGTTTATTCTCCTCACACTGACATTCTCAGACACCAGCTGGGTGTCCTACAATTAAATTCAATTCTGTTACTACCTACCTGGAGCTAGCGTCAGATCCCACAAGTTAAGGACTCAGTCTCACAAGACTGCCCCCCACTTCAGACACCAATCAGAAGCATAGGGTTGTGACCTGTACTTCTGACCAACTAGCTATAAATTGGAGTTCCCATGACCCCTCTCTTTGGGCTTGATAATTTGCTAGAAGGGCTCACAGAACTCAGGGAAAGACATTTGCTGGTTATCATAAAGGATATAATAAAAGATACCGATGAACAGCCAGATGAAGAGATATATTGAGTGAGATCCAGAAGGGTCCTGATCACAGGAGCTTCTGGCCTCATTGAGTTGGGGTTGCATCACCTTCTCAGCAAAAGGACATCTTTATCAACTAGGAAGCTCTTAGAACCCTGTTCTCTAGGGATTTTTATTGAAGCTTCATCATGTATGCAACTTCTAGCTCCTTTCCCTTCTCCAGTGAATGGGGGATGGGGCTGAAAGTTCCAAACTTTTAATTAATTATGGCTTGGTCTTTCTGTTCACCTGCCCCCATCCAGGAGCACACCCAGAGCTACCTCATTAGAACCTTGAAAGATGTTCCTGTCACCCAGGAAATTCCAAGAGACGTAGAAGCTCTGTGTTAGACACCACAATGGAAATTACAACGGTTTTAGGAGTGTTGTGTCAGGAACCAGGGTCAAAGACCAAATGATAGGATCTGGGGGCAGAAACCAATCTTTATTTCACAGTAGTCAATCATGCCTACATAATGAGCCCCATAAAAACTCTGAACATTGAGAATTGGGTGAACCTCCTGGTTGACAGTGCTGTGTGTATGTTGTTACACACTAAAGCCAGGAATGTAATGCAGTTGGTGCTTCTCTGAACCCACATGTCTCTTCCTTTGACTGAGTGCATTCTCTCCATGTAATGAACTGTAATAGCGATAACAGCTTTCAGTGAGTCCTCGTGAATTACTGAACCTGAGGACTTCTGAACTTGCAGTTGGTGTCAGAAGTGAGGGTGATTAGGTGGACCGTGTGCCTTCTAGATGGACAGTTGGCCCCAATTCTTAGCCCCACACCCTGTTTCATGACTCTTCAGGAGTTTATTAGATCCTATTTCTACTTCTCTGCTGAATGAAAATAATAGTTTTTTTTTTTTTTATTTTTTTTTATTTCTGTGGAGACTGTCTGCTGCTTTGTCAGTCACAGAAAGGAAGGACTGAGAATATTTTTCTGTGGGCCTGGAGGAATTCCGGCCTGCGGGGGATGTGAGAATAGATATGCTGCCCTCCAGTTCTCCTGACTGGAACCACCAGCCCCTATGGGAAACAGTTTATATTCCCCAACAGCTCCAGTAACCTGTGACTTTTCTCTCCTGTCAGTTATGTGCACTGGCACATGCCTTCAGTTTCCTCCTCTGTTCGCTCACTGAGCCTCTGTGTTTGGGAAGAGATGTTACTTCTTAGTTTTAAAAGAAGACAACATGTTGCTTTCCTTGGGCATTTTGCAAATACCAAGTGAACAGAGGCTCATTTTCTCAAAATGGTAACTAATAAAGATAGCCTAGAGCAAGCAGCATAAAGTTATCTTAAATATTATATATAGAACCAAACATGAAAATTTTGGGTCTCTTCCAATTATGGTGAGTTTTAAAGAGTGACCTAAAAGAAGGGTAAAATTATACATCCAATAATCTGTTGATGCTACTTTCTTAGTAGTTCAGCTGATTAGTATTTTAAAAGTTTTTCCCCCGCCGCCTGAGGGTGGTTATAAGCTTTAAAAATGTAACTTTGTCAATTATACTTTTCTGATGAGAAGCTGAAGCATTCACCCCCCACCAACTATGGTGTTTGTTTAATAATAAATTTATTGGATTGGTTCTAATTTTATATAATTAGATTTTCTAAGGTAAATAGTTTAAAGAGCTATGAAGAGAATGGGTCAGGTTGCTGGTGGAGGTGAGAAGGAGCAGTATCCATTATGCTTGAGTTACCTGCTGCTTGCTTCTCAGGCAACAGTGAAGACACATGCATGGGACTCATTTAAATCCAGAGCCCTCCTTCCTGATAGTGAAGAGGAATTTGCACTTTGTTCTGCTTCTGTAGATGTGCTTGCTGTATAGGCCGTACTCAGAAGTAACTAAAAAAAGCTCATCCTCCCTTTGGCTAGCTCTGCCTAAGCAACAAATGTAACTACCTGTGAGCATAGCAACTCCTGTCGCTTTGTAACGGTCTGAGGACAAATTAACCAATCAACCCATGTCAAAAAAGTTCTATATAAGAAATGTTGTGACTGAGCTTGGGTCCCAGATCTTCAGAGCGCTTGTTCTTCTGAGACTGCTGGCGTAATAAACCTGAGTTCTCCAACTCTCCAGAGTGCTGCTTGGTTTCTTGCCTGTCTGATCTTTGCATCTTTTCTGCAACAATAGTACTTGTAGGGCGACTTGCCAGTAGTGTGGTTTCTGGAAATGCTGCCACTACTGTTGTTAGATTTCTTCACTCACCTTCATCTTTCCTGCTGACGGCCTGTGACGCGAGTGCACCTAGATTATGACCATGAAGAAAGCCAATTCTAAGAATGCCAGTAACTGAAAAGCCAAGATTTTTGCTTAAGGATTCATTTAGAGTTTTTTAGTTGTTGGAACAAAACTAAAGTTGGAAATCATATAGTTTGATGTTCACTGGTCACTTTTGGGGAACCTAGGGGAAAAGCCCGTGATCTGCTAGGGCTCAGGCCAAGGGAATTTTTTCCAACCCAAATGTCATCCCTTTCTAGTGTGACTGGATCACCTTAATGCACTGTGCAGAGTTGAGAGAGGATCCTGGTTACAGCTCTGTGGGTTCCTCTACACACCTGTGTAGCTTTACAACTAGTACTGTCTCCAAAAAGAATTGGAAGACAGAAACAGATTTTGAGAATGGACTTTCCAAAAGCCCAAGAACCTAAACATTTCCCATACTCTGGCCTGCCCAAAGTGCTGCTGAGAAGTCCTCAAATTATGTACACATTCTTATAGGTAAATTATTTGGGTAAGGCAACCCAGGCATTTATTGGCCCGTGTTAACTTGGCTTATTTATTGGGCGAGAACGAGGTCCTGGGAAAATGGAAGTAAGAGGAACTTGTCGAGGGTGAGAGGGCTGTGGGTCTGTCTGGGGCTGGCCCACTGATGTGTGGATGGCGGCACCGGGGCCCTGCCCCTGAGGCCTTGGACTTCACTCCTCAGAATTGATATCAGGGCCTTTGCATGTTCTTCTTGAAGAAGAATGGCTGGGCTTGGTACTCAATAAGTTAAACAAGTTAAATACAAGAGAACTTTTCCTCTGAGGTATTAGGAAATGAGGTAATAGGTTCTTCACTGTGTGGATAGCTAAAGGTTTAACTACTTAGGCACCAAAGTGCTCCATAAACTTTTTGGAAGGATATATCAAATAGAGGCTACTGAGGATAATTTCACTTTATTTTCTCGATGACTCAGGAGTCGTCAAAAAAACAATATTTTAGTGTGGTTAGCTATGCGATTCCTTCAGGGTCTAATGAGGTGGATTGAACCTCTTCTAAATGGAACCATATTGATTTAACCCTCTATTCTTGTCCCCTACTTTGAGCTTCGTCTTCTCAGCTGTCCACTCCTTACTGCAGTCTCTGTTACTGTCCCATTTGCTCCCCACTCCCCGGGCGTACGTCACATGTTCCCTTTCTTTCACAACTCCCCGCCATAAATAATTTGTTTCCTGGCTGGGAAAGGTGGCAGAAAGGAATGCTGAATACTGACATTTCTTTGTTCTGGGGGTTGAAGTGACAGTCATTCAGCTTCATTATGGAAAACATTCCTTTTAACACTTATGTACTACTAAGTTGCATTTAGAAATACGCATTTATATTTTTAACATGTCTTCAGAGGCAGTTTATTAATAGACTAATCGACAGCTGCAATAGACCTTGGTAGGTAATCTCTCATTTCCCCGTTTCCAGCTGAGGAAGCTGAGATTCTGAGGGAGCTGGGCAGAGCAGGACCCTGTCTGAGCTCCCTTACTGTTTGTGTGATTTTTTTTATTTTTATTTTTTATTTTTAGCTGATGAGTCTCCTGGGATCTTGCACAGTGCAGGCATACAGCAGGCTGCGAAATAATGTTTATTGAAAATGTAGGTGGAGTGTGGATTTCCCCTTTTGGTAGATAGGATTAAAATGCTACAGGAGAATTAGGAGTGCATCAATGGTATGTTTACCTGCAAAATCTTTTCATTGTTAAATAAACTGCCCTTGTGGCCATTCGCAATTGCTTGAAACTTGTTTTTCCTTGAATTAGCTCATTCAAACGAGAGGCTGTGAGGGATATAAAAGTAAGAATTACCCTTTCTTCCAGCTCCCCACCTACCAAAGTGTTTTTATCTGGATAAACTGTTGACACCAGTTACGTTAATATACAAGTGCCTACAACAAAGCCTATAATGCTTGGCAATTGAAGATAGATCATAGAGGAGTTAGGTAGTTAGCGGGTGCGTCATGGGGCTAATAGTAATTTACTGAACACTTATGTGCTCTGTGCTGGGAGCCCTAAACCGTTATCGCCTTTGATCTTTGCTATAATCTTCCAAGGTAGGTGGTGGTCTCCTTGTTTATATTTGAGAGAACTAAAACCAGAGGATATTACTTTCTCAAAGAGCAACTGAGTGGCAGGGTTGGGATTTGAAACCAGTTGTCTGAGACTCTAAGACCTGTGTTCCTTCCATCCTGTGCCCTACCTACTCTGGTTACACTCAGAACTGCACTGCACACACACATGTGCATGCACACAGGGAGCTTCTGGAAGTCAGTTTTGAGTTCAGCCTTGAAGAACGATTTAGATTTGAGTAGATCATGAAGAATGGGGAAGAGGCTTCCCCATAAGGGGAATGTCAGCACCAAGCCTTTCTGTTTGTCAGCTAATGTTTATGTCTCACTTGGTAATATTACAATCATAGCCTTGTTTGAGTCTTTCTTGCTAATTTGCAAAGATACAACCCTCCACCACCCTGTCTAAACCAGTTGATGTCCTTTCAGAGTCTGAGGGCAGGTGGGCAGGAATGTGGGCATAAGGCTTTCTTAGTCCTTAAATGGGGTACTTCCGCTGAAATGGTTACTCTAGTTAAATGGCAAGAACACAGGAGGGCTTCTCCACAAATGTGCCTTGTGACCTTGGGAACATCACCTGAGTTGTCAGGTTCATCCTGTGAAGCCCCGTACTTTGCTGATCTTGTAAGGTCATTTCTCCAAAGCTCTGTTCATGAGAGGCTGTACAATGCTGTGGGAATGTGAATTTTCAGTGTGAGCTTAGAGGATCTACTGCATTAAAGCTGTGTGACTCTGGGCAAGTTACTTCACCTCTTGATTCTTCACCAATCAAATGGGGTAATAATGAACATTACACATCTCATGGGATTTTTGTATGGATGAACAGAGATGGTGTGAAAAGCACTGCGTGAATTCTAGCACACTGTGAAACTATTAGGCCACGTACAAACACATGCATGTATCCTTAGCACTGTACATCATTTTCTCCCAAGTCCATGGGCAAGGAATCCAAATTCTCTCATAACCATTTCTAACAGTAGGGCAGGATCTAGACATTTAAAAAGCCTGGTTTTACAGTAGTGAGACTGATAGTGTATGAGGAATCTCTATTTTTAACATCCCCACTTATGTTTAAGGAATAAACAGAAGATCATCTAACTCAGCAATTCAAATACATATTCTCTCCGATCTCTGGGAATGCTCAATCCACATTGATTTTTTTAACACTGTCAAATGCAGGGAGGTGGCTTTGGGGTAGCCTGGAATCTCTTTACTGGGTTCCAGTCTGTCCAGAGAAAGGTGTGTACATGTGAACCAGTGGCAGTGAAGTAAGCTTTAAAGTCAGTTTTTGACTCTGGCAAAGACAGATGTGATCAGCTCATGGTGTGTTGGATCATCCATACTCCTTTCCTCATTACACAGTTGATATCTTTGAGCTTCTCTGTACTTTGTAGGTTGTTTTCTGGATCTACCTAAAACCAGTGTGCCGTAGAATTTCAGTAGGCTTCCTTGAAGGGAGAAGTGAAAGTGGGAAGAGATGTGGCCATTTCGAGCTCTCCTTGGAGTAGAGGGAATGAGAATTGGGAGATGGTTTCAGGATTATGAGGCGGAATGCAAACATGAGGTCAGAATTTTGCTGGGAACTTGGTCATGAGGAATGAAAACTATTGCTCTCTGCATTTTCCAGCTTGGCATGTGGATTTAAAGAGGAAAAGGAGAGGGTGTTGTCTTAGAGGAATGTATGTCTTATAATCAGGCAGTGTTTCAAAGCAGCCTTTATAACATCTGCTTGGAACTTAATTCCAAAGCTCAGGATCTGTCTTTCGATGACTGTTTTATCTCATGCAAAGAGAGATCTCTGAGTCAGCTTCCATAGTCATAAATTGACTCTAGGCATCAAGGGTGATAATTAAGGTGGTTGAGGAATAGTCTTCTTCTGCAAAGAGTTTATAGTTGACTGGGAGACAAAATTCAGGGACATAGGAGGTGTTTCTTGAGCAATTTCCAGGGCGCTAGTCCCCTTTGCTGAAGGTTAGACTATCTCCACGTTGACTTCTGAAGCCCACACAGCAGCCCCAGGCACAGGCAAGGACTACCCTGTTCAAAGTTAATGGCACCCTGTTCAAAGCTAATGGTGCCCTGTGCAGGAGGGCCTGAGTACCCGAGAACACCAGCCCTTGAGGCTGCTACTCTTATTGATCCTCTAATCATGGTTTCTACTTGTCTTTGCTTATGCTTCTTATGTCTTCAGCCCAATGTTCTTTTTTGAAGTTTAAATAATAAAAATTTACAAAGTAATGTATTGACATAGCTCAAAATTCAAAATGGATGAAAAGGAATGTGGTGACATGTTTCCCTTTTACCCTTGTCCCCAGTCAGGCATATTTTATTTCTCTGGAGGCAACCCGTGTTACCCATTTCTTGTGGATCTTTTTAGAGATTTTACACATAGATAACATGTTATGTATAATGTCTATTACGTATACATAGATAAAATATGTCTATTATGTATATAGATATACGTATGCAGTTGCATGTGTATATCTACCTTCCCCCATTCTTTAAAACTTTTTTTTTTGTCTGTTTCCTCCCCAGTTTTGAGATATAATTGACATAGTATTGTGTCAGTTTAAGGTGTACAAATGATTGTCAGTTTAAGGTGTACAAATGATTTGATACATTTATTACCACAGTAGAGTTGGTGGTAATCGCCTCACATAATTATTACTTCTCTTTAGTGGGGAGAATGTTTTAAGATCTCTCGGCAACTTTCGAGGGTCTAATAGAGTATTAACTGCAGTCGCCATGCTGCACATTAGATCCCCAGAATTTATTCATCTTATATTGGAAGCTTCTACCCTTTGACCAACATCTCCTCCGTCTTCCTTACCCCGCCAGCCCTGGCAACCACCACGCTACTCAAACTCACAATGAGTTTGTCATTCTTAGATTCCACATATAAACGATTTAGTGAAATAAGTCAAAGATAAATATTTAGCACAATGCCATCAAGGTCCATCCATGTTGTCATAAATGGCAGAATTTCCTTTTTATGGCTGAATAACATTCGTGTGTGTGTGTGTGTGTGTGTGCGCGCGCGCGCGTATTTTTTACATCTTCATCCATCCATCCATTGATGGATACTTAGGTTGTTTCCATATCTTGGCTGTTGTGAACAATGCTGCAATGACAATGGGAGTGCAGGTATCTTTTTGAGATCCTGATTTTATTCTCTTTGGGTATGTACCCAGAAGCGGAATTGCTGGATCATATGGTAGTTCTATATATTTTTAAGGAACCTCCATACTGTTTTTCATAGTGGCCGTACCAATTTACATTGTCTCCAACAGTGCACATCTTTGCTAACACTTATTTCCTTTTTGATAATAAACATTCTAACCGGTTGAGGTGATACCTTATTGTGGTTTTGATTTGTAGTTCTCTGATGATTATTCATGCTGAATATCTTTTCATGTACCTGTTGGCCATTTGTATGTCTTCTTTGGAAGAATATTCAGGTCCTCTGCCCATTTTAAAATTAGATTGTTTTTGCTGTTAAGCTATATGAGTTCTTTATATATTTTGGGTATTAAACCCTTATCTAATAGATGGTTTGTAAATATTTTCTTCCATTCTTTAGGTTGCTTTTTCATTTTGTTGATTATTTTTATGCCGTGCAGAAGCTTTTTAGTTGTAGTCACATTTATTTTTGCTTTTGTTGCTTGTGCTTTTGGTGTCATATCTAAAAAAATCATTGCCAAGACCAGTATCAAGGAACTTTCCTCCTATGTTTTCCTATAGAAGTTTTATAGTTTCAGGTCTATGGTTAGTCTTTAATCTACTGAGTTAATTTTTGTGAGTGGTATAAGATAGAGGTCCAGTTTTATTCTTCATGTGGTTATTCATTTTCCCGACACACTTAATTGAACAGACTATCCTTTCCCCATAGAGTATCCGGGCTATCGTGTCAAATATTAGTTGACTATATATGCAAGGGTTTATTCCTGGGTTCTCAATTCTATTTAATTGGTCTATGTTTGTTTTATGCCAGTACAGTACCATACTGTTTTGATTGCTGTAACTTTGTACCGTAGCTTGAAATCAAGTATGTGATAACCTCCAGTTTTGTTCTTGCTCAAGATTACTTTAGCTATCCGGGGTCTTTTGTGGTTCCTTCTGAAATTTAGAATTGTTTTTTCCATATCTGTAAGAAATGACATTGGAATTTTGATGAGGATTGCATTGAATCTCTAGATTGCTTTGGATAGTATGGATATTTTAATAATTTTAATTCTTCCAATCCTGGACACAGGATATCTTTCCATTTGTCGCCTTCAATTTCTTTGATCAGAGTCTTATGATTTTCAGTGTATAAAACTTTCACCATCTTGGTTAAATTTATTCCTATTTTCCTATTTTTTGATGCTATTGCAAATGGACTTTTTTTTTTTAATTTATATAATTTTATTATTAGCGTATAGAACCACAACTGTTTTCTGTATGTTGATTTTTGTATTCTGCACCTTTACTGGGATGATTAGTTCTAATAGTTTTTTTTAGTAGAGTCTTTAGGATTTTCTCTATATAAGATCATACCATCTGACAGTTTTACTTCTTCCTTTACAATTTGGATGCCTTTTCTCTCTCTTGTCTGATTGCTCTGGCTAGGACTTCCAGTACTATGTTGTATGGGAGTGGTGAGTGCTGGCACCCTTGTCTTATTTTGATCTTACAGGAAAAGCTTTCAGCTTTTTACAGTTATGATAGCTGTGGGCTTGTATTACATGGCCTTTATTATGTTGAGGTATGTTCCTTCTATTCCCAGTTTTTGAGTTTTTATCATGAAAGATAGTCGCCTTTTATCAAATGCTTTTCGGCATCTATTGAGATGATTTTTGCCTTTTATTCTGTTATGTGGTGTATCACATTGCTTCCTTCTCTTAATATATCTTGAATAGAGTTCCTTTTTGTTTAAAGAATTTCTTTTTTTATGGCTATGTGGCAGAAGTTCTCAAGCCTTGATGTCGACAGAATTGTCTGGACAGCTAATAGAGAACATAGGAACCCAGGGTCCTTGGGTCAGGACAGGGCCTCGGCCTTTGCATTTTGACCGCATTCCCCAGGTGATTCTGACAAGGACCAGAGGTGAGAACCACTGCCCTGTCATATGCCCTCATATGGCTATGCTGTTTATATTTACCTGTCATATGCCCTCATATGGTTATGCTGTTTATATTTACCTGATGAAAAATCAGGCTGTTTCGAACATTTTGGAAACCCTTTAAGGTTGTCGAAGCTGGAGTAAGATGCACCAGGGTGGTGGTGAGGAGGGTGGAGTGACATGTGCAGTGACTTCCTAGACACTTTCTACTGTTCTCTTTGCCCCTGCCTTTGCCTCCTGGGTCATGTTTCTGAGATCCGCAGCGTGTGATCAGGTCTCTTCTCCTGCCTCT